>NC_056734.1:341694292-341894292 GCF_019279795.1 Protopterus annectens
GGTGGACGGACAAAACATAATAGGCACACCTTTGGCCATCAAGAGGATAGGCCCACAGCTGAGAGCTATGCAGACAGACTGCATTCCAAGGTAAACTAGTATGTACATACAAACCCTGTAACATCAGTACTATACAATGCATACCACAACTCTACTCACAATCTGTTTGTAGTTCTGGAGCCTCCTAGAAATATGTAGCTGGCCTAAGTGTGCAGGTTCTCCTGTAAGAGGTATTGCTATCTGCTGTCTGTAACACTGATGCCCACACACAGGAAGGATGTCCATCACACAGGAAAGGTAAAGGGACCACACCCACATGATGTAGGGATTTATAGTAGGTGGTTGCCATAACAGTGGTAATTGGAAATACTACACAGCAAGCTGCATGCAGGTAGCAAGTGGAAGACACTGACTGGTGCAGAGGCCATCACCTGATCATTTGTATCACCTGCTAAAGCCATGCTGCAATCTATTCAAAGCTGCTCAATGCATTTACTGGAGAGAGAATGAGAGAGAGAGAGAGAGAGAAAACAAACAGAAAGAAAAAACTAAGGCAAAGGCAAAGTAAAAGCCAAAGGAAAAACAAAACTATTATAACATCCAGCAAACCATCCAGAACTGACAGCATTCCCACAACAGGATATGCATGTAATTGAATGTAGTACCTAGTCCATAATAATGGGATAGATGATGTGGAATGATGTATATGTGCAATCCGGTGTTGTTGTAATGATGTTCAACTGAACAACTGCTATGGACAATAGTGTCTGTCACTGTGGGTAGTGGGCCATAGCCATCAACTGTGCAGATCAGCACTGACTGACAGGTTGTAAGCCATTATAGTGTGTGTTGTGTAATGGGAAGTATGTATATTAAGTGGCCAATAGCTGGTGGTGGAAGTAATGCCATTATGATGGACATGTGGGGCCCACAACCCACCCCTTGCAGGATACTCAGGTTAATCTGTAATGCAGCACGCAGGAATGCCATAGATGTGCAATAGGGTTACCTGCAAACTGATCCTACATATACCCTCCTAATGTCAGGCTGTGTCCATATGTGGCACCTGTCTGTGTTGTAGCAAGACAGAACAGTGCAGCTGTACAGGAAGGTGTTATGAGATTGTGGATCTGATGTCTGAATGTACCCCACATATAGGTATGCATACGTATACATATGTACACATATATAATATATAAAGATATATATATATATATATATATATATATATATATATATATATATATATATCAGCATGTATATACATCACATATATCTAAACATATATAGATATATACCTATATGCACATGTCTACATATATACAAACACACACACAAACATATATGTATGTAAATACATGTCCCCCATATTACTATCACAGAGATGCACGCTATATGTGAGACAACAGCACACATAGCAATACACACAGATATCTACAGCTGGCAGTGTGTGCAAAATGGATGGGTATGTCACATGTTAATCCCTTGTTCGGACCACATTGCCCTCGTCTGTGAAGTATAGAATGAGAATATGGGGAAGTATAGCAGGTATAGTTTTGGAGGTGGTCAGGGTTGGTAGATATAGAGGACAGTCTACAGAGGTGATATGTGACACATGTGGTGGGTAAACACCCTGGATGGTGTGTGTGGTCTGTGATGTGGATGCCCCATGGGCCCGAATATGGACACAATAGGAACAAGCCTCTCACCCACTGCTACTCACAACAGCAGTCCATGTCCTGAAGGTGCCTGGCCTGGAAGCTGAGCAGGAGGAGCATGTTGGCCCTGTGAATGTGTATTGAGGGCCTCAGAGTGATGTAACACATCCCACATGTGTTTGTGGAGCCCGTTATGGAACAGACCCTAGACCTGACCTCAGGGGACAGGAACATGTCTCTGTGTGCCCCTGGAGGGGGGGATGACATCCCCTGGGTTGGTTCCACCTGATGGTATTGCTGGACCAGTACACGAGGAAGACCCAGGTTGGGACACACATGTGATGTGGCCTGGTAACATGGGCAAATGGGTTTGGAGAGGTGGTTCTGCTGGCCAATAGTACATATATATGTTATTGTGCCACTGTTATAGAATATATGTTGGTAGTAATACTCTACATAATCAAAGTTTGCCACAAAAAACAAATAATGAAATGTAATTCCACAGTTGAAGACGACCGAACCAAAAAAGAGTTATAAAACTGTCTTTAATGGACGTAACAAAAGTATAAAACAAACAGTAGTCAAAATTCAATCAAGCGCTTTCGCCTGGTTAATACCAGGCTTTATCAAGATGTAGACTGAGAAAACAAATTACTTTATATACTTATTTACTAGTCACATGACCTACAATTAATTCTAACTACAAATTCAATTAATTCTATTTTAAAGACATCCTCACATAAAAAACTGTGCAGACCTTAATGCCTTATGTAAAAAACAAATGTTTACAAAAAATCAAAAAATATATGTTTGTATATTTTAAAAACATGCCTATGCACAGAATAAAAAATATGCTCACATACTGATAGAATATAAAAATGTAGAAAAAATATTATTAAAAAATTATTATTACAAATTCATATTCAAATAAAACATATTCAAATAAAGCATATTCGAATAAAACATACTCAGCACCTGACTCTAACACGCAATGAAATGCAAAATTTATGAAATTTATGACAATCAAAATTGACTAATGGTGATAAAGTAAATAAATAAGTAAAATGTGCACTGCAGTGGAAAATTGTGTTGTACATCACATTCGTAATTTGTACTATGATGTTATAATCTTGCCCTCCTCAACTTCAGTACACTAAGAATACTAACGTCATTAAGCCCAGGGGATCTAGTGGCATTTAATTTCAATTGCCACAACAATTCCCTGTATTCCAGCGATGTTTCCCAATCGCCTCCTCTTGGGTTCTGTGTGACCTGTTCTAAAACCATAAATTTCAACTGCATATTGGGGCATTGTAAAGAGTGCTTATAAAAGGCATTTGTGTCTTTCTTCTTTGAAACATCATACAGATGTTCGTAAATTATTTTCCTTAAAGATCTCTCAGTTTTACCAATGTAAAAACTGAGGCACTGGGTACATGTTCCAAGATACATGACACCTTTAGTCCCACAGTTATAATAACCAATTGCTTTGAATTTGTATTTCCTTGAAGCGATGTACAAACTACTATCATTAATAATAAATGGACATTGCTTGCATGCACCACACTTGTGTGTACCCAATCTGGAACTAGATTGTGTATGACTCATGCAAAGTTGCCTCTCAAATAACCCCTTAAGGTTAATGTTCCTCCTGTTCACAAAATTAGGTTTATTAGATACTAGTTTGTTTATGTCTTCCTGAAGTGTTAGTACTGGCCAGTACCTTAAAACTGTCTTTTCAACTTGTAAAGAATCTTTAGTAAAAGTGTGAATAAAAGCATTATGTACATCAAATTGAACATTTTGCTCTACACTTCTGTCCGTCTCTAAACCTGTACCCAATAAAGGAAAATATTTATTTTCTCTGTTGGTTATTACTTCTTGCGCTAAATTATTGACCAGCTGAGTTGGATAGCCTCTTTCCAAAACAGATTTTTTAAAAAATACACTTCTTCCAAAAATAGTTCTTCTGTACTGGACATCCTGGATGCCCGGATGGACTGCCCCTTTAATATACCTTTTTTCTGATGGAAGGGATGCCCGCTGTCAAAATGAAGGTAGGAATTAGAGAAAGTAGCTTTTCTATGGGTTTTTGACTGAAAAGTACCAGTGTATTGATTTTTAAACAGGGAAACATCTAGATAATTCAGGACGTCCTCACTAACATTGTATGTAAAGGTTAAAAAATGTGTGGAGGAATTAATATAAGTCATAAAGTCCATAAAATTATTCAGACTTCCCTTCCATAATAAACATACATCATCCAGGTAGCACTTATAATGGGTAATAAACTTAGACCAGGGAGTTGAAAATATAAATTTATTCTCCCAATAATGGAGTACAATGTTGGCATATGACGAGGCACATGGAGCACCCATGGCCACTCCTTTCTTTTGCCTAAACAACTCTCCATTAAAATAAATAAAGTTGTTTTCAAGGATGATTTCCATAAATTCAACTACCAGCCTAATGGTATTAGGAATAAAACCAGAAAGTGAACATAAGACCTCATTAAACCATTCTAAGCCAATGGAATGAGGGATACTGGGAAATAATTCCACGATGTCAGTGGTAATCATAAAATTGGTTGAATTATAAAAATTCGTTTCAATACCTTTAGGAAACTCCCAGGAATCTTTGCAAACATGGTCCAAAGATAGAACTAACTTTTTAACAGTTTGATCAATGAATTTACCCAGTGGTTCTACAATGCTGCCCGCACCTGCAACAATCGGCCTAAATTTTAAAGGATCCAGACCTTTGTGAACCTTGGGGATCCTAAAAATCACCGATGTTGTGGGTTTATTGACATGTAAAAAATTCCATAACTTCTCATTAATAGCCCTTTGCATCAGGTGGTCATATAATAAGTAATTGATTTTAGAATACACTATATTAGTCTCATTAATTGAGACCACCTCATACTGCTCAGTGTCTTGCAACATATTATGCATATGCGTATCATAAGCCCAATTGTACATCAAAACTACTCCTCCTCCCTTATCCGGTTTCAGAACTCTGACCCCCTCTTTTTTAAGAAAGTTAATCAGCTGGTATAACTCAAGATCTAAATTGGTGGGTTGAGAAGACATATTAATGGAAAATTGTTTCCTTAAGTCCATTTCAACTAATTCTTCAAATATCTTCAGAGCTGGGTGGGTAGGAGGGTTTAATGTACTAGATCTTGTAAAGCCTTCATTTAAATGTGTTTGCCCTTTAAATTGAATGGTCAAGTTTAAACGTCTGATGAAAAGTTTTAGATCTAATAATGTCTTAGTTAAATCTAATGGATGCAAAGGAACAAATTGGAAGCCCCTGTTAAAAAGCTCGAAGTATTCAGGTGTTAATGTGATGTCAGTGAAATTGTATATAAAAAAATTATCCTTCTTCATAACCAAACAATTACCATCAGTGGAATTTGATATTATTTCCCCAGCAATACTCAGTAATACTCTATATAATACCGGAAAATGTCCAACAGCATGCATAGATATCCCCAATAACACAGAATGTCAGATGTGCAACAATCACAAAGCAGCCATACCACAGGCATATATGGAACCACCGTGGCCCTCACAATGGCATGCAGGTGAATAGTCTGTAACAGGCCAGCAATGATAGGGTCCACACAGGGAACATGGCTATAATCACATAGCAGAAAGTGTGGTACAATACAATATCTGTCCCACTGGTAGGTAAGCTGTAGCCATACCTAATGAGTTATGTGTACAGTATGTTGAAACTGATATGGTGGGAGGGTGACAGAGACATGTAGTACGAACTGTGGTAACCTTGCTGTATGAGTTGCTCAGACCTGTTTCCATCTTTATATATTTCAGTCAAGATGTCATATGCACATCTGCCTACTTATTCGGCAGCTGAAATGGAAGTGCTCATCACATACCTAATCCAGTACTACCCAGTGCTGTTTGGCAGGGCTGCCCATAACCAGCAGGAGCAGACCGCCCTGTGGAAGACCTACTCCACAGGGTCAATGATGTTGGACAGCACAACTGCAGTTATGAGCAGGTCCGGCATCATTGTATTGACCTGCTTCGCAATGCCCGTTGGCATGCTGCTGCAGTCAGGGGGGATCACCTCACCACAAGGGGGGCCATGCCATCCATCCCCCGACACATGTGGAGGAGCTCCTGGCCAGCCTTATGTCATCTGCCCATCCGGCCAGCCACCAACCACCTTTGTGGAGGTGGGTGTCCCCCACACACTGGCCGAGGACTGTGCAGGTAAGGACACAGGGCACATCAGTAGACCAGTGTTGTGTATACATCCGCATTGGTACAGGTAGATCATGCATATATGACATGTCATAGATATATTGTGTTGCTGCATAGTAGTGATAAAACAGATGTCCAGATATGGTAGTATTGTGGAAATGTACCATTGACGTATTGTATTACTGCACCCACCCTGTAGCACTGCCACAGGTATGGCCACTGACATTGCATCTCTCATCCTCTTATGTAGGTTCCTCCAGGATACCACCAAGGAAGCAGCCTGTAGTTGGTGATTATGGTTTATGTAGATGCTTGCCAACACAACGGGTATGTAATGGCAATGATATAATCCATGCACACATCTAACACACCTACCCAGAATGCATGCTGTACATGTGTAAGTATTGTTGCTGTGAAATGCATGGCATCACAGGGGTGACCATGATGGGGTATTGGAAGGCTATGGCAGACACCTGCATGATAACTAACATCCTGTCATTGTGGAATGTATCCACAGGGAGTAACATAATGGTGGGAGACATGGCCTACAGTAGGGACATGTTTGGAACAACACCTATATACAGTGCAACACCAGTGTATATACCTGTAGGACAATGGGAACTGCTGCAGAGATACACTATGGCATATGGCATTACAGTAGTCCACATTATCAGCTGGGACTTGGCTGTAACATGTGGTGTCCAGTGTATGGGACACTGCAAAGTGACATACATGTGTAGGGCATACTTGTCATTCATCTGCAAAAAGGATGAAGGAGGAGGGGTGTCTGCATGACACACCAGTGCAGCAGGGATACTATGGATGCTAAGAATGGCAGTATCAGCACATAGTCAGGTTCAGGACCTGTGGCACATGTAACCCTACCCCCACAGCAATAGTGATGGCAGTGTGTGAACATCAAGGGATGTGCAAATGAGTAGACCTTGCAATCATGCAGAGTAGGGGGACATGTGTAGGGCAGACTGAACATACACTGGCAATTGCAGATGGCCCACTCTGGTATACCCCTGCCAGGAGTAGTGACTGCTGTAATACACATAACA
The DNA here is from genome assembly GCF_019279795.1 of Protopterus annectens. Classification (NCBI taxonomy): domain Eukaryota; kingdom Metazoa; phylum Chordata; order Ceratodontiformes; family Protopteridae; genus Protopterus; species Protopterus annectens. Next base: position 341,701,250 of record NC_056734.1, read on the forward strand.
AGAGGTGTGTCAAACCGTCATAGCACATATATGCCCACACAGAGTGTATGCATTGCGAACAGTGTCCACACACCTAACACATTCCGTAGACACTGCATGTGAAAGTACAGGACATATGTCACATATTGGGCACATGTACTGTTAAGATATGCAGTGATGTGGTCCCAGTTCAGATCACGGATGGGTGCATCAGGAATGGGGTGTATACCCCCCATAGCCATGATATGCTCTGACGGTTGTTAGTGTAAGAGTATTGGATTGGTCATAAATGGTCCGCTGATGCTGAGAGCTGTAAATCAGGCATCAGGCATTCACCAATGACAACTGTCCACATATCATCTCAGGTATATGGTGCTGAAAAACATAGGGGCTGTGAGCATTAAAGCTGACATAACTGACACAGTACTACACATTCTGCAATGGGTTGTACACCTGTGAGATGTGGTGCACAGTACATGGCAGGGTGCAGAACAGATGCACAGCAATACTGTGTACATGGGTGCAGTGGTATCCAGGGGAAGGGGCATCGCCTAGTGACACAGCACATGCATCACACACATTTATACTGTCGATAGTATGGATTGACTATAGATGAACTGCATGCTGTTCTGTACCATATGTTCTGCATGTTGACAGACGGGTAATAGGAGGACTGTGTGTACTATCATTGTGCAACATCACCTGTGTGTGTGTGTGTGTGTGTGTGTGTGTGTGTGTGTGTGTGTGTGTGTGTGTGTGTGTGTGTGTGTATGTGTGTGTTTGCACATCCTGGTGGTTAGTTGGTGAAGTGGAGGGAGGTTGATGCATGTAGGATGCGTGTGTGCATGTGTGTGCTTGTGCGGGTGGCCATGTATGCACATGTGAAATTGTGGTGTGTTAATACAGCTGTACCTCCCTTTGGGACCGTGAAGTACATGGACATGGACTGCCACATTACACACCAGGATTACCTGTCATGTGTGTAATCACAGGACAGCTGATAGTATAATATGGTCTGTAGCATGGAACAGGCATTGAGAGGGAAGGTAGACACCAGGTACACCATCAGCAGGAAGGTCACCTACAACCCACATATGCAGCACTACAGATGCATTGGGGAAGTACTAGTTAACACCAATGAGTGTCTTCATATATTACAGTTGTCACATGATAGGATGAATGAGCAGCATATCTGGCATGTACTGAGCATTACATACACATACCACACCAGTGCATGATATTATGTGTAGAATATAGTAGCCCACACATATAGGGGCCAAGCTCATGATGTCTGAACATACAAAGCGTGCATACTGAATGACAGCAGTGAGGCCATGTAAAACCATTACACACAAGTCAGGCAGGTAATGTAGCAACAGGTCTTGTGATGTGTCTGTTTGTGTAGGCATGTAGAGGACTGATATTTTAAGGAGTGGTATCAATGTGTGTATGTTAACAAGTGTGATGCAGGATGGGGTACCACATGGATATATATGTGAGACTGTCTGTACAGCCATGGACAGGTAGGTATTACAGACGTGTGTGTGAGTGTGTGTGTGTGTGTGTGTGTGTGTGTGTGTGTGTGTGTGTGTGTGTGTGTGTGTGTGTGTGTGTACTGTGAGGCAATGCTGTACAGATTTTAAAGTGCATTTATTGTTTTCCCCCACAAGTAGCGATGTTGGTCAGGGTCCTTCCTGCATGCAATCTGATGTTGGTGTCCATACAGACACCAGAAATGATGATAGTACTGTTGAGGCACAGGAGGGGTTGTCAGGGGCCGACACTGCACCAACATTTAACATCCCCTTTTAGCCACCCCCAACCCCACACACAGTTTTAGTGCCTACACATACCCCATCACTAGTGGCCATAGCAGAGGAACAGCTGGCGTTTGGTGGCAGTGCAGAGGAAAGTGTGGTAACCATGCCTACTGTGTTCAGTCACAGCAGGCATAGCCGTATGTCCAGTAGGGCACCACATAGGCGGATGTCCAAGGGTGCTTGTGGTAGGGCCACTGGACATCATGTTCCTGGCATAGGCGACATAGCTGGTACCAACAGGTGCATGTTTCAGGCTGTCATGGCGGTGCAGGCATGTATGGAGCATTACACCAGACAGGGCCTGAGGCTGCAGAGGGCTGCTCTCACATCTGTAAGTGACAACCTCCGTGAACTGTTGGGTGCCATCCGTGCTTATACTGAGCTCACAGATAGATGACATGGTGAGATGATGGCCCTCATCGACCATGGTGTGTCAATGTGTGGTGAGGATGCGGTGATGCTTGCATGGATGTAGGCCAGCAACACCAACAGCTAGCAGTCAATGTGGATGAGCTAGAGCACCAAGGGGCTCCTGTAGTGCCAGTAGCAGCCCCAGCAGTGCAGAGAGTGTGTTGTCCACACCACATCACACCACAGCAGGCCACTTGCATGTGGTCCTGGCTAGTCCCAGGTGGACCTGGTACAAGTGGACATTTGTCATAAGCAGGTGAGAGTAGCACATCAAGGCCTGTTCCTGGATGCGCCCATGGAACCCCTGGCAGGCACACTCCACGTGTCCATGGCTGGAGGCAGTGAACTGCACACCCTGCCAGCTATGGTCTGCAGCTGTCCATAAACACCTGTGCAGGGCAGCCACATGGCAGAACTGTGTGCATGCATACCCACACACTATGCAAACACACCTAGGGCAACCCCATACCCTCACACCACATCACCTCACCCAGCTTACCACAGTACACCCTTCACCCACACACATGGTGTCAAATGTCTGGCCCACCCTTGGCCTCTGGCAAACCAACATCACACCCTGAGCATATGATGATACCTGTGCCACATCCCTGTCATCCATACCATCAATGCAGGGACAGGCTGATATGGTTCTGATGCACATGGTGACTGTACTAGATTGTACTACAGTACTGCAGTGTAACATGTTGTAGGGAATAGAGTGAAATGCATATATGGCAGGTAGTGCAGCCATCCAGCAATGATGCCTCTTAGCTGTTAGTAACACTGGTTGGTTGTGGTCTCTATATTGTTATCCATTTGTGTTTTAGGTATACATGTGTCAGCACAAGTATGCCCTGTGCATATGATGATACCTGTGCCACATCCCTGCCATCCATACTATCAATGCAGGGACAGGCTGATACGGTTCTGATGCACATGGTGACTGTACTACAGTGTACCACAGTACTGCAGTGTAACATGTTGTAGGGAGTAGAGTGTAATGCATATATGGCAGGTAGTGTAGCCATCCAGCAATGATGCCTCTTAGCTGTTAGTAACACTGGTTGGTTGTGGTCTCTAGATTGTTATCCATTTGTGTTTTAGGTATACACGTGTCAGCACAAGGATGTCCTGTGCATATGATGATACCTGTGCCACATCCCTTTCATCCATACAATCAATGCAGGGACAGGCTGATATGGTTCTGATGCACATGGTGACTGTACTACAGTGTACCACAGTACTGCAGTGTAACATTTTGTAAAGAGTAAAGTGTAATGCATACATGGCAGGTAGTGTAGCCATCCAGCAATGATGCATTATAGCTGTTAGTAACACTGGTTGATTGCAGTCCCTATAATGTTATCCATTTGTGTTGTAGGTGCACATGTGTCAGCACGAGGATGGTCTGCAGTGATATTCCACAACGGGGTATGTCACTGTGGTGACACCATGGCTGTGACATATCTGGGGTAGAGTTGAACATGTCACAGGTTACTAAAATGGTTATTGCCTGTGCCACGTGGACAGGTGACCCAATGAGGCATGTATACCCTGCAACCTGATGTAGATCCATCAACATACACGCACACTGTTACATGGCAACACTGGGACTAGACCCCTACCTAGCTATGTAGTGATACTGAAGTGTGTGGCTTACATTGCACACACCACACAGTGTTTAGGGTGAGGTGTGTCCCAGGTTACATGTTACATGCAGAACATCCCCAGACATGTACAGTATGCTAATGGGGGATATAATGGGTGCATTTGGACAATACATAGTGTGACATACCATCATATACACATTAACAGACACATAACAGCCAGACATACATCCGAGAAACCTGGGTCTATCACTGCTAACTAACTTGACCGTGTGTTGAATGTGTTACAAGTAGGCAGCACACATCACATGTATAACTGGTGTGGATTGTGGTAACAGTTACCTGTATGGTTGATGGTGACAGTGGTAACAATAATGTGGTACATGGGACATATACCGGGTGAATCTTGGTGCAATGACAGTGTACACAGCACCCACATCCCCCAGTGGATATTGTACTCCCTGAAACACATGATGACACTTTGCCATACCAACCATCATGCATTGGCTGCAACTGCGATATAACCCATAGTATACTCCAACAGTGGTACTACATGGATATGCGTCTCATGCACATGCCACACACATAGTAGGGTGTTGCATTGTCATGCCTCACCTATGGGCAGCAACAACGCTATCTGTACTACTGTGTGGCAATGGGTATTGTAATAGGAGTATGTGGCCTCGGAGTGCTGCACCCAATGAATATACAGACATGCATAACTACGCACACATGCCAGAATACAATGGGTATCCCATGGCTATTAACCCATTTGTAAAACACTGTTATGCTGGTACTGCAAGTTTCATGTAGCTGGTATGAGGGGAGCTTAACAGAGTACATGTAATGTCCCATACAGCAGCAGCCACAACTGACTATGGCAATGGATGTTGCGTTGGTTGTGAAGGGCATCATGGAATTCCCAAGTACATGTGTGCTAACACACAGACGCTACTATACTCAGTCATGCACACGTACACATGTGTCAGTACAGGGCTGCATCACTGCAGGTGGTCATAGCTGTGTACCTAGCTATTGTCCAAGGGGAGATGGGTTGTACAACACATGGTTAGTATCTGTGATGGTGACCTGTACCCAAGCATGTTCAGCTGACTGTGGTAGCGTAATGGAGGTACCCGTGGCATGTGGTGTGTACAGGGTGACATCTCCTATATATGTCACTTCTTACACAGCTGGGCAGACATGTCAGTGTCAATCAAGTTTAGGTTGCCTGTAAATATCCCAGCAGGATACCTGCCATCTGCACATCTGTACAGTGACTGACAGTCATCAGCTTGGCAACTAGCTATGCAGTAGCATGAATATGTTGACAGACAGATGTCTGACAACAATATGTATGCCATAACTACATGTCGGATGCCCTCAATAACATGTGCTGTACAGACGGTAGTCTACAGTTACATTCCACATGATGGATCATTACCCAGTAATGGGTATATACTGTGACACAGCTCACACACCAGGGATACAACAGGGAGGCCTCAGTGTCCAGCTATTCCTGCAGGTATGCCTGTTGTCAGTACTACATTTAGCACTCTGCTCTTGCCTGGGTTAGCACTGCTAACAGTAGTACTCTCATGATACACTACATGCCATTGTGACAGCCCATAACCTGGGCTACTACGCCTGTATGTAACACATTCACATGGATAGCAGTGCTGTACAGGCCTCATATATATCTGTGTCCCACACATGACACTCACACCTCTTGCTACTGTATTGACAGCACATAGGTGCATGCATTGTGCATGACATTACAACACTTATTACAGATTATCAGACTGGGTGGTGTGTCCTGGTTACCAGGGCCAAGCCATACTTAGCAAGTATCAACATTGCTGCAATATAACAGATAAGCTGAGTTACGCACTGGTAAGCGATGCCTACACTGTGTAAGCACCCATACGTTTACCCATAGCTCAGCACTGCTTAGCTTCACACAAACCCATGCAAACCCACTTAAAGCAGCTCAAAACTGCCTTAACCACTTTGTATCTGACAGCCCTTGTTCTGCCCAGCAACAAAATGAACAGCCGTTGCAGGTCTTGAACCGAGGACCCTGTACACTGAAGTCACAGCACTTAACCACTACGCCATGACCATTGCGAAGACAGCTGTTGTTTTACCAATATAGCTGTCAATACACATACTGAGTAGTATTGAGCAATTGCCTTTAGTTCTTAAATTGTGTAGTCCTTGTTATTAATATGACTGTTGCATCACATATGTTGTTTTATCATAATGTGCACATAGCAGATACATATGGTGAGAAACATCTGGGAGGGTAAACATAAGCATGAGGTTTACTCATGACAGGAATATGGTTGTATACATATAATAGGTCTATATATGTCTACATGCACATACACATGTATACTCATACATATGTCTGTATACACATCTGCATAGTGCTAAATATATATGGCCATGTGTACATCTCTTCGTATGTACATACACACACACACACACACACACACACACACACACACACACACACATATATATATATATATATATATATATATATATATATATATATATATATATATATATACATATATGTATATAAAGATATATGTATATATAGATATATGTATATGTATATATAGGTTGTTGTTGTTGTATCTTTCGGCTTTTCCCGGTTAAGGGTCGCCACAGTGGAATTCTGGTCCGCTAATGATTGGCAGTAGATTTATATATAGCTATATATGTATGCACATCCTTTGTGTACAGATATGCCTAGTTATGCTGGTATATATGTAGATATATATAACTATATGTGCATACATATCTATTCTGATATACCTACTACTGTCAATATATATATGTAGATATCCATACGTATATGTGCATATGTATCTCTATCTGTATATGTGTAGACATATATTGCTCTGTATATGTATATATCTGGGTGTTTATATGTGTATGTATATATATATATATATATATATATATATATATATATATGTACATATACATATCCATCCATATATGTTGATATGCATATGTGTATATATCTATATAGATAGCTGAATAAGTATATATACATATATTTTCACCATATGTCTTGAACATGGAGTGTAGCCCTACCTCAGCCACTATAGTCCCAACTTCATAGTGCAGGGGGATGTCAGGTGTGTATAGCAGGTATATCTGTAGACTATTGCTACTGTAATAGGGATTGTCTTCACAGACATGGTGTGTATGGGAGGTCACATCTGCTTTTAACATGTGTGGCATTGGCTATTGACAGACATCCTAAGGACATCATAATTGAGTACCACTGCTAGCAGGTAATGCTCCTGTGGACAACAAGAGATATTGACCAATATATGTGGACATTCTGACACACTCTGGCCAGTCCATAGGTATACACAGAACCACAAGACATGTTGACGAAGTCTGACAATATGAACGTTAACAGCCATGTAGATGGGTATAACACGTAATGACTGGTATACATTTGCCCCCATAGGTTATGCATTCACACATCCCTGTCTGTCCTGACACATAATAACCACTGGTACAGAGGTGCCATGGCCACATACTAAGCACTAGATATTGACATACATCTGTACAGCATCCAACTGCTCTGTATGACATACATGACTGTAAAGGGAGGCCCGGCAGCAGTACATCTGGCAAGTATCTGGAAATGATATGTCACTGGGTAAGTACACTAAGCTGCTAGGCATGTAACAGAGCACTGTGCAGGCTACAGGCAGACTGTCTCAACACTGGCCTACATTTCCTATGGGGGAATGCACATGTACCTGCATATATATCAGGCTCTACAGGCATGTCACAGCACAGAGTACAATACATCAGTGTGAAAGTGCATAACCACAACCAATGTGAACACAGCCACAGCCACGTATGGTAAGCTAGTGTAATATTACAGTATATGGACTAGCTGTTCAACACCTTCCTCATATGTGACACTCACACACTAACCCTACATATACCGGCTGCTAGTGTGGTCCGATGCCTGTCTGTGGTATGGAACATGTGTGTGTATGGCCCTACAAACATGTAAGCCGATAGGGTAACATACAGTGGAGCATCATGTAACATCAGATAGAACGGGACCAAGAACAATGACATCTACCACAGTCTGTACACGGCCAAAGTACATATTAATAATATACACCCTGTCAACATTCACCTTAAGTACACAGATCTCAGTACTGTACACACAACCACAGAATGTCCAGGTTATGTCATCAAATATAACTCCTACTATACATACCATGTGTAGCAGTCTGAAATCTCACTGGCTTGTTATCAGATATGATGTCGCTAATTATGGTGTACAGCACATATGCACCTCTTACTGCATGACATATGTACAAAGGTTGACAGAGTTGTGGCTGGGGGCACATACACAGGGCCAATATTGACATGTTGCTCTGATACCTCATACATTTACTGTTGTAACAGGGTTTGTTGCAACTTATGTTCTATGAGGGATATGAAGTCAGCAACTCTCACGGCTGTCACTATCTACAGACTGCAATCCTCACACTAACATCTGCAATTCACAGATAGGTGCTCTGTGGGTAACACATGAAACAAAAGGCACCATACACTGCCCAGTTTGCAGATGATCCTACAGATGGGGTTTCCTCATAAACATAGCACTGACATGGCAGGTATTAAAACATGTAAGACAGCCATATCCACACACACGCTGTTAAACCAACATTACTCCAAATGCAGTATAACAGCACTTACAGTCTGTACTCAGGTCAGGCATATCCCCCTCCTGTGTGTTGCCCTGTTTCCACAGTGTATGTTGTTAGAGGTAAATCCCCAATCCATCTGAGATGCTAATTGCCAAACAACAGAATGAGCTCCTGCTCACAGTGAATGAAAAGGCCCAAAACCAACATGATGTTCCTAGATACTGGAGTGTCTTTCCATGCAATTGGCAATGGGAATGTTACCACAGCTGTTCCACATGCAGTCAGCTAGAGGAGGGCTGAAATTTGTGCAGAGGCCATCAGCTGATCATGAGCATCACTTAAAATACACATACTGCTGCCTAAGCAAAGCAGGTGTAGGTCTCCACATCCACCAGGGAGGGAGTGAGAGAGGCAAACAGTGGCAAAGAAAAGTCATGGAGGGGTGGAAGAGTAAGCATGTTTGTGTCACACACCTACCAGCACAGGGTATCAAACCCCTGACAACGATGTCGTGCTATCACATTTCTATGCAGTTATTGGATGCACCACATTGGTTACATGCTAAGGAGCCTTCAAAACATATATGTGATGGTGAGTGACATCTGCAACAGGGATATGGTAGCTATACGGTAGGTGTAGTACACGTGCCTGACCACATGAACAGGTGCCAGTATCAACACAGCCACACTCTCTCAGGGATGCACACACATTGACACACTTGGCAGGGCCAGGAGTACAACTCATCCCTAGTGAGATTGCCACAACACATTGTGCAAGTATCACATGCACCACAAGGGTCATACAGAGGTTATATGGGCAAAGGGTATGTGGACGTGTCTGACATCAGACAGCAGGCTTCAGTATGCCAATGGTGGTTGCAGTAGTGTGAATGTGATCATATGCATCATACAACACACACACACACACACACACACACACACACACACACACACACACACACACACACACACACACACACACACACACACACACACACACACACACACACACACACAAACACACGCGGTGCCAGTACTGACATGCATGGGTGCATTGCTTCATGGGTGTGTAGTGGTCGACTATGCCTGACAGCTATAGAAGGCTAGGTGATGGGTATACCTTGGCATCAGGCCACATGACAATGGTCTACATTGTGGCTCAGGGGTGTAGTTTCTTGATTTGCCCACATAGGTGGGTATTGTATTCACCATCCAGTCACCTGGGTGACTATTGCTTGTGGCCAATGCTGTGCATTGCTTGCTATGTATGTGTTCCTTAGTCCATGACATGGATGGTGTCTGGGATGTCCACACCCCCCACATGCATGTACAGTGACATGTGGAACTGTACCTGGGGTGTCTGGCCCATGTTGTGTACACAGATTGTTATCATCAGATGTGCTAGTCCTGGCCTCATGTCGTGGGAACTGTTAATGGACAGCAGGTTTACCCTGCACCTACATTGATAGCATGATACCGGCATTCCCTGGTGTCAGTGGCATCTGTCCATACAGGGCATGTTTTTCAGGCATGGTATGTCCTTTGTGGGTCACATTTGATGGCACCACAGGTGTTGCAGATGTCCAGTGGGGAACATGGGGAAGGTGCACTGTCGGCATGTAGATGCCTATTGGACAGATGGACATTGTGGCATGCCCTCTGTAGCTCACTGCAATCACACCATGGTTACTATCAGTGGGAAATATGCAGGGTACTACCAACATAGTGGCTGTTGCCTAGGCAAGTGTGTGTGTGTGTGTGTGTGTGTATATGAGACGTGGGTTGAGAGTGTTCTCTGGGTAATACTAGAGTTGCTAACTTTGTTTGCCTGGCCTTGATGTCACATGTAGAGGTATGAATTTGCACCCCAGCCTCTCGGCTATTTCACATATGTTATCCCTGTATGGTGGACATTGTGATATATACTAGTCCAGTTGTTACACACTCACACCCACCTCCATACAGGATATGAATTACAAATGCAGACACACCTGTCATGTCTAGGATTAGAACTCCTACCTAACTAGTTTATTACACTACAGCACTACACAGTTATAGGACATGACACAGAGATTATTGGAGTTTTCCTTCCCCAAAGGTGTATTTCACAATGAATGACATCAGCAGGATTGCAAAAGTAGGGCATTTGAATTGTAGTGAGTGTGGCTAGCCTAAAATGCATTGCTCCCTACACAGACATAGAAACACACACAAAACATCCAGAACTGCCATGTGTGGGAATAGAACCCTTACCAGAGTTCTATATCACACTAGATCATGAAGCTGTTATAGGACACACCATGGGGATTGCTGGAGTACTCCTTCCCCAAATGTGTATTTCTCAATGAATGACATCAGCAGGGTTGCCAAAGAAGGGCATTTGAATCGTAATGTGTGTAACTAGCATGAAATGCATTGCTCCCTACACAGACAGAAACACACACACACACACAGTTGCTATGTCTGGGTTTAGAACTACTACCTAACTAGCGTATCACACTACAGCAATATGCAGTTATAGGATGCACCACAGAGATTACTAGGCTACAACTTTCCGAAAGGTATATTTCACAGTGTATGACATCAGCAGCCTTGCCAACGTAGGGTGTTTTATTTGTAATGAGAGTGACTAGTCTAAAAAGCATTGCTCGCTAAACAGACAGAAAAACACACACACAGTTGCCATATCTGGGATTAAAACTCCTATCTACCTAGTTTATCACAGTACAGCAGTATACAGTTATAGGACATGCCACAGAGATTACTGGGCTACAACTTTCACAAGGGTGTATTTCAAAGTGGATGACCTCAGCAGGCTTGTCATAGTAGAGCTATGGGGAGGGTAGTGTGTGTGCATGGGCCATAACCCATTCATCTAGAGGTTGACACACCACATGCAGGCACACGCAGGGTTATATTCCACAGGTACATGTATACAGCTGCTAGATGACTACTTCCTTGTACAGTCATGTTGCACAGCTAGCGCTTACACCACATAGTCCGTAATGCTGACAGATATCAGTGGCTAAGGTCTACAGTGAGTGACATCTGAATCTCATGTGGTTGTAGCCATTTGGCTGTGTGCTGGGTGGGACAGGCCTCATAATGGATAGCCCCTTGTGACAGTCTCTCTCTTCCACACATCTATGTAAGTCTACTTTTGGCTTACTATAGTGTGTTGTCCTTGGTTATATGCCTGTATTCCTATCCACTGTGTGTGCAAAGTATGAGTGGTGCATACTGAGGAGTGTCTGCACTAATGTCTGCAACTGCCAGATATGTCTGGTCTACACTTGTTTGCAGACATGGCCTTCATTTGTTTAAGTGTGTGAGCATGCCCAGTCTGACTTTTCAGTATGTTGTTGACTGACACTGGTTTCATTTCTTTAAGTGTGTGAGTATGCCCAGTATGCCCTTCTGTATTGAATGTGTGGATCAATTCCATGTAGCTTGGACTGCAGTGCAGACCTTTGTGTTGTACACCTACAGGTAGCATACTGTTTCTGCTGGGTATCTGTCGATCATTTGGCAATATGGGGACAAACTGTGAAGGGGATAATGTGTACTGTAGGTGATTGTGTCTGTGCTGCTTCAGCTGCATGGTACCGCTGTTAGCAGAGATATTCAGACATGTGCACTGTTATACACAGTGATGTTTTCTGTCCTCATGTACTGTCAGGTGGACATTCTTGCTCACAATGATGTCTTGAAGGACAAGGGTGACTGCAGCTGTGTCCGGTATTGTGGGCAGACACTTACGTATTCATGATAAGTTATGCCATTCTGGAGGGGGAGCTGCAGACACTTGGTGCTGGATCTGTGTATCCAGTTCAGCACCTTGGTACAGTGCTGGCAGAGGATCCCATACTTGTATGCCGATCAACATGACAGTATGGGCTTATCTTACTGTGGCAATGCCTCACAGCTGTACAGATTCGCACAGGTTATCCAGAGGCAGGGGCCATGGGTCAGGACATTTACCCTATTGTGGTGTACAGGCAGGTGTGTAGCCACCCATTTATGTGTCTGTAGCCAGGGGATAGTGTGTGCACACAGCTTGGTGTTGGACCCTGCACATTCCATGCTGTCCTTGCTTCCACCCCCCCCCCTGTTATTCTAACCTCTTCCATACATTATGCATACATTCTCTGATACTTTCCTTAAGGGTATCACCCCATCACAGGTGTGTGTTAGTGTTGGTCCACAGTTCATGCAGTGGGACAAGGTGGACATGTTACTGTGGTTTGTCCACATGGCCTTGCATATGACTTCTGTGGAGTGTGTTATGTTGTTATTTGGGTGTCCATGACATAACATGCATTGGCAGTACATGTGAGACACAGGCCTTTGGCAGAAGCCTGTGGGGCATTAGGTGTTGCTGCAGGCCAGATGTGGCAGGCCGTTGCATTCTGTCAGTCCTACAGTCCCAGACCACCATACAGTATATTCTCCTGGGGTGACAGGGTAGGTGTGATAGGTGTTCATGCCAATACCCTCTATCAGTCTTGATCAGGTGGTGTGGATGCTGGCAAGGTGCTGCCTACAACTAGGGACACATGTGCATGGGACACCTGCACTGCATGCTGCTGTCTTCCACTATTGCCATATACAGGTGGAGTCTTACTGTACACATTCCCCACAGCAGGGCTATGACCAGAGAGGTGCCTGTGGGCGGTGTTTGTATAAGCTGGGTGCATGTGTGCTATGGACACTACTTGCATCTGACACACAGATATGCATGGGGCATTCCAGTTATGCTAGCATGTGCAGGTACATCAGCTGTTTCCCAATACATCAATCCTACCTCCTTTGTGATCTGCAAGTGTTCGGGCAGACATCACCGGTATCCCCTACTACAGGTCCAGTAACTGTGATGCATACCTGTATGTACATTTCCAAGGGTGTCTCCATTTCACAGTGACACAATATATACTGTATGTCTGGGATACTTTCCGCTGTGTACTGCTTGTATATCTTGCCCAACAGCCATGCCATGTCAGTCTTTCAGATGGTGACACATATCACCACCATACATATACAATGGCTTACTGCTGGCATGTGTTATATTGGTGGGGATTGTCTTTGGCACTGTAGTTGTGAAGGCTTGTACCTGTCATCAGCAGTAGTGGGCAATGGCCACCAGGTATTACCTCAACATGCACACATACTGACCACTCTCACACATTATGAAACACACACCATCCTAACTCACACAGACCTGCATATTGTGCAAATGCTACAACCTATCCTGCTACCTTGGCCACCTCTGGGCATCTGTGCTCCACTCGTATTATACCTACTCATACATGTTACTACATTTCTACACAGGATCAGGGGGGGCACACCTGACTGCTACTACATTTCTACATAGGGTTGTGGGGGGACACACCTGATTGTTTTTACATTTCTACACAGGATTGGGGGGAGCACACCTGACTGTCACTACATTTCTACACTGGATTGGGGGAAGGGGCAGACCTGTCCATTTCCACATGTCTACATAGGAGTGGGGGGCATGCCTGACAGTTACTACATTTCTACACAGGATTGAAGGGGACACACCTGACTGTTTCTACATTTCTACACATGATTGGGGGGCAAACCTTACTGTTTCTACATGTCTACATAGGATGGGGGGGCACACCTGGCACTTGTACACATTTGCTATGACTGTACTGTTATGTCAGGTACTCCATTTCATTCTGTATTCTGACCTATCATGCTGACTAGAGGCATATCAGTGTACTACAGGTCTTAGCTTTGGTTGCCCTATATATTAGTGTCTGACTTCTTACCCTTCAGAACTAACACCCCACTGCCTGCCCTGCTGTAGTCTGTCTGTGTAGGCCTGGGGAGGAGATTACCCATAGGCATCATTCAGAGGCAATAACAGAGGCTCTGTTTGTGTTTATCTACACCTGCCCTGCTGGCTGAGACTGTTGTTGGGTATGTGAACCTCCCTGACTAGCATGTGTGAGTCATATGGACACACGTCACCCAGCACATTTCTTGTAGTGGTTTTTGTCACACTGTGTAGTACTAGCTACTATGGTGACTCCAGTATTTGTTACAGATGTCATGGTGCCACTATGGGTGTTTACTATCTACTGCCTTACCATTCAGCCACCCGATTCCCTTGCATGCTCGTATCCATACCATAGACACAGGTAATGACACATTCTACTCCATTCGGCAATTGGTAGGTTGATTGACTTACCTTGTGGGTGTGCCAGTATTGAGGATGGTGCTGGAGGGCTGCCTTTGTCAGATGCACATAGTACACTCCCTATACATGGATGAGCACAGGTAGTGTCATGTTTGGCATCCCTTTTACTGTATGTGTGAGTCAGAGAGAGGTGTCATTCCCTGGGTCCCTACTGTGTCAGTGTCAGTGTATGTGCTATGCGTTGCCTCTTTACCAAGGCCAGGGCATACTGGTCACACCTCCATCTGCCTACTGGGGCATGCTCAAGTTGTTCCTCCTCTGAGTCACTCTGTGTCTATATACTGTATCACAAAAACAAGTCCACAAATTTATTTGTAAGCGCTTTCATGCACCCTCAATACGTGCACTTCCTCAGACAAATACACTGAAAAAATAAACTACTTAAATACAAAAGGTAACATCAATTAACAAATTAAACTATTAATTAATTAATTATACTATTAAACCTACCCAAAAAATTACGAAATACAACACCTTAGAATACGTGCTCCTAAAATCATAAAAACCTAAAAATATATATATATAAAAAACAACTAATATTCTCCATTAACACATCAAAAAAATATATTTCAAAATAAAATATATAAATTACATCAAATATACCCTCAAAATAAATATTACTTGATTAATTTTTTGACATTTTTAATTTACCTGCTAAAATTACCGTTCCAAAGCTTTTAATCTGAGTATACATTTAATGGAACACACAATTTTAGCAGGTAAATTAAAAATGTCAAAAAATTAATCAAGTGATATTTATTTTGAGAGTATATTTGATGTAATTATTATCCCCAGTTGAGCTTTGGGAGGTACCTGTGGCTAGTATTCCTGGGCCTACACATACCTTGATAATCACTGGAATGGGTTCCCCTCTGTCAGTTCGGTGTGTCAGGCGTGGCCGGCACAGCTGAACAATTTGCTGCAGGAGATCCCTGTCCACCCTATAGTGCTCCACTATCTCCAGCTCATGTAGCCCCTGTTAGGTTACCCTGGGTCTGTACACTCTTCTGCATCTCCTCACTGTGGGTTGGTTGGCAGCGTTCATATTCTCACTACCCTCAGCCTCTTGCACATGTTGTTGTATGATGCCTGCTGTAGCCCCTATCATTTTGTAGTTTTGTTTGTTTAAAGTTCCCCGCTTGTATACGCTGGTGGTGTAGAGTATGGGAAAAAACAGAGGGGAAGGTGTATGCATAGTTTATACCAGTGTTCTGGGCTGGGCTGGTCTGCTGCCTGTGTAATTGGCTGATTCTGATATATTTCACCTCTTAGCTATGCTAGTTCTCCTTGATTAACTTCCTACTACTATTTTCCATTCCCATTGCCTTCCTGTTTAAGCCCAGGGGTGCACCACGCAAACACAGTGCTCAAATGTGTACAGAGCTGCTATTTCCTGGTTTACCTTTTTTTTTCTTTAAAACCCGGTGTGCGGTGCACACACCCGCTTAGGCAATGTAAAGAGTGCTAGGCATACTCAGACACACCCCTTGCATAGATGTGCTAAGCTAGGAGCAAACCTGAGCCACAGGGCTCCAATCTGCTAACAGTATGCCTGACACACACCCCTATGATGTCAGCTAACCCCTAGGCTTGCACCACGCTATTCCTGCTCTTACACTTTTGGGAGCTGGCTAGCATGCTGGGGAAATCTGGGGTTCACTATCATTCCCCTCATTTGCATAGGATTGCCTGCTAATGCATAGTTACATGTTTCAAACTGAGCCTCCCCCCTTTGCAACCACTACTCACTGGCCATGTTATCTTTTGCCTGCCATTGACTATAATGGCAGAATAGTGATTTTGGTTAGAATGCTTATTTTGGGGGTTTTGTTTTATTTTTAGCTCAATCCCATTTGCCTGCCACTAAACAGCCGAGATCGGCTAAAATAAATAGAAGATGATTTTTTTTATTTTTTAAACTGTTTTCCATGCCAATGGCCTTATACTTGGCCATTGACATGCTTCCTAGATGATATACACCCTTTATTTGGAGCTGTTATGGCTCCGTTTTGGAATTTGCAGAAATGTACTCCTTTACTAGTGGAGTACATTTCTGCAGATTACACTAGTCCTGCACAGCCGGTTTCCAGCTTCCTGGATCACAAATTCACCTCATTTGCATGGATTTCTCCTGCAAATGGGGTAATTTTCATACAGGGGATGAGTCTGTGCAGGACTAGTGCAGGAGCGCTCGTGCACGCCCCTACTGGCTATTCCTGGATCGCACGGCAGACATATTGCCTGCTGGAGCTCCTGCAGTAATCCTGCACACCATGCAAGGCTTGCAGAATCCAGGGGAGAGACTTTAAGAATGGTTAGGAAATTAGGAAATGTCAAGTAAGTAGTCCTGTGGAAGTAGGTGCAAGTGTAAGGCTGGAATACAGATGGTCCTGGGTTCTAGTACCAGTTATGCAACCTATTTTTATTGTTGTGACAGTGTAGTTTATAGCAATGAACTGAAAAATAGATAAGTATTATTTCAGCTTTCTTGTGACAACAGGTGTAAATGTATGTCTGCCATACTCATGGTTCTGGGTTTTAATACAGGGTATTTCAGATATTTTTACTCTTGTGCCACTTCCCATTATATTCAGTCTCACTTATAGCACTTTATATAGTGGAGCAGATATGAATTATATGTATGCAGGATGAGACATAATTATTGTGTTTTCATTGTTTAATTCCTCCCTGCTTGGCACTGCTGCACTCCGCTTAACATTACATAAACACAGTCGGCATCATTGGATTTGTGCACTACCAGTAAATGCGATAACTTGAATTGGTGGGAAATTATCCGTTCCCATTGCTCTAGTTTGATTGGTAGACATGGCTGGCATTGGCGAGGAAGATGCACACTTTATGGCACAGAGGTGGGGTGTCCAGGAGTTCAGGATATTTATTGGACTCCTGGTAAAGCATCACAACCAAAGGTTTCTGCAGGGGGACTATTCTGTCTCCCAGTACAAGTCTAAGGCAATGAATAGTTTGGCTCAGGTTGTATGCAATGCCACTGGTATCCTACACACTGGACAGTAATGTAGGCATCATTTTAATGACACACTGGACAGCAATGTAGACATCATTTTAATGACCTGCACTGGAGAAAAAGGGATACTCTTAACCACTGGTTGCAGGAATTTGAGACTGCAGACATCCCACAGCTATCCAAGTATGACAATAAGAGAGTACCTGTAAGACTTAGAACGCTAAATATATACAAGACTGTTATGCATAATGCTCTTTTGTTCTTTTCTGTTTTTCCCCAGCTCCCACCAAATGTGAGTTCAATTGACAGACTAATGTTGCTCGATTGGAGAGACCAAGGGAAGCAAGTGGCATGTATGTAGCAGAAGAGAGGTGTTATTGTAGCATTAAAAGTTAAAGATAGCTTCTTTGATCTTTTATAGAGTTGTGTCAAATTGAGCATGCGTATCCCAACTGTAAAAGCAAGTATGCATGCATTAGTCTGTAGCACAAACCAAATGTAAAAGTCCAATATTAGACTGCAGTCAGAGGATGTGGGTTCAAGTACCACAATTCCCAACTATACAATACTGTTATTTCTTCAATAATATTTACATTAATTTAAAACTTCTATACCAGTGGCCCAAATGCCTTGCTGTAAACTGTAATCTGCATAATTGGAACATGCATTTGTGCAATATATGTATATTTCAAGGATTATTTTCAGCAATCTGTAGTATGGTGTGTATCGGTTAGGACATATTCCTAAATGTAATATTTCGATAAAAAAGTTTTATAATTGTGTTAATGCATTGTATGTCACATATGATGGTACTAATTTTATCTATTTTTTTCTCTCACCCCAACTCTTACCTCTCTTTTTTAATTTCTATTATGCATTGTCAAAATGTCTCCATGTCATCCATGTGTACCACATCACTAAATGCTACACAGCACAGTTAGGTAGGCCAGCCCCAGTGGATCAGCCTAGCCCATTCCACCAGCTCCAGCACCGATGCCCAGCACATCTAGAACCCAACCTGACAGGACTGCCTCTGCTGTCCCTGCACTACCTCTACCCTGAGGTAGTACTATCCTGGAAGCTGTTGCAGTGGTACTCTCCTGGAGCAGTGAGTGATTTCATCACTTGCAAAGAGTTGCCAGGGATGGTGCAAAGAGTCATGCACTGCACCATCTGTGTACACCTATGCCAGATAGAGAAGCTGCTCCCCTCATATTCCATAGCAGGATAAGATGTCTAGCACTCCATCCACCAGCAGAATAAGGGGACAGTGATGACAGTTCAGTGGTTGAGGTCTCAATTCTCAATGTCTCCAAGCTTGATACCCATGAGCCAGCATTGTGCATCCCTCACTCAGGCATGGTATCTCTCAAACTTTTGTGTCCATCACCATCCATCTCTTGTTTTGTTTGTCTTGTTTGTTTGCATTTGCTTCCTGAACCAGACATACCTAAGTCTCTTACCCAGCAGTCCTCTCTTATTGAATTAAAAAAAAAAATGGGCACCTGTCCCACAAATAAAATTGCCCCACATAGCTCTCCATTTTGCACATGTGTCTTCTTGCATTTGATTCAGTCCAATTGGCTATACAACATGATTGCATTGTTGTCACCTGTCTTTGTGGAGGTGAAAGTCAAAATTCAGTTAATATTCTGCACATATTTTCTCATTACACTATTAAAGAAATGGATAGCTATGATTCTTTCATACCTCCCTCCTGCACATTCTGTATTGATTTCCCTTTGTTCTTCCCCCTGCTTGTTCCCCTTTTCACCGCTTTCCTATCTACCTCATTTTAACATCTATAATCTGGTAAAAATTGGAATCACACAGAACGCACATATGTAGCAGAAAAATAAATGGATCCCTACACTTTTTGGCCTCTATGTTTGCAAGGAGTTTATGTAGCAGAAAAATAAATGGATCCCTAAACTTTTTGGCCTCTATGTTTGCGAGGAGTTTTGCATCTCTTACCAATGTGTAGTGAAAGTGAGCAGCAGTTATCTCTGTGCAATGCCGCTTAACTTCCCTAACTATGCCAACACACAGCAACCCATGTACTATAAAGGATTGATGTCATTACATTATTACTGATTAGTCAAAAATCTTTAGAAGTATTAGATACACCTGGATTCAAAACCAGTATCATATGGGCTCAGAAAGAAATGTGTCAATGCCATTTACACTGCTGCTACAGAGTTGGTTAAAGAGTAGGTGTGTTTTATAGACTCACTACTAACTCTCAGACTTTTCACAATGTGGCTCATGTTTGCACACTGCTTAACTACTCACAAACATGGAAAGTACTGAAAATATGTATCTCATATGCACAAACACTTTGCCAACAGCCGAGCAAACACATTGCTCTCAAACCCGATGCTCTCCACACTATGGAAAAGTGAATATTATTATTTATTACTGCTGTACTGTCCATTTCCTGTCTATGACATGAAACTATTTTTGGAAACATAACAAACTGAAGGCCCTATCTAACCATAATTCACATATTTACATTACAGCCATGTGTTGCCTTTTCCAGGCCCTGCAACCCTGGTGTCTCAGTACTTCTTTCACACATATATCACCTACATTACAGACATTAATATCAAATGTTGTGTGATATGAAATGCACATCAATCTCGTAACACACAGAACTAGAATTATTGACCCATAAGAATAAAAAGCCTTATTAGCAAGGCTAAAGAAGGAATTAGCATGGACCTTATCCACAGGGACATAGGTGACCTTCAACATACTTGACCCGATCCATTTTGGTTTTGTCAAGGGTAGATCATGCTTATTAAATATTGTGGACTTCTTTGATAATGAACCCAAAGACCTGGATGAGGGATAACAGAACATACCACTATGTTGATTTATCCAAGGCCTTTGACACTATCCCCCATTCAGCTATCATGGAGAAACACACCCATCTGGGGATTAACCCATACATTACTAAATGGATAGCCAACTAGCTCACTGACAGAATGCACCCTCAAAGTTGGGGACTGCGCCTCCATCACTAGACCAATGGAATACCACAAGGATCTGTACTGAGCCCTCAACTGTTTGGAAACTATTAGCTGAAGTCCAGACAAAGGTGGATGGCCTGTGGCTTACCAAGTTTGCAGATGACTGTCAACTGGATGCAGTCATATAGAGTACTCCAACTATGTTGACATATTACAGAAGGAGCTGACATAGACAAATGATTGCTGCCAAACTCATGGACTGAACCTTAAATGAAAAAATGCCTCATTACCCCCTTTACCAGTAAAGTACCCCTGTTAATTATAATATACATAGCATCACCATGTGTTGTTACCAATCTATATATCAATCACTATGTGTTCATAGTGGTGAAACACACATTCTACACATTCATAAATAAGGCAATCACATCCAAGATCAAGGAGGTCATAGCTGTGCTGTACTCTACCCTCAGCAGACCACTAATTGAGTACAATTCTCCCTTCTGTCTGTACCTCACCAGACACCTGCAGCAAATGGACAAAACATAGAGTTTGTGACTGAGAGAATTCTGGGCCTCCAAAACATGGCAAACACAGAAAGACTGAAAGACCTGTCACTGTACTCAGTATCATGCAGGGTGATGAGAGATAACATATGCCTGGCCTACACAGCAATTTCAGACTCTGCCCTACAGGAAATCCTGGATATCTGCAAATGAAATAGTACAAGAACAACTTGTTCCAGGGATCTCAACCTAGCCTGTGACAGAAGCAGAACATGCTGGACAGACAGATTTATCTGCCATCAATTACCACTCCTCTGTAAAAGGCTTCCAGTGCATGTGAAGCAGTGCTCCTCAATGACCCTATTCAAGCTCAGCCTTCATAACTGGATGAGTGATTGTAAATTCACCCCTGGGATGAAACCTATGCCCCTCATGGAAAGGGCCAGTCGGTGATGATCACAAAGTCTCTCTTTGCTAACAATGACCATCTAACTATGCACAATAAGGGTACTTGTATTTTTACACATCTAGGCTTGTAAATTCCCTAGGACCATTAAGCTAGTAACCTCCGATGAACCTTTGAAGCTATGAACCTATGCAGGCCTCCCAACATCTTCTCTCCAACATGCCCTGCTGATGCCACCCACTATAAGTTGACTTGCAGTCTTGTAAAAGTCAGGCTTGTGCTGTAATGCTTGCATAAAGTACTGAGTTCTGTAGTCTGTGTACTTAGGTAGGGGTTCTGTTCTCAGTACAGTCAACTGTGTGTAGGTGTGTGTGTGTGTGTGTGTGTGTGTGTGTGTGTGTGTGTGTGTGTGTGTGTGTGTGTGTGTGTGTGTGTGTGTGTGTATGTGTCTGTGTGTGTGTGTGTGTGTGTGTGTGTGTGTGTGTGTGTGTGTGTGTGTGTGTGTGTGTGTGTGTGTGTGTGTATGTATCCAGCCCCAAGAGCAGAAGTGTGTATTCTGCAGTTACCACTCCAAACATGGATTGGCAGTATTCTGATAGTTGCACATGTCTACATATCCATTTCATACAGACCTCCCAACATCTTCCCTCCAACATGCCCATCTGATGTCACCTACTATAAATTGACCTTCAGTCTTGCAAAAGTCAGATGTCTGCACTGGCACTTGTGTAAAGTATTGAGTCCTGTTGTCTGTGTACCTTAGGTAGGGGTTCTGTTCTCACTGCAGTCAGGAGTGTGTGTGTGCCTAACCCAAAGAGCAGAAGTGTGTATCTCATAGTTACTGCTCCAATCCAATGAATTTTGATAGTTGCACATGCCTGCACATCCATTACATGCAGGTCTCCCAACAGCTTCTCTCCAACATGTCCCGCTGATGTCATCCACTATAAGGTGACCTGCAGCCTTGTAAAAGTTAAACTTGTGCTGTGGCATGTGCCTAAAATACTGAGTTATGTAGTCTGTATACTTAGATAGCTAGGAGTTCTATTCTCACAGCAGTCAATTGTGTGTGTGCGCTCTTGCTTGATATTACAGGCAGCCTTTTACACTAGCATGTGGGACACTGTCATTACCATATTCTCCTCAACAGATACTGCTGATGTCATCAGCTATATCTGATTTCTGGATATCCACTATTCCTACCATGGCAGGGTCAGAGACTGGCCTGGAGGCCAGGCAGAAGTCACCTCATCCTATATGATACAGATTACAATGACATTGCTTTCAGTCTATCCACGTGCATCATGGCATGGTTTGTAGGTCCTATGTTTTCTTCGTGAGAAACCCCTGTGGTCTCTCCAGCTGTTGCATGTGCCTGATAAGGTACATACAAAAGAGAGCATTATACACTATTAGTCTTCTGATGACATTCAAGTGCAGAGCTGTAATACCACTCTAAGATCTGAATATGATGGCATGACTTATGATGTGCACAACATAGGCTTTCAATACCAGTGTGGACACTTGGTGATTGAAGTTAAGATTTGTATCTAAATGTGCTCCCAGTGCTTGCATCACTGGGTTTCAGCATAGCAGGAATGTTGTCAATGTCGTAATTAGCATTTCATTCCACTTTTCAGAAGAACATAATAAAAATACATTTCTGCATTTATTTATAGACCATGTGACTTTGTCACCAATCATTTGTCTGTGTTAGCCCCTCCTGTAGTATATCATCATAGGTGAACCAAATGATTGCAACCAGTATGCAAAAATCAGCAAAGGAGGTAAGCCAAATGCCATATACTTTAGCATGAACTGTTGAGAAATAGATTCCAAACAGTAAAGGGCCAAGCACAGATCACTGGGGTACACCAACGGTGACAGCTTTACTGGCACAGGTTGATTCACCATTTTTTCACAGTATGTGTTCTGTCAGTGAGCCTTTTGTTTACCCATGTAGTGACATGAGGTTTAATCCCCAGCTGGGAGACTTTCTCAATATTCCCTGCATGTGTGATTGTGTTCAAACCCTGTGCCAGTTGAGGATATTTAGTATGCACTGTCTTATATAGATCT
This sequence comes from Protopterus annectens, assembly GCF_019279795.1. Taxonomy (NCBI): domain Eukaryota; kingdom Metazoa; phylum Chordata; order Ceratodontiformes; family Protopteridae; genus Protopterus; species Protopterus annectens. Next base: position 341,724,947 of record NC_056734.1, read on the forward strand.
AGGCCTATCACACAGAATCAATGGGCTGTGACAACATTACAGATCACCTATCACATGACTCACCATATACACCTTCCTGACATGGTTAAAAAAACACTTCAACATACCCTCCAGAAATACTATGTCACTGTAGAAGGGTGTTTTTAACATGCATCAATGGATTTGGGGGGACAGCACCAGATGCATGCATGTATAGACATATCCTGACTCTCCTCATCTGTGAGATAGATCAACATATCATCATGGACCTTTTCTAAATGGACATTAGTGATATCCTGGCTGTATGCAACAGACCTGTGTGAGTTGTTAATGCTACATCATGTCTGTTACATCTGTTAGATGTCCTCAAAGAGATAATCGAGGGCATGCATGATGACAACACTATCATCCTTTTGAGCTTGACAAGCCCAAGGTATTTGACACAAATCCACACTGAGCTATTCGCTCAACACTGTCAGATGTGGCCATATACACTCATATCACCAAGTGGATAGACCAGTGTATCACATACATGGCATCTAAATATGTTAACATGTGTGAAGTGAACTATATCTCAAGTCTAGTAATCAGGTTGCTCTGTACATCAGGGTTGCCTGCTAGGCCTTTTCCTGTTCATTATTTAAGTAATGGACATCACAGATGTCATAGTACCTCTCAACTGCACAGATTTTCACAGAATGTTCAGATTTTTGCCTCATATTTTTGTCCATTTTTCATAAAATTGTGACTTTCTGGCAAATTAGTGACAAATCATTGAAGATTGAAGTTAGAAAATAATGTCAGACATTTGCGCTTCAGGCTTCATACGCTTCAGAAAATGCATGCTAATGTAAAACCTTTTATTCCATCAACTTTCTAAGTTTGTAAGAGCAATATTTAAAAATGGTCCCTATTTTTGGGCCTCTGTTCCACTTTTACTTATGGCTTTGTCCAATTTTCCTGCTCTGAGATGTTGAGAGGTATATGTCATACACATCCTTGTCCAAACAGCTGCCTGAAGGACTACAGATTGCAGGCAATCATTGACTCCAACTGTGATATTATTATAATACAGACAGTATCAATACACACCAAATATTGCTGCCACAGCCATAACAAAACCTGCAATGACAAGAAAACATGGCAGTATTTGTTATGTCAGGAAAACAAACACACAGTCCAAGTATAATGTGGATGGACATCACACCCTATAATCAGACCAATAGGTATGTGACCTGTGTCTTGGTGAAGATGGTAAGTGGAACATCCACCAGCATGTGGTCACAGTGTTGCCTACTCCCTGGTATGTAACACAAGTATTGAGAATGTGAAGGACATCCACATCAGAAGCCATAATACCGCCATAGTTCCCAGCCTTCATCACACCAATAACTGAGTACAATGCACCCTTCATGTACCGCCCTACACATCTTCCACTGATGAGTAACTGAAGTGTACCACCTTTGTTACAGTGAGCTGTCACACAGATTATTGGCCATACCTAGGTATTCTTTTTATTTCATAAACATTACTGTCTGATGGTGCGGTACCCCCATCAAGGTGTTATACCAGATGCAAGTGTGCTACCTGTTCTAGTGATGCACACAGTACATACATAGGTGTTTGGCAACATTAATGGCATTGATAACATTCATGACAGCGTGGTCTGTGCCACACATGTATATATATATATATATATATATATATATATATATATATATATATATATATACGGTTCCACTTCATATAATCAAAAGCTCATAACATCTAATTGCAAAACAGCGAGACCAAATGATCGAAAACTCAAAACATCTAAAACTCATAACATCAAATCTCACAACATTGAAAACGACAAAGCAAATATAAATAACACCCCACACACTTTTTACTAAGTTTTTGCAGGGGGCCCCCCCACACCTCCTGTAAATTAAATATACCAACTCCAAGATCACACTACAGTGGGAAACAGTTAATTTACCAACTCCACGGTATCACGATCAGCATAAAAAATGTACACATAAATCACTACCTGTATGGCCCAAACACATGTACAGAGTGGCATAATAAACGTGATATACAGATTAACAGAATAAACTATAACATTTACATGTCTGATGATACACTACTCAATTTTATAAATTTTCGATGTGAGATTCGATGTTATGAGTTTTAGATGTTTTGAGTTTTCAATCATTTGGTCTCGTTGTTTTGCAATTAGATGTTATCAGCTTTTGATTATATGAAGTGGAACCATGTATATATATATATATATATATATATATATATATATATATATATATATATATATATAGATAGATATATGTGTGTCATGCACACCAGTCAACTAGCCTGTATTGCTCATAATGTCACATACAGGTATAGCAGTGTCCCACCTAACACCTCCAGCAGATGTTACAGTGTCAGGACAGTGTGCGTGGTTACCCTCATAGAGTATGGATGCATCATAATAGTTGTATAAGTGTGTTTGTGCAGAATCATCTCTGATTATGCTAAATCACATATGTTATGTCAGAGGCATGGGATTACTGGTGATATTATTTTGATATTGTCCATGATTGTAGTTGCTTCTTTTAATGCTGTCCATGAACCTTTACCTGTGTCCCACTTGCTGGAGACCTCTGCTGAGATTGCACTTATATTCAGACAAATCAGTTTGCACAGCTTCACAATATGCACACTACCCCAATTGTATGTCAGAACCCTGATAGATACCCTCTGCATTATTCATGTAAGGATAATTATCTCACACAGACATCCTCCCTATTGTTATTTCATCTTGTGTGACAGTCAGATAATATACATTTTCACTGTGCAGCTACTACTGCACCATACTGACATGTGATTGGCCTTGCTGTTACAACTGTCTTCCATTGACATTCCCTCATCTGCTGTACATTAGGTTGGTTCACCTGTCCTTTTTCACTGTGTTCATTCCTACAATTCACCTGTGTGTCCCTGTTCAATGCACACACTTTCCCTGAGTGTTTTTTACATGGCAGTCCATGTACCCTTACAGTTCATTTACACAGCTTCAGTACAGAATGTCAGGAATGGAATTTCACAGTAATCTGAACTGTAGTGGCCTGTACTGTGTTTGGACCATATTTTTATCATTCATACCTCTAAACTGTCCAGATTTTCACAAAAATGTCCAGATGTGCTCCTTATCAAATTTGGGATTTTCTCCCATGTCACTGGGATGATATCTAGACTGATGTGACTCAATAATTACATTAATTTGAGTTTCAGACTTCAAATCCTTCACAGCATGTATCTTAACACAAACCCATGGTTATTGTAGCACATTTCTCTAGGGCAAATATGTCAAATACGTCCCTAGTTCTGGGTCATTGTACAACCATTATGTTGGCCTTTGGCCAGATCTTGCACTAAGAGATTGAGAGCTATCTGTGAAGTCTTGGTGATCATTGTGGCATTCTGTTCAAAACCATGAACCTTCAGTGCTCTGATTTAAACAGGAGTGTTATCCATGTTCGCTTACATGTTTTTCTGGCCTGCAACACTATTGCCAGCCATGAAACCTAACTTATTTACTTTCAAACACAGTGCACGGCATGAATATGCGATAAGTGCTGCTGCTCACTGCACATCACTATGAACACATGTAAACTCCATGTAGACTTCACACAAAGCTTACACAGAGTTTATTGACGCCCACTGAGAGTCTAAAACAATGAAGGGACAAAAGCCCAAAAATGGAGACAGATTTTAAATATTGCTAGAAAATAACAGGTTGCGTGTTAAAATGCATTTTTTGAAGGATATAAAATCTGAAACTCAAATGTGTGCCATTATTTAGTGACTTCAACCCTCAGTGATTTGCCAGAAAAGCACACATTTTATGAGGGACAGACCAAGATTTTGAGGCAAACATTTTGACATTCTGTGAAAATCTAGACAGTTGAGAGGTATGTAATAACAACTGAGAAAATAGCAAGGAATTTTTGATTTGCACACCAAATGTCTGTGCTACTGCATCCTCCCAAATAACTGATTTTTTTTTCCAGTGATACATAAAGTACACATTAAAAAATTGTTATATTACTTGCCTTCAGTTTGTTAACTAGTAATATAAAATCAATCTGGATGGAGCAATTTTTTTCTGCTGGCACATTTGTACCCTTTTAATTTACTTAATGTGTCTGACACATGAACACTTCTTCTGTTTGACAAAATGTTGCCACTGTAGCCCCAGACAAAAATAGTTTGTACACTGACTTACATTGTTTCTGCCTGGCTGCACCCATGCAGTTCCTTTCTGACATTCTGAAAAAAAAATCTCTTGAAATATCATTATTAAAATAAACCTCCTATTTCTGGGAGTCACTTTCCACATATACTTTACAGCTTCATCTTTGGGTTGCTAATATCGGTATGATTAGAGATGGATGAGAGACAAGACTCATATCTGCTGAGTCCATCATATTGCAGATTTTAATATTTTTACTCTATGAATTTACAGCCTTGGGATGAGGGCACAGTGACTGTCTTGGCATTTACTTGAATTTCCTGCCACATCTCCACTCTCTCAGTGTGTGTGTGTGTTTGTGTGAGCATGAGTGCATGTTTGTTTGTGGGTGTGCGTGTGCATGTTTGTGTGCATGTATGTGTGTGTGCATGTGTGAGTGTGTGTGTGTGTGCGTGTGTGCGTGTGTGCGTGTGTGTGTGTGTGTGTATTTGTGAGTGTGTGCGTGTGTGCGTGTGTGTGTGTGTGTGTATTTGTGAGTGTGTGTGTGTGTGTGTGTGTGTGTGTGTGTGTGTGTGTGTGTGCGTGTATGTTTCCTCTGTCACATCTCCACCTTTCTCCTTCCAGAAGACGAGAGCAGCAATCTGGCCACTTGGTCTACTCTCTCCTGGCCCACTATCTGTCAAATGGGTTGCAAACTGAAACCAGGCTGCTGGAAGTGTGAGCAGATTCACTGTTCTCATGTCTTTGTTTTCTTAAATTGCTTGGAATTTTGTAAACTATTTATTTTCCTTGTACTAAATTTTAATTGAGTGTGTGTGTGTGTGTGTGTGTGTGTGTGTGTGTGTGTGTGTGTGTGTGTGTGTGTGTGTGTGTGTGTGTGTGTGTGTGTGCGTGCATGAGTGCATGCATGTGCGCATGTGTTTGTGGGTGTGCATGTGCATGTTTCTGTGCATGTGTGCGAGTATGCGCATGTGCGTGTGTGTGTGCGTGTGTGTGTGTGTGTGTGTGTGTGTGTGTGTGTGTGTGTGTGTGTGTGTGTGTGCGTGTGTGTGTGTGTGTGTGTGTGTGTGTGTGTGTGTGTGTGTGTGTGTGTGTTTATATGTGTGTGTGTGTGTGTGTGTGTGTGTGTGTGTGTGTGTGTGTGTGTGTGTGTGTGTGTGTGTGTATGGTTGTGTGAGTGTGTGTATGTGGGTGTGCATGTGTATGTTTCTATGCATCCATGCGCGAATGTGTGCATGTGCATATGTGTGTATGTGTGTGAGTGGGTGTGTGTGTGTGTGTGTGTGTGTGTGTGTGTGTTAGTTTGATTAGGGTGGTGTTGAGACATTTTCAGTATTTGATATATTTCACAAAGATCGCAGATAAGTTTCATTGCAATGGTCTACCAGTACCTAGCTCCACTTTTTCTGTTTGCTTTTTACCCACCTTATTTTATTTATTTACATATCTTTTTAATCTGGGTAAAGGGTCATCTAGGATTGTATAGCTCAATTTCCAGAAGTAGAATGCTTATAATACCATAGCTGGTAAGGAATTCATGAATAAAAAATCAGGACTTTTTCCATTGAAATGATTTAGTGATTAAAGCTAACCATAGTGTTTGCAGTGAATGAACCCTAGTGTTGCTGAGGGATATATAATATGTAATGAAAGCTTCTCATAATGCTAACAAAAAATTTGGTTGAATATGTTCATGTGCTGACATTTTTTTCCACACACTAACTTCACAAATAAACACTATGGAGCATGTATTTTCTTTGTCATGAGTTTTATTTGGCATTTTAAGAAATGCAATAAATGATAACAGCATGTAGTTTGTGCTGCTATCTCAGTATAAAAACTTCATAGGAGCTGTCTAAATAATAAATCAAGAAAAAAATAAATACAGTACAGTACACTGCATTGCAAAAAGAGCATGACATCAGAAAATGCAAAGTAATCAGAGGGAGAGAGTAGAGAGAAGAGCTATAAGGATGCATTTTTTTCGCAGAATGAGTCATGTATGAATGAAAAAAGCCTAAATGATGATGCAACATGGAAACAAATGGAAAGGGAATTAAAAAATGCATGCACCGACAAAAGGAACATCAAAGGTGGGTGGTAAAATAATCACCAGTGTTTTTTGTACTGTTGCAGCCTACAAAGTACATTGGGTAATGGGAACACGTGGACTTTATCTGCTATCACATTCCATTTTTCTGTGTTACTTTATCCACTCCACATATTTTGGTGATACTTACATGGTAACCTCAAAAGAAAAGCTCATTTGACTAAACTCACTACATTGAACAAATATGTTGCATTTATGGTATCTGCCACTCAAACAGTACACTCAAGTGTCCCGACCTAGTACAAATTCATTAAAGTTACAGAGCAACCTACCCCTTACCAAAGACATACACAGCTAAAATTTAGACTAAAAATAATATTCATGCCAGCCTTGTCATCCTGCTTACCCTTTGTATTATGGCCATAGGCCATATCTCCTATCCTGTGAATGTCACCTACCTCTGCATTATAGAAATGCTTACAACACAGTGCCGCTTAACATTAAACTCTGTCTGACTAGCTGTAACTTATTTTGCTGATATGATTACTACTTTTATGTAGAAAGTATTTGGAGAATGTTATTGAATGAAAATTATAGAAATGTTTTCAGCATCCTGGCAACATTTACATCCCACGTTTCGAGCATGCTATCAAATGTGTATGAACAGTATCAGCAAAAACACAAAATAAGGCTTGATGGTGATGTCTACCACCTTAAGAAACATAAAGTAAATAAGTCATACCTCTGTAACAACATCAGTAGTACAACATGGCACAGTAAGATGGGCTAAATTGTGGTTAAAACGTGAAGAGAAATGTTTGGGTCATTATGTCACATTGTGATAGTCACAGTGAAATATGAGACAGTGAAATTAAACACCTCAGAAGTTTTTACTTCAAAAGGTAGACCACCTATAACTCCTCTGTTCAGGCACTCATTGTTTACTCAGCATATTACAAGCTTCATCTACAGGTACTAACTTACCTTTTGTACATCACATTAGTAGACTTAAGACCATTTAAATAGTTTGATGCATGTAGACGAGTTGTATTGACTTCTCACTATTCTGCACATGCACAGACAAAATTATTCACGCTAACACACAGAATGTGAGAGTTGCCTCTGTGTGCCAATGTTCATCCTTTGATTTTGTACCTAGTCAGTGCCCTAGATTGCTCCCCATACCTCTCAACTTCTTAGTGCAAGAAATCTTGACAAAGCTAAAAATAAAGGGGGGACAAAGGCTCAGAAATAGGGATTTTTTTAAAAATATTGCTCCTATAAAGTTAGAAAGATGATAGAATAGCAGGATTTGCATTAGCATGCATTTTCTAAAGGGTATGAAGCCTGAAACTCAAATGAACATCATTTTTAGTGACTTCATTCCTTAATGATTTGCCAGGAAAACAATTTTTTGCAGAACAGTGCAGCAAAAACCTGGATATTCTGCAAATATCTGGACAGTTGTGAGCAATGTTGCTCCCTGCTTCTATCTACCTGTTAATTGCATTATTACTCATCTTTGTGCATAAGCATTCCTCCCGTTCTCACTTCTGTACTACACCTGTCTGTAAGCAACAGGCTGGAATACATAACTCCAATACTTTGTCTCTTTTCTCACAATCACCAAAGTGTACACATGCGGCCAACTTTTGTATGGTAGAGGTAAAGGAGACATATTGTGTTTATACATCTGTGATCAACAAGTTAAAATATGTTACTGTATTCTGTTTATCAGATGGATACACAGATGGTAGATGTCCTTTATGGGTGGGGTGAAGAGGCAAGCTGTATGAAGTGGGACACCAGCAATGTGAAATATATGACTGATGCCATTTATTCTTTCACTTTCATCCCAAATTAACATCAGAGGGATACAGAGAAGGTGACTATCTTTTTTTGACAGGGAGACAGACATTATTCTAAGATATGATTCATGCATCTTTGAAACATTTATCTTTTCAGCTTATTGGGAACTATTTTTATCAACTTTGATCTTTAATCCTTGAGTACAACTTATTTCTATTTTGAAGAAAAAATAAGACTGGAATTTTTTAATTAATCATTCCCCCAGATTCATGAATCCTCCGTGTAAGACTAAATAAGTCTTACTCGGAAACTGCAGTTGAACGGTATGACATCAACGTGCCATGCATATTCATGAGGGCATGCTGACTCCATTCCAAGTCTAACACGGACCGTGCAGGAAAGCAGGGGGTGTGTCTGACTGCCGAGCAGTCCAAACGTCCACACCCCTGCAAGTGTCTGAATTGTGAAATGTCAACACACATGAGCGAGTCCGCTCAAATGTCTACATACCCAACACTACACTCCCTCACATTGTAAACCCCCAATACAGTTATAAACTGTAAAACTTTTAATTTTTTTCTTATAATTCCTGATATAGCTGCCCGTATTTGCGCGTGTTTGCGCAGGTGTGCCCATTGCTTAGCTGCAGTTAGCAATGTCAACATTGAAGAGCATAATAAGAAATGTTTATGCAAATTAATCCAAATAGCAATAGCGTAGTGGTAGAGCCCTCACACAAAGAGGAGGCATTCATGGTTTGAGTCCCACCACTCCCTTTCTATTTTATGTTTTAAATTACTTTGTTTGTTTGTGTCTTTCGGCTTTTCCCGGTTAGGGGTCGCCACAGCGGAACTCCGGTCCGCTAATGATTGGTAGTTGATTTTTACGTGCCGAGTTACCAGCCCTGATGCACAACCTTCAACGAAGGTACACCCATTCATGCATGTCTCCACGAAGATGACGCTCTAGCTGAGAATCGAACCGGATAGCGTCTTACTGTGAGGCGACAACACTATGTTTTAAATTAGTATATGAAACAATTCCTGACATATATGAATAAAATTTTACTAAAAGGCATTGAAATGGCCTATGTATCAGTGAACAAAATGTATATATATATAAATGTAAGAAGGATCTTGACATATAAATGCCCATAGCTAAGCAGCGCTTTACCCAGCACAATATAGTTGCCCGTAGCTAAGCAGCACTTTACCCAGCACAATATATTTGCCCATAGCTAAGCAGCGCTGTACCCAGCGCAATAGGTTTGCGTGGAGCTGGGCACCACGCTAACCAGCACACTGTAGTGCAACATGGAGCAACGTAGAGCAAAGTTGCCTAAACACAGCCACACCCCCTAGCCTGTCTGGACAGTAGTAAAATAAAAATCAATGACAATATTCAAACTTGGGACACTGTGCACCATAATCAAAGTACTGAACCACTAAGCCATGACAGCTTATGATAAACATCCACTGTTAACATACATATACTTATAAATGGCAGATTAACCATTGCTAAGCAGGTCTGCAGTCAGCCGAGAATCTTCAAAAATGGCCAATCACAAAAACGTGTGGGAAATGCGGCATATTTAAGCTCCATAGGTGGCAATACTCGCCATAACTGATTGTAGCTCCCATCTGCAGTTAGAATGGCTGGTGCTGGAGAGGGTACTCACTTTTGAGTGCAACGCTGGGGCATCGAGGAGTCAAAATACATGGTTTAGCTCCTTTTTCACCATCATGAGTTAAGACTCCTGCAGGGCCAGTTCCAAGGGACGGAGTATAATGCAGAGGCTTGGAACCAGTTAGCTCATGATCTCACCAGTGCCACAGGCATCCCTCAGACTGGTGAGTAGGTCCATCACCACCATGCAGACCTGACGAGATGGAAGCAGGACCTACTGAACCAGTGGATACAGGCGGCCCGTGACATGCAAGATGCCTCACTACTGAGTAGGTAGCCATGGAATGCAGTATGTAAGACATGCTAATTTAGCCTATATAATGGATAGGTATGTCTCAATATCCCTTTATTTACTTCACAGCTGCAGGTGTCTGTGCTGTTAATCAGCAAGCCTATGCAGATAGACTGCTAAGGCTGCACCAGCAGGCAGATTAGTAATTATTCTGCATGTATTGTTATTTAAAATAGGTGAGAGAGCCTGAAAAAAGTGTTGTAGCCCAATAATACAGCCATAAAATGCCTGGAATAATTCCTTTGCATGTAGTGTTATATAAAATAAGTCAGAGAGCCAGAAAAAGAGTGTAGTAACCCATTAATAAAGGTAAAACAAGTCCAGAATAATATATCTGCATGTACTGTCATATAAAATAAGTGAGCGAGCCTGAAAAAGAGTGTTGTAACCTATTAATAAAGGTATAATATGTCTTGAATAAGTCTTCCTTATGCACTGTAATATCAAATAAAGGAGAGAGCCTGTAGAAAAGTGTGTAATGTAATTAATAAAGGTATAATACTTGGAGTGTGTCTGTGTCACTTACTTTGAAATGTTGTTGTACCCTTGCATTATATAAATAGTACTGTTGTATTAAGTGCTGTCAACCCACAGTTGGGCAGTCCCATATAAAGTGGATGAAGGAAGTGCCAGTAGCTGTTAAGCATATATACAGTCCTCAACAGTCGGTTAATGGCTGGCATGCATAGGTAAATCTGGCACACGAGTAGCTTGTTAATGTGTTCCCCAGAAATGTGAGTGTGCTACATGAAATGTAGGGTTCTGTAGAAATTTAACTGAAAATGTCACGTGAACACATCCAGATATGTAGATATATAAATATAAATAAAATATATAACTATGTAGCAGTAATATCTGCATCTTGGACAGTTAGTTTGTCAGATATAGGTCAGGTATATAATGAACTAGCCAAACCCATTACACAACCGAATGCATGTTGCCTAGTGTAATAATACATGTAGGGAATATACACCTGCAGTCAATAGGAATGTAGTGTAGACTAAAAGTACTTATAAGATGTTAATGGAGGTTTCTTTTTACACCCTACTGTATGTGCATAAACAATGCAATTTCACACCTCAATGTATGTCTAATCTCAAAACATTTGTTGGGACATATGTCTTATTGTTCTATAAATATCTGCATTTACTTTGATGCATGTGCCCTGTTCAAACACCACAATTTTGGTGGCCTGTTGCCACCAATCATCCCTGCATGCTGTTGTAATGCCTACTGTCGTTCAATATAGGCATGTGTTATGCTTGCTGTTCAACTGTTGGAACCCTGGTGTGTTGGGTTAATGGAAATATTACTGCATGCTGTTACAACTAATTTGGAATGCTGTTGTCTATGTTGTAATTAAACACACCTAATCACAGAATGTATGGGAAGGCCGGTCCCAGCGGACCCACCTGTCCCTCCTCAGCTGGCGATTGCACCTAGCACCAGCAGGTCCAGTGCCCAGCCCGGGCTCCCCTCCTCCATTGGTCCTGTGCCACCTTTGGGTGGAAGCGCTGCAGGGGATGGGGCTCATCCCCCCCATGCAAGCATGGGCAGAGAAGGGCCACCTGTCACCCTCCAAAGGGTCCGGGCTGTGGTGTGTAGAGAGATCCAGCATTCAGTCGCTGATCCCCTATGCCAGCTTGAGGCGAGAGTGGCGTGATTCACAGGTGAGCCTGCCCCTCCTACTCAGCCCCCAGTACAGCCACCCTCGGGGCTGTGAAGGTGCATTGGTGACTGCCTATGGGTGGGGTCTCAGTTCCACTGTTACCATCTGTGGGCTCACGGGCTTGCGATTTCCAAACATCCATCCTCGTCAATTGTGTTCACCCACCCCATGTGTCATACTCCGCCCCTGTATGCGTCTTGTTTGTCTTGTCTGTTTACCTCCCCACCCTACCTCCCCAAATATACCTACTTCCTCTACCTCACATTCTACTCTCACCTGAAAAAAAAAGAAAAAAAAGGGCAATCTGTTCCCACAAAAAAAGTACGCCCCATACATAGCTGCCCATTTCGCACACATGTCCGCTGGACATGTAAACTGATAATTATAATTGGCAGTACAACATACTTTGTTTTCCTCACCCCTCTCTCAGAGGTGGAAGGTTTCAAATTTCATTCTAAATATCTAACATATGCACAGCTGTTGCTGTTAAAGAAATGGGCAGCTATGGACCTTCCCTACACCCATCCTGCACATCCCAAGCTGGTTTCCCTACTGTCTTTCCCTCTTTGTGCCCCCTTTTTCACCACTTTCCTATTTCCCCATTTTCTTTTCTTTCAAAGAAATTAGCCCGGGGTTTAGCGGGAGTAATCACTTTTAAGCAGTAGTTAGCGGGTTTGAGCGAGTGTGCGCATGTGTGCGCTTAGCTAAGTACCGCTAAGCGTCGCGCAAACCCACTTACAACTGCTTAAAAGTGCCTTAGTCACTCTGTATGTCAGGGCCCTTGTTCTGCTCAGCAGCAAAATAAAACACCTCTGTCAGTCTCGAACCCCAGACCTTGTATACACTAGACTGCATGAAGTACCACTAAGTCACAGCAGATATACAATAACTTGGTGCTGAAATCAATATATCATGCAATACAATGAGTGAATGTAAAGGAAAAATAGGAAGGCCATAACACAAAGCTTGTTCTGTGGATCTTTACCAGCAATTGTTGTGGAATCGCATTACATGACTGTGATAAGAGAAGCAGGCATTCTAGCAGCAAATAATGTTATAGAGGCACTTTACAACCCCCACACAGTATCATAGCAGGACAAACACTGGCATATCTGATTAGGGCAGAGGCCATACTTTCTAACTGTGACTACTTTTCAGGAATGTCCCTGATTGTGAAACATATTTTAGCTGTGTCCCTCTGAATCCCTCTGAAAAGTACTGACGTTAGTCAGAAAGGTGGGGTATTACACAATGAATAATGACAATAATAACAGTAGACACCGCTTGTACTTCATAAAAGGTGTACTAATCCATATGCACTGCTTCACTCAAGTTTACACTTACTGTCTGTATTATTTGGAAGGTGTACCTCACTTTTAACTACCTATCCCTGACTCCATGCAAATATGTATCTGAGTGTTTCATAGGCCTGGCAGAGGCACAAACACACAGGCATATCAGCTTTTCTGCTGTTACACACTCTGCAAATAGCTTTGGGAGGACTTCCACAAGCATACCCTTATGTAGGAGTACAACACAGAAATACCAAAGGATGTAGCCATGTACTGGTAGCAACTGACTGTAACAATGCCATTGTACCAGTGGTGAAAACACCTTTGGTTTGCACAGACAAAGAATAATAGGCTAACATCTGGCTACCATCTGAATAGGTTCACAGTTGGGAACTATGCAGACAGGCCACCTGCCTTGATAAACTAACAGGTACACACCAATCCTTTAAGTCCAGTAAGATAACATTCACACAATAATACATAATGCTGTCTGTATGTCTGCATCCCCCCCCCAATTTTAAATATATGTGTGTGTTTAGGGTCTACCAAGTATGTAGGTAGGCATACTCAGTACTGGAATTGTCTAGTTTTCCTGTGAATCATGTGCTAATGTCAACAATAAAAAACACAAACCCTGCAGACGTGAGTACATTAATATGCACAGTATAACAGTTCACAAACAGTTCATGTGCCAAAAGAATACTTCTCAATAACTACTTTTGTATGGCAGTTAATTATATAAGTAGAAAAGAAACTACATACTCACACATATCTTGTGTAAGCATTTGTAGGGGTGAGTTAAACTATACACTGATAGCTCTGTACTGGAAGTGGCAACAGTCAGGACTGGGTACAACATGTACATCACTGTCTACACCTCTAGCTTCAGATATAAGAAGTATACCAACCTTCTGACTTAAACAACAGTGTACACAGCAAACAAGCATGTGCCCCACTCTGGAAATATGAAAGGGCTACGCCTACATAACTTAGCAATTTATAGCATTGAGTTGCTATGACAGTGAGTACTGCAATTACCACACAGCAGGCTGTATGCATTTACCAAATGCTGGGCACCAAATGGTGCAGAGGGCATAACATGCACATGTGCAGATACCTATTAATGCAGACTGTACTTGCTATCCCCACATGCAATCATTACATTGCACGTGTTATAGCATCTGTAAACCTGGAGAAGAGTAAAAAAAATTATTACTTAATAAAACAAAAATTTAATTAAGTAAAACAAATTTACTGAATTAATAACCAAAAATATTAATTAAGTAAAAAAAAAAACTTAATTAATAACCAAAAAAAATTAAGTAAAAGCAAACTTTACTTAATTAATACCAAAAAAAAAAAAAACTTGTCAAAACGTACACAGACGGACCTGAAAGTGACAAACAGGTATGTAACAGATATGTGTTTACCGGCAAGTAGTAGATGTTTATGAAGAGTACTGTACATACTTTGAAACATGCATATGTGGCAGCAGTAGGTATGTATGCATTGATGCCATGCATAATTACTGCCATGGACAAATTAGTGTGTAGCTGTGTGCAGTGGGACATAACTGTGACATATGTAGCTCAGCATTAAATGTCAAACATCTGATCATGTTATCTATGTTCTGTACAGTACTGTATATAATGGCTGTTTGGGGGAGTAGTGCAAACAGCTATATAAACCTGGATGTGACAGAGTAACACATGCATGATAGTCATATAATGTGTAGCTTAACATTGACAACTGCTGTACCAGGCTAGTATAGTAATGTAGCATTAGCAGCTATAAATACTCCCTGTAATATTACTGTTATGCACACACGTGACAACTGTTCATGTTGTAGCAAGGCCCAACAGGTCATCCGTGAGTTCTACAGACTTGTGGACCTTGTGTGTGTATGGCACACACATATGGAGAGTTATTTATGTGTCAGATATATTAGCATCTTAACATGTGCATAGAGCAAGGGACATACTGCAACTGTTTGTGAAGGGTGGACATATATATGTTGGTGAAGGTTGTTATGTGCATATTTTTATGTAGGTTGTAGTGTGTAGCAAACAAGACAGTATACAGTGCTGGTATATGACATGTGGTGTTTAAACGCTGCGGGCATGATCTGTTAGGTTTTTAGTCTTCCAGACAGGGAGTCCTGCTAAAGATACATGGACTGAGAATACCTTTAATGCATTCTGCACAAGACTGTGCAATATGATTACATAACTGTATCCCCCTCAACCTTTGCATAATTGATATTCCCACCATGAAAGGTGGACTGTATATGTGCCTATATGTAAATCTATATGTACACCAATGGATGTTTATATGTACGCTCAAGCTCAATGTTGTAAATGTATTGCCATCCCTTTTGTTAAAAATCCTGTACCCATGAACTACCACATAGGTGGTAGTCTACTCAATACCGAAAGTGTGATAAGAGACCATGGGACACAGGTGGACAGTAGTGTCCCTTTTGATAATCACAGTGCTGCACTAGTCATGTAAACTGTGTACGGTCCACATGTCATAAAAGGTGTGTCATCCATGGAAAAAGAGGTCAGTGTTCCACTCTACTCATCAGTCATAAAACCCATCATAGAGTACAATGGCCCTTTTGGTATGTACCTCAGAAGACATCTACAGCAACTGTAGACACCAGGCACATACCTCACAAAGAGTATTACCAGACTCAAACAGCTGCCCTATGCAGACTGTCTTACAAAACCACGGCTACACTGTGTTGCATACCGCCTACCCAGAGGCAACCTCTGCCTAACATACAAAGCTATGTCAAACCCACAGGTGTTGGACATGCTCCATGTAAACAGAACAAAATCCCTACAAGCTACACACTGTACTGATCTAAACCTTGTAACGTCAAAAAGCAGATCATGCTGGAGTGGTACATTCTCATCTCAGACACATACCATACTCTGGAACTAACTACCTATCAATAGCAAAGAAAGGTTGTCATTAGCAGTCATCATGAATAATCATGATGAATGAATGTGAGATAGGAAATACAACCCGGGAATCACCTCTGTGGCTCTGCATGACAGGGGCACATGAACTTAAATTACATGGGTGTTGAAGGGCAGGGTACCGTATGGCTAGGCTTCTATAGGCCCTATGGCTAATAGCCTATTAGCTACCTAGGACCCGATACACACACGCATGTGCATGTTGCATTAATTGCTATGTGAGGTTGACTGAGTGTGATGGTGAATGTGTAGGTGAATGTGTCAACATTGTGTATATGTGTGATAGCCTAGTGGGAAACTGTTTATATCATGGTATGTAGTGTTCTAGCTCTGATCCCCACAAAAGATATGTATGCTATTGCTAGGCAGGAAAAGCAGTATGGTATATGGTGTGACGTAGACCCATGGTGTTGACTGGAGTGTGCCATTGTAGGCTAAAGCAGTACATGTATGCTTATTGATTGTTAACACTAGTGAATACAAATCCCGTATGAACTGTAGTACTACCTGAAGCTGTAGGCCTAAACAGCACAGTATGGTGTATATCCACATTGCTTGGAAACACTGTTTTGTTTGTTACCGGTAGTCCTCACACATTACATACCTCAGGCATAAGGTTTTGTAAGTGCTGACACACAGTACTGTATGGTACACAGGTAAAGCTCATCTGGGTGGCCACACCTTTGTGCCTTGTAGGTATGTCTGATGTGTGTGTGGGTATGCCTGTAACATGGCCTCAGTCATATGTGTGTTACAGGATATAAGTGCATATTTAGCAACATGTATAGTGTAGTGCAGCAGTATGCCACCTATATTGATGAATGTGCACATATGTTACTTAGGGGTTTGCTATCAACAAGTAGTGTGGTGTACTGGTAGTACTGTAACTGTACTTTACAATCATTTCAATGGATGACATATTTCTGCATGCATTAGCTTCATATATACCTCCTGTGGCTAGGTGGTGCATTGTGTCACATACAGTGTGCCATGTACTGTTGTATAGTCTTACATACTGGTTTCACTTTGTTGCTGTGCAGAACATGGTTTAATATATAGAACGTGCCAGGCACTGTCATGCAGTTGTGGGCTGAGCACTGATATGTGGTATTAAAAGTGTGTATCTACTGACAGCCAATAGGTTGCTATATATGGCATTTCATTGATATCTGTACTTTAGAATGTTAAGTGTGCCACATGACTTGCTCAAAATTATTGTTTTATTGTCTTCCAGAGACATGTCTCACCATCGCAACCCTGCGTATTCCCCTGAAGAGGAGGAAATCATAATATCCACCCTAGTACAACATCACACCCTGCTGTTCTCCAGAACCAGCCAGGACCAACATGAGTGCACTGCACTGTGGCAAGATGTTGTCCATCGGGTTAATGATGTAGGCATGCATAACCGGACTTATGAGCAGGTACGCCATCACTGCAGTGATTTAATTAAACATGTCTGGCAGCATGCCTCCGATGTCCGCAGACAACAGCTTGCCACAGGTGGTGGTGCAGTATTACATCCGCCCCTCACCAGAGTGGAAGAGCTGCTCCTCAGTGTGGTGGCTCCTGGCCAACCACTACAACAGACGTGTCATCATCGAGGCCGGAGTCACCCAGCAAGTTGGCATATCTGTAGACTACTGTTAGCTCAATTGTTAGAACATGCATATGTCAGATGTGTACTGTGTATTTAGAAGATGTAGAGCCTGGTGTTGTGCAATACTGATAATTTGGAACATAATCTGTATGCCTGTGACTGTCAACCGTTGTATTACTGTAAAATTGCAACCTCACAGCAGCAATGCCATAGCTGTTGACACTGACAAACTGTCTCATATCCTTGTAGGTCCCACTGGTGTGACAGCAAGACAGTAGACTCATGCTGGTGAGTGTTCTACATTTAATATAGCAAATAACATGTGCATGTCATAGGTGAGTTATAGGCCATATACACATGTAAAACACCTACACATAATGCATGCTCTGCATGTTTTCTGTGGGACTATGCACATCCCAGTAACATGAGTAGCTGCCTCAAACACATGCAATACACAGAGCATCCCAAACAATTGTGGTACACTGTAGTGGACATTGTATAGGCAGAGTCAATACACATGCACACAACATACACCACTTTGTCAGACGCAGTACATGTTAATATGATACACTTGGCATATTTAGACACCTGCTGTAAGGTCAAACTCCAGTATCCCAAATGTCATCCACACAGCACACATGCTATACCCGAGGGGTAGAGGCCTATCATGGGGCAGTGCAACACTCTTCAACACACAACATATTCATGTTAGGCAACGCTCCCTATTGAACACCTTACATACCCATGTAACAACTGCTTGTGAAATGGTTAATGTAGCCACAGTGCTGCAGTTCAGGTACAGCAAGATAGTTGCCAGTGTGGCACACATTAGTGGCCTTGAGTGACCACATGATGCTACCTGATGATGGCTCATGGTACTACACTACATCCAGTTACAGTAACTACAGTATTACACATAGCATTCATTGCTATACACCTGACAGTTGTGTGCATCCAGCCATGCATGCTGTTGAGCAACACACATCTTGCATGCTGACACGTTTGATAGGACTCTTTGGCTTGTGATACTGTACTCCACCATCAACCACTAATGAGTATGTTCTGGTTTGCTTTTGGTGTGTGTGTGTGTGTGTGTGTGTGTGTGTGTGTGTGTGTGTGTGTGTGTGTGTGTGTGCGTGTGTGTGTGTGTGTGTGTGTGTGTGTGTGTGTGTGTGTGTGTCTACTTTAGTGAGTAGTGTATTTGTGTTCATGTGTTCATGTGTGCATGTGTTCATGTGTTCATGTGTGCATGTGTGCATGTGTGCATGTGTTAATGTGTTCATGTCTGCATGTGTGCATGTGTTCATGTGTTCATGTGTGCATGTATGCATGTGTTCATGTGTTCATGTGTGCATATGTGCATGTGTTCATGTGTTCATGTGTGCATGTGTGCATGTGTACATGTGTTCATGTGTTCATGTGTGCATGTGTGCATGTGTTCATGTGTTCATGTGTGCATGTGTGCATGTGTTCATGTGTGCATGTGTGCATGTGTGCATGTGTTCATGTGTTCATGTGTGCATGTGTGCATGTGTTCATGTGTGCATGTGTTCATGTGTGCATTTGTGCATGTGATCATGTGTGCATGTGTTCATGTGTGCATGTGTGCATGTGTGCTAACATCATGTACAGATTGTAAATTGTGTTTCCTGTCTTCCTCTCACAGGTGCTGAAGTTGTGTTGGTTGAGTGCAGGAGGGAACCTGAAGACACTGCCACAAATAGTGGAAATGATGATACATGTGTTGTGGCACAGGCAGGTTTGACAGGGTCTGTCGTTGGGCTGCCAGTCAACAGTACACAGCTTTCCACCCCATCTATGCACACATTTATACTGCCAATACATCCCTCATCACCAATGGCCTTAGCTGAGGGACAGCATACAGTAGGCATTGACC
Source organism: Protopterus annectens (assembly GCF_019279795.1). Classification (NCBI taxonomy): domain Eukaryota; kingdom Metazoa; phylum Chordata; order Ceratodontiformes; family Protopteridae; genus Protopterus; species Protopterus annectens. The sequence goes on from NC_056734.1 coordinate 341,744,439, forward strand.
AGGATAGTGTAGTATCTATGGCACATGCATTCCCTCACAGCAGCCATACCCAGATTCCTGGAATAGTACCACATAGGCAGATGTCCAGGGGTACTCGTGGGAGCACTGCTGGTCATAATGCCCCTGGCAGACGTGCCCCCACAGGTCTTACAACCTCAGGTATGTTCTGGGCTGTAATGCAGGCACAGGCACGTATGGAATGGTACACCAGACAGGAATTAAGGGCACAGAGGGCCCATAACACCACAATCAATGACAGTATCCGTGACCTTGCCGGTGCCGTCCGTAATTACACTGAGGTCATTGATAGACATTGGGGGGAGACATTAGATGTCCTCCACAATGTCATGTCCATGTGCCAGGACAGTGCAGGATGGCTGAGACGTCAATGTGAATGTATGCCAGCAACATCATCGGCTGGCAGTCATCGCGGACGACACACAAGTCACAGCCGCTCCAGTAGTGGCAGTACCAGCCCCAGCAATGTTGGGGCTGGGCTATCAATAGACCGTCATAGAAGACCACGTGCGCATGGCTCTGGTCAGTCCCAGCAGGGACATGGGTCCAGTCGACATCCTGATAGTACCCAGTCTGGCTTAGTACCCGATACTGTCTGTGGCACCCCTGCCAGGCACAGGTACAGTTTCCATGGCCAGAGATGGTGATCTGTACAGCCTGGCAGGTACAGTCTGTGGCTGTCCCACAAACTCCCATGTATGGCAGCCACATGGTGGAACTGTGTGCATGCAGACACACACACATAAACCAAACACCTAGGGCTAACACATACACACACACATTACATCAACATTGACCCATGCTGTACTGTTGTCCCTCACACACACACACACACACACACACACACACACACACACACACACACACACACACACATACATGTCGATTGGATGGGTCAATGTCGGGCTCTGACAAACCAATGACACACCCTGTGCATATGATGAAACTGTGCCACCTCCTGTCATCTGTAACATTGATGCAGGAACAGGCTAACATGGTGCTGATGCACAGGGTGACTTTATTGCAGTGTAGCAATGTTAGCATGTTGTCAACAGTAAAGTGTAATGATATTCTTGTAGGTATATCTGAGCAGGCATGATGCATTAAAGCTATGATTATCAATATAGTATTGTTTACACCAGTGTTAATTCCAAACATGTATTGTCCGCCCATGTGCCACTTGGCTGATGTGTGTAGTTTTGGCAGCATGTATTGGTGAGTGGACAGTACGTGTGTGATGTGTGCATTACAGATTTGCAGATGTACATTTCTGAACATAGTGGAGGTGCACTGTCTGCATGTATGTGCATAGTGGACACATGAGAAGGGTGACATGCCCTGTATTATACAGTGTTAACACTTCATAGTTTCTATTGGTGGCCAGTATGCATTTTACTACACATATATTTTAACTTGGGTACACATGTGTGTATGACATGGTTTGACACTATGCTGTGGGTGGTACTGTTACTATCTGTCATTGGTTTGCATTCTGGTAGTATACACAACCTCAACAGCCTGACTATAACCAATCGTTAGATGATGTCTTGACAACTGACACACAGATGTAGGAAACTCAGTAGCATTTGGATCCTTTCGGTACTATACTATACCAGTAACCAGTGGTATTGACCGCCACCCATTCCTGGGACCACTCCTGTTTGGCATATAGCCCTCTTAGGTACAAGCAAACACACTAGGGATATGTCCGTCCACATCTGGAAATGCATACAGTGGCCTACAATGCATTCTCCGGATGAGACACTTATCCTCCACAAGGGTATCATACAGACAGATACCTGTTGTCCAACCCATGCTGTAAAGCTATAAGCCAACTATAGCATAGTCATCTACATTTACTAAACACAGTATCCCGACAGTACCACATAGGTAGTAGCCCCCAACATGTAGAATGGGTACCGATGTGTACATACAGCCAAGTGTTATGTCATCTGTCCTTTGGTATTCACATTTCCAAAGGTATTCTGATGTCCCTCGGTGTATCACATAAGCAATAAGGGGTCTGTATGCATATCCACAAAGTTGTTGTACACCTTAAAGAATGTCCATTATTGACAGACTTTGTTGTGTTTAAACATGTCTGACATATACCCCAGGCATGAACCCTCACTCACACTATTCTATAGAAACTGTCATGGGTGTGTGTGACACAGATGACCTAGGTCACAGATCACTACAGTGGCTGGCCTTGTCACAAACATACATATGTGACCTAAGGTCTGAGAAGCAGCAGCACAATCTGTCAAAGGTAACAGATGTATTCATGTAGAAAGCAGGCTTCACACCTCTGAACTAATTGAGGTCACACATACATATATGTATTTGCCACACAGATACCTGAAGTGTGCAATGCACTTACTGTTGTTATACTGATATGACATACAGTAGTAAAAGCAAAACCCACAACACATTGACCAACCATGTCACACGCAAACACACTCAGCAATTACAGGATTCAAACCCCTACCTAATTATGTTATGATACTAGAGAGATACGCATTAACATGACGCGCTATATGCTTTACTGGGAGTTTTTATTTCCAATGCTGTATTTGTAGGATGCTGACATCATCAGACTTGCCAAAGAGGAATATAACACTTTTAAGGTGTTTTCCTAGTCTCCAAAAAGGGCACTCCTCTCAAAGGAAATCACACAGAAACATACCCCCCCCACACACAAACTCAGCAATTGCAGGATTCAAACCCCTACTTAACTATGTTTTGATACTAGAGAGATACCCATTAACATGACGCACTATATGCGTTACTGGTAGTTTTCATTTCCAATGCTATATTTGTAGGATGCTGACATCATCAGACTTGCCAAAGAGGAGTATAACACTTTTAAGGTGTTTTCCTAATCTCCAAAAAGGGCACTCCTCTCAAAGGAAATCACGCAGAAACATAACCCCCCCCCCCACACACACACACACACACACACACACACACACACACACACACCAATTGCAGGATTCATACCCCTACCTGACTATGTTATGATACTAGAGAGATACACATTAACACGACACACTATATACTTTATTGGGTGTTTTCATTTCTCCTGCTATATTTGTAGGATGCTGACATCATCAGACTAGACATGATAATGTGTGTGCACTTTGTTTTATGCAATCCCAGGACTGAGCCATGGGGGACAGCAGGTGTTACCAGCTTGAACAAGATTCCACAATTCTTACCTTGTGTGATCTATCTGTGGCCCAGTTGCCAATCTATCAGATGACAATACGTATTCATGCACAGGTTGTTGACTTGGTGGATATGACATGTGTCTGGGATGTTGGAAAAGGGCTATTCAAAGTGTATGTGGGATGTGTGTAGCTCATTTCATTGATGTATGTCCTGGGTGGCTGCCTTGCAAACAGTCTAGCAAGTTTGGGAACCATGATCTGCCCATGACCAAACCAAAGTTGGTAGGGTTGTGTGTTTGTAGGCTTCCAATAGCTCTGTTTATGACTTCAATCATGATGGACTCCATGGCCTTGCAGATCAGACTTCATAGGTTTATAAGACTATAGTTCCCATGGTCTGTTGTGCACCAACACTTGTGGAGTGTGCCATATGTTGCTGTAACCCATTCAACAGTTTCATATCCTGTAGAGAGGGCGAGGCTCAACAGACTATTCAGGTGCAGGGTCTGTTTGTTCTGCAGTTCACTTATGACACATATAGGGAAACAATGTAATCCAATTGATGCCATGTTTTCAGCTTTGGAAGGAGCTGTTTACCCATTCTACATGTGATATCTGCTGGAATGATGATAGGGCCTTTTGTCAGTGGGAGGTGGGTATGTATGTATGGGCCTGTCTGACAGGATGTTGGCATTGTCAGTCATTTACAGTTGGTCCTGACTCAGGACATATATGAGTGTACATTGCTATTTATGACATAGCTGAAGGAAGTGTCATGGTTCTGTATGGACTTCTTCGCAGATAATCTTTCCATAACCTGGATTGGATAATGTTTGGAGTGCACATTGTTTATTGATGATACTGATTGCAGGTTTTTTATCTTCTTTGCTTTTCCACTTTCTATGAACAACCTAAGTATCTATAGTACATATTTGATTATGACAGGGTTCCAATATATTATATATGTGTCTGTTGTCATATAACTGTGTGCACAAGGCAGGATTGGTGAATAGTGTGAGGTTCCTGGGTTAACACATGCAACTGCCAGATATGTGTGGCCCACTGCTGTACTCAGACATGGCCTAAGTGTGTGAGCATGCCCAGTGTGACCTTTCAATATGTTGCTGTCTGAAGTCCACTACATTTGTTGTCGTGTGTGAACACGCCCAATATTAACATTTATACTATATGTGTGTTGAAAATCAAGTTGTATTTTTACTGCAGGGCTCACCTTTGTGTCATAACTCTACAGGGATTATGCTGCACCTGCAAGGTTTCCATGAGACACTTTGCATAGACTCATCAACATCTCTTCATACAGGCTAACCAGTGAAATGCTGTCATGGTTTAGTGGTTCAGTACTGTGACTACAGTGCACAGTATCCTGGGTTCGAGGACTGTCACTGCTTTATATTTTCATACTGGGCAGACCAGACTGCTTAAGGACCAGTAAAGCAAATATGAGCATGTTTACCTGCTTTTGCTCAACTATGCACAACTTTGACCGAACTTGCCCAACATTGCTCAACGTTAACCAACACTGCTAAACGTTGCCCAATATTGCTCAACATTGCTCAAAGTTGTGCTAGTTAGTGTGTGCAATTTTGTTTACATATACTAAATTGTGGTAAAAGCTGTTTAGCACTGCTTTATATTGCTTAAAACATGGCAATCATGCCTCAGGTGGTGCTGCAGGGCTGCCTATGTCGGATGCACATAGTACACTATCTATACATGTTTGAAAACACGTAGTGTCAAGTTAGGCATCCCTTTTACTATATGTGCGAGTCAGAGAGAGGTATCATTTCCAGGGTTCCTACTGAGCCAGTGTATGTGCTATGCATTGCCTCTTTGCCAGGGCCAAAGCATACTGGGCACGCCTCCTTCTGCCTACTGGGGCAGGCTCAGGATGTTCCTCCTCCGAGTCATGCTCTGCCTGTGATGGCCTTGGCAATGGTGGGGGGCTGTCTGGCCTGGCCCTATGCTGCTCCTGCTGCAGCTATTTTCACAGGATCATATTATGTAGCATAGCACATACCATGACAATTTGGGTACATGTAGTTTGTGAGTACTGCAAGGCTCCACCAGATGTGTCCAGGCACCGGAACCATGACTTGACCAGCCCAAACACACGCTCAATTACATTTCGTGTTTGTGCGTGTGCTTCATTATGGCATTCCTGTTCAGGTGTGTGTGCATTTCTGATGGGTGTAATCAGCCATGGCTCCAGTGCATATCCAGCATCCCCCACTAGGTGACCATGAGGAATGTCCCCATTGGCGAATGTCTGGTACAGCTGTGTCAGATGCCAGATATGGGAATCATGGTAGCTTCCAGGGCAGCCAGCACACACATTCAGTATTATGCCCTGGGCATCACACACAGCCTGGCAGTTGATGGAGGGGAAGCCCTTGTGGTTAAAGTAGGCCCTACCCTGCTCTCCAGTTGGTGCTTTGATGCATATGTGTGTGCAGTCTATTGCACCCACTACCTCAGGGTATTTCGCTATTTGCTGGAAAAGACGCATATTGCTGGTCAATACCTCACAGGAATTGGGGAAATATACATGATCACCGACATGTGCTGACATGGCATTCAGGAACTGGTGCAGTACCCTGGATGCTGATGCCTGTGAAATCCCCATCATATCACCAGTTGGTCTCTGGAAGGTACCTGTTGCGAGTATTCTTAGGCCAACACATACCTTGGTTTCCACTGGGATGGGTTCCCCTCTGTTGGTTCTGTGTGTGAGGCGTGGCCTGCACAGCTCAACTATTTGCTGCATGAGGTCTCTGTCCACTCTATAGCGCTCCACTATCTCCAGCTCATGTAGCCCCTGGTAGGTTACCCTGGGCCTGTACAGTCTTCTCCGTCTCCTCACTGTGGGTTGCTCAGCAGCATTCGCATTGTCACCACCTTCAGCATGTTGCATATGTCGCCTTATAAGAGCAATGGCAGCCCATAACATTTCTTTGTCTCAGTAAAGCTTTTTAAGTTTTCACTTCTCTTAGTTTACTGCCATGTTGCAGTGTCTCTGAGGAAAACATGGTGGAAAGTTGTTTGCAGAATTTTAAGTGCTGGGCTGGGCTGGGCTAGTGTACTGCCTGTGTAATTGCCTGATTCTAATTGCTTTCACCTGCTAGCTCTGAAAGTTCTCCTTGGTTAACTTCCTACTATTTATTGTGCTTCCTTTTCCCTTTGTGTTTCCACAGGGGGCAGCGCCGCGCAAACATGCGCACACCAGCTCACATGCGCGCACACATGCTTACATGGCCTAACACTTGCTGACTCCTGCTTGAACGCACGCACACAGGCACAAACGTGCTTACACAGATTTCAACAACCTTACACATGCTTACTCCGGTTTAAACGCACACACACAGACTTACTCAGATTTACAGGCGCACACCCACGCGCAAACACATTGCAGGCACGTCTACAGGAAACTTTAGTGTTATCCATGGCATACACCTTCAATTTCTAGGCTTTAGCTAGGATACCTGTTGACATGCCTCTTCCAGTGATGAGTAACTGACAGCAAACACATGCCACTCTGCTCCAATGAGCTTACATTCTTTCATACATACCCCCCCTCATGATGTCACCTATCTTCTACTCGGATACTCTCCTTATCCTACTCTTACACTCCACGGACTTTGCTCATATGCCATGTAAAATTGGGATTCACTATCCTTACCCTCATTTGCATAGGATTGCCTACTAATGCTTGGTTACATCTCTTAGACTGAGTTTCCCCCCTTAGCAACCTCTACTCAGTAGCCATGTTGTCTTCAGCCTGCCATTCACTTGCATGGCAGTTGAATATTTTGAATAAAAATCCCTTTTTGTGGCTTTTAATTTTTTTTTCATGGTTTTTAGAGCCCAGCACTTTTGCGTGGCACTGCGCTATGCTTAAACTTTGGAGATCGAGGTAAAAAAAAATATATATATATTTTTTTATTTTGTGATGGGAAGAATTGCCAATGGCCGTATTTTTGGCCATTTGCATGCTTCCTCAACTGGATGCATCCTTTATTTGGAGCTGTCACGGCTCCGTTTTGCTATTTGCAGAATGGTACTCAGTTGACAACAAAGTACATTTCTGCAAATAACACTACTCTTACTCGGACAGGTTAGGGTTTCCTGGATCGCAAATTTACCTCATTTGCATAGCTTTCAGCAGCAAATGAGGTAATTTGCATAACCTAGCCCTGTCCGTGTAAGAGTCATTTTAGGAGCTCTCTTGCACGCCCCTGCCGGCTGTTCCTGGATCGCTCAGCAGACATGTTAGCTGCATGGAGTCTTACTCTACTCTTAGACTCCGTGCAAGCCTTCATGAATCCGGCCCATTATTTTTTGGAAAGGGCATAATTGTAACAAAAGGATGGAGAAGAAGTTTTAAAATACTTCACAGCATCTAGAACCCCATGGCTTCTAAGGCTCAAGCAGCCTCCAGACTATCAACTTAATTCCATGTGGCCATTTAGAGAGTGGTGAAAGGATGCAGGAAGAAAAGGAAGAGTAAGAATTAATTTATTTCAGCTATGATTTTGGTTCGGCCATCTTTGGTTCAAAAGGTTTGAAAAAAAAAGGTCTAAAATGCAACTCAGAGCATCTAGAACTGAATGGCGTCGGGGGGGGGGGGTGCAGTGCTGAGACCTCTGGCTTAACTTGATTATTTTGTCCTCCTTTATTATGGTCTAATCTTGGCCATTTAGGATATATTTAAACAATGCAGGAAGAATCTGAGGAACACAACAAAGTATGAGAAAACAAGAAAAAAAGTGATCTGAATAGTGTCACAAGCCCAGGCTGAGTGGGATGTAGGGGGGCCACATTGGAGGTATGATGGGGGCAATGGCAGTGGGGGACCACAGAGTCCTTTTCTTAGGGATTCATGTCACTAAAGACCAGACTAAAAATATTCAATACTGCCAGGGGCTGCCCCATTTAAGTACATCACTCAGCTCATCAACAAGGTTTGTTAATCTACATAAAACATTTTATAACACTGTAACTTCTGGATAAGAAAAAAAAACATGCAAAATGTTTGCTTTTGTCAACTTTCTGGTATACAACAATCCTTTTGATTGTATCTTTATTTTCCTACTACATATCATATACCTGGTTGCATAATAGTGTTAAACATGCCCTTTCAGACACACTCCTCAAGCTGTTTAACTTTTCTTTAGCTACTAGCTTTGTCCCTGATGAATGGTGCACTGCAGTAGTGAAGCTCCTCCATAAGGGTGGCCTTACATCTAACCTAGGTAGCTTATTTATTTTTATTTATTTATTTAACATTTGTTTACTGGGAAAATCCGACTTGGAATGAAGCCAATTTTCAGCGGAGGCCTGCGGAGAAACACTCCAGATGCATGTCTTTGTGATGTGGGAGAAAACCGGAGTACCCAGAGGAAATGCACATGAATGCAGAGAGGACATGCAGACTCTGCACAAAAGGTTCCCAGCTGAGAATTGACCAGGACAACCTCTTGCTGTGAGGTAACAATGCATCTGCTACACCACTGCACCGTCCAAGGGATTTCAAGTTAAAGTCCTATCAGCCTTACTAGCTTCATATATGAAACTGTGGGTTGTATTATAATTAATCTCATAAGCTGTGACTAGACCTGATTCCCAATGGTTTGGCTTTGTGAAGACTAGACCCTGTCTATTTAACCTGGTAAACTTCTTTAAAAGGGTTACAGAGGTTATAGATGATGATCATGCAGTGCACATGGTGTGTATTGACCTGGTGAAGGCCTCTGACACTATTCCCGTGCTGGCATCATACAAAAGCTAATTGCTAATTATGGTAAGATGGATAGCAGACTGGCTGAAAGCAGAGCTCGCACAGTGTGAGCTGCAGATGCCTTATCAGTAAGTATGAAAATGACCAGTGGTGTCCTCTTTGGGCTTGGTGCAGGGACCTCTTCTTTTTGATCTTTACTTCTCAGGTCTACAAATGCAGAACCAAGACCTCTGGCTAAAAAGACTTCAGATGACTGCAAACTGGAATTTGTTGTTAAAATCACACTGTGGAAACCAAACTCTTCTGCATGAACTCTCCCTGATAAACCTTTGGTGTACTAAAAACAAACTCAAACTAAAGGTTAAAAAGTGTTGTAGCAGTTTTGGAAGACAACCCCCTCCCCTCATCATACTGTATAGCCAACATACTACTACAAAATGAAAATTTTGTCAAGGACCTAGGTACTTAGGCTGAGAAATCCCTCTGTTTGAGCATTATGTCATAATGGTTGTCATGGAATCCTTTTATTTAGTCCACGTACTTGCCAAATGAATTTACTTTCTAGCTTACTTTAAACATAAACTAATTTACTCTGGGTTTTACTGGTATGACTTCCTGGAGAAAGGATATACTACCTGAGTAAGGATACTGGTAAGGCATGACTGGTCATTAGATTAATTGGCTTTGAAATATCTATGAATGTAAATTGTTTCTATGGCTTACTCCTTTAGATTGTCAGGAAATCTCTTATTCCTATAATGATCCTGAATAGCATAAGGTGGGTGCAAGAGAATGAATGAATAATTTAATACAGCAAAATGATTACTATACTGGAAGTTAGACTAGCTCCAGTGAAATGTATCTCTGTGGTAAATTGTGACTAAAACAGGCTGTTAAACAAGAGAACCAAATTCTGTCTTGGTACTCATTAGGTGGAAGGCAATAAACTTGCAGGTTTGTGCCAATTTATGGAAATTAAACTTTACTTGCACAAAACATCTCTCAACTGTATGAAGTATGTATATAAATGTAATGTCTTATTGTACTCGTGTAAATGGTAATCCTTACTGCTATCATTCCCAGGTTGTAGCTGAAAAGGGTCAGTAGACCAGAGCACTTACCTAGTATTCAAACATCAATCAATCAATCAAATAATCAATCAATCAGTAAATAAACTGTCCAGAATTTTGCAGAATATCGCTGATTTTTCCTCATATTTTTGTCCTGTCCCTCATAAAATGTTTGATTTTTCTGGTAAATCTCTCAGGATCATACCTCTCAACTCTCCGGACTTTCACAGAATATCCAGTTTATTGCCTCATATATTTGGTCTGTTCTTCATAAAATTTGAGGTTTTCTGGCAAGACATTTAGGATTGTGTTCACTAAATAATCAGACATTTGAGTCTGTGTCTTCATGTCCTCCAGAAAATGCATGCTAATGCAAACCTGTTATTCTAACATCTTTCTAAGCTTAGAAGAGCAATATTTGAAATCTGTCCCTGATTCTGACCCTTTATCCTCCCATTATTTTTGTCTTTGTCCCGAATTCTTATGCAAAAGTTGAAAAGTATACAGAGGATTGCATTTAGTTACCATTGCCAGACATTAAAGTTTCATACTTCTAAAGTTCAGAAAATGTATGTTGATGCAAAACCTGTTCTATTAAAATTTTAAATGAATAAGTAATGTCTCTGGTTTTGAGCCTTCAAACTCCTGCTATTTTTGGTCTTTGTCCAAAATTCTTGCCAAAAGAAGTTGATCGATATGCCTGAAAAACACCTGCATAAACATTTTCACTCTAATTACGAGTTCTGGCAGCTGGGAAACAATGATTTATCATTCAAATCATCTTTTTCCTGGCAACCTGAACTTGCAGTTACTTCAGAAATGCCAATACAAATGTTTCTCTGTAATCAGTACGCTGATGGCAGTTTCAGAACATATTGGGCAGCAGTTCAAAGTGTGTGTGGGCCCCCCCTTTGCCCTGTGGTTCCTGCACCCACAGCTCTATGACATGAACAATATATTTTGTATAATTTGGAATAAATTCTCTCTTCTCATTGTTCTGCTTAACTCTTTTTTGTTCTATTTTGTTTGAATTCCGTATACCCTCTAGACAAAGAGGTTGTTTATAATTCATCTATTATTGGTCAATTGCTATATTGACTCTGTATTTCCTTTTCCAGATTAGCTCCATTGTAAAAATGTCACACACTGCAGATCATAAAATTAGCCATATTAGCCAATGATAGTTGGTCCAATAAGTTAATTGCCCTCACCTGCACAGGAACTCATTTTCTTTGAGAGTGTTCAAAGCAACATCCACAGAAACTTATTCATATCTTCCTTTATCTACTGTTGCACATTTATCTCAGCTATGGAGTAGTTTCACTGATTTACTTTACAAATACATTTATGAACTTGGATATAACAATACTTAAAACTGACTATGTGCAGTGGTATCTGCTCAGTTGTCTGCCTTCCTACATTTATAGATCTAATCTTCTATTCCACATACTGCAGAGGTGTGCTGTGGGCTGGTGTAGTGATTGAGTACTGCTTAGCTTATTGTGAGGGGCCATAGAGTCATCTGCATTTGGATCCCCATGCTTTGCCATTGCATATCACATTAGTGGACTTAAGATCATTTTTAATATCTCCATACACTTCTTCGAGCTGTGAATTCCTCTCTGATTTATGAATATGCAGACCAATAGACTCCTGCTGATGGGGGGGTGTCATCCTTTACTACTCCTTTCACATTTCCCGGCACCCCTACCCATTTTGCCACTTATATAATCAGATCCACTCTTCCAACATGCCTTCACTTCTCACCTACTTACAGTAACATTACATTCACTCACCCATGCCAAAATCAGAATGTATGCTGCTTACACCAGCCTATTACCATAAACAGTACAACATGCTGCACTGCTTTTTTTACCTCTCTGAATTTATACAACCCTTTACTATTTGTGCAACAATGATGGTATTTCTGTACTTCTAATCCTACTTTTAATTGTTTCATGCTTTATATCAACCATAAATTAACCAATTATATAAACTTCATAAAAATATATAAATTCCCTAAATCCAGTTAAACTCATACCTTCTACAACATCTATGCTCCTTCATTAACATCAAAACAATCTAATAATATTTAACCTGTACATCAACATACAGCAAGGCAGCAGCTATACCAACAGACAACAACACCATTATCCCTACCCTCTCAAGCAAACAATGACACTCCATAGTAAACAAAATGCCCTGAAAACACAAAACGGAATACATCACCTCTACCTAGTATTACTCTCTCTAGCAATATACTGAACCAAATCCATCATCGAACATTAACATGACATTAATATAATGTGACATTTGCCTATTAAATGCAGAAAGCATCAACAACAAAATAGAAAAAAAAAAAGATTCCTTCCTTGCCTCCAACAGTACAGATGCACTAGCCATAACAGAGTATTGAATAAAAGACATCACCTTTTCCCTAAACCACTTCTTCTCTGTCTATAACTATTTCAACAATCCCAAATAAGGACACAGAACAGGATCTACCTCAATGTTAGATACCCAACACCACCCTAAAATCACATACAATGAGACCAAAACTCGCTAATTATATCCATACCATAACAAAATGAAAAAATCCCATTTGCTGTAGCCCACCCCACCAAAGAACCTTCCAACAAAGGCATTCACAAATGTAATTAAGCAAATTAGACACTGTATCCCCCCAAATAAATCAAATATTATTCTGTATGACCAAGTTATTTTTATTTAACAGCTCTAATACTGATGCTAATGACATTTTTGCTGTTCAACCTAATCTAACCCAGTCAGGAGGTCACCATGTCCAATTTTAATTCAAGATCATACTCCCTTTTAGACTATCCTATGACCAATGTAGACCATTGCATTTCCTATATTAAGATCCTTGTTCTATCCATCAATGACCACTATCCAATATCCTTCACACTCAAAGCCTCTGGCTTCAGACTGCTCCCCAATGAAGTTACCTTTCACCTAAAATCCCTCACCCCCAAAAAAAACTTTTAAAACTACATTGCTTCCTAACATCATTATGCTATCTGCCCAAATCTGTGAAATACTTATTCCATAGTTAAACACCCCAGTACATCACACCACAAACATAGCTCGCTTCCCTTCCCATATATGTCAAATCACCCATTGTTTCACCTCTACTCTTAATGTATACAATGTCCATAATAATCTTCCTCTTTCTACCTTACATTGACTACTACATGTTTTGTACTTAACCTAGACATAAAGATATAAGTACCATTAACTTCAGCTCTTTATCTTTGATTATTGTGCTGATTTTGTTAACTGCATCACTTATGTATTTCTACCCAATGATGCAAATATTATTTTCAATTCTTTTACTTTGTTTATTGTAGTGAGTTTCTTTTCCCTCACCGATCCTGAACATTGTCCACTGGGTTCAGTGCTCTACCCTAACTAAAATTCACATAAGTGAATTTAAACATACAGATATTATTACTTAAATAAGATTCACCATTGAAGCTTATTTGCCTCATACTAACACTACCATTTGAATACCAGGTACAACTAACCAGCCATTTTAATACCAGGTGCAACTAACCAGTATCAAAGTCATCATAAGTACTTTTATTGAACATTTTCAGAGCATGTGATTAAAACCATCATTAGCAGTGTTCATTAGAAGGAAAGCCACATTTGAAATCTTGCTTTTTAATGTAATCCATCCTTTTGTTTTTTGCCAGAAAATAAGCTTACTGCGGTGGTGGTGCTGCGGTAGTGTTGTCACCTCACAGTAAGATGTTGTCCTGTTCGATTCTCAGCTAGAGCGTCTTTTGTGTGGAGACATGCGTGAATGGGTGTACCTTCATTGAAAGTTGTGCGTCAAGGTCGGCAACTTGACACATAAAAATCTACTGCCAATCATTAGCGGACCGGAGTTCCACTGTAGCGACCCCTAACCAGGAAAAACTGAAAGACACAACAACCAGAAAATAAGCTTACAAAAACTATGTGCACATATACCAGATTAAGAGCACAGCTGCTGAAATAGTGTGGTGTGCACTCCCTTTAGGGTTAAATTACCTAGAAGAATCTGTCAGTTTCACTTAATCAAACATACTACATTTCCATATTAAAACGTGTTGGAACACACATGACTACTAGAATACTGTAAACACTTTTTGCACAAAAAGTACTGGCTATTGTATTTTGTTTACTAAAAGTTACTTTAGGGCCAGAGACACACTTGCTAAACATACTACCTCCTAATAACAAATTTTAGTGTCATTGCGGTCATATTATGGCTACTCCAGCATCCACTGCATACAATGTTATGAACATAACATAGTCCTCCTTATTCATGTGTTGCTTAGTCACTGTAGATCAATGTGTATATGCCTTTAAGAAGCTATACAAGGGCTTGCACTAAAGTATAAATACTGAGCACTTCTGAGCCTGACTGCAATTTTGTAGTTTGCTGTTGAGATGTAAACATGTATGTATATAAACTCTGTTTATTAACTAGTTCCTTCATATTTAAAGATGCTGCTATCCATCCTGATGTGTTTGTATATATTAAAGCATCTGAACGAAACCTCAAACCTTTTTATTATTTGTAATAGAGACAAACAAGCGACAATCACTATGGACATTTTTCTACTCCAGTTCATAGATTCATACTAGGCTGTGAATCAGATAGATCATTTGTAGTCTAGCTTCAGGGTCGCAATTTATTGGTATCCTGCAATACAAAGTAACTACTACCTAATTTCTGTCTCTTTCAGGTAAGTGTTTGAGGCTCTACATAGGGATGTAATTACACTTTACCATTCATTTGTTGAGGATGTATTTGAGGAAGTTCAGGAAGCTACTTTATTTTGTATTTAAGCAAAGCTCAGTACATAAAAGAGGAATTCTTTGAGAGAGATTTCTATTTCGCCAATAGGTCCTGTTTGTGCTGTGGTGGAAGTTTAATTTCTCTGAGCAGGTTTTTAAGAGAGTGTTTTTTCTGTGCCAATGTAGGAGGTTGGCTAGAACTGGATCACTCAATGTTTTATAGATAGGGCAAAGGACCCCCCCCCCCCCAAAAAGTCTGTTAGATGAAGAGAAAAGAGAATGTGCTTTAAGGCAGTCTGTGTAGGACATGGAAGGCATGTCCTTGATTTTCTTTGTGAAGAAACATTGCAGTCTTTTGAGCTGAGTCATATGTTTAGATAAGTATATACCAAAAGGGGATTTATATTCTATTATAAGTCTGATAAGAGAGGAGTAAAGAGAGGTAACAACTTCCATTCTCCTAGAACATATACCTTTGATAATCAGGCTGGCTTAATAAAATAATTTCTTAATGATAGTGCATACATAATGGTCAAATGATAGCTTATTACAAATGAAAGTGAAGAGGTTCATAATAACTGTTTCAGTTTTCAAAAGGGTGTCATTTATTTGGTAGGTGCATGGGCACCTGTGCTCACCAAACACAACTGTACTACATTTCTTTGCATTTAGCTTAAGGCCACAGTCCTAGTATTGTTTATTTGTATGTGATAGTCCAAACTGGATAATCTGGAAGTCAGCTGAAGAGTTTAGGATAGTTCTGAGTTTGTAGTATTTCACAAACTTGATCAGCCAAAGCCCTCAGTATTTGTCTTGATACCATAGAATTAAATGCTAAAGAGAAGTGGCCCAAAGACTGATTCCCTGAAGGACAGCATTATTAATGACCTTTTTTGATGAGAGCATGTCCCTTGAGTTCTGTCAGTAAGCCAGTTTGATAATCAGTGGGTTACACAGGGGTTTATATTTAGTTTTATTAGCTAGTTATTAATGCCAGAAAGTGGTATGCAGCTAAAGGCCTTCTCTAAGTTGAGACAAGTGGTATGCACTGATTTGCCAGTATCCAATGCACTGGTGACTTGCTCGAAGAAGTCTGTTAAGTTTAGACATCAAGATCTACCATTAATGAACCCAAACTGGTTTGGTTCAAAGGACTGTAGATTATTGATACCCTTGTTAATCAGCTCTATTAGTCTGGTTAAGTTTAGTAACCTATAGTTATCAGAATCAGTGCTGGGTCTTGCCTTGTAAAGTGAGATAACTACAGCAGTTCTCCAGACCTCAGGCATGAATCTCATAGAGAGAATGAGATTGAACAGATTTAGCAATAAGTCTATAGGTCTGTGATTGGTGCTAACAAGAAAGCAACTTGGCACATTGTCTGAACCCACAGAGTTACTGTTCTTAGGCTTGGAGAGTGCCCTTAGGTCTTGCTTCGGGGTGATTTAGGAGTGTATGTGGGCATAATAATAAGCAGATGAAAGTTTGGTGGAGATGAATGTATAATTTCAGAACTAAAATTATCAGTTAATATGCTCACTATGTCCTCCAGCAATGAATTTGTGTTGTTGTAAGTATTAACTCTGTGCAGTGATGGGTATTGCCTCTAAGGTTTCTGAAACAGATAACATACCTCTCAACCTACAGGCACTGAAAATAGATACAAACACCTATGAAAAGTAGATACATTCAGACAAAAATTTGGACATCTATTTAACATAAAATTTGAATATAAAATAGCAGATAACTCTTCTCATTTCCAGTAGGAATGTGAGATACTACTCCAGCACACACTTAAAAAACAGACAGACAAAAATGATGGAAAATTATAAACACCAATGAGACGGTATAAAATCTGTAGACATTAATGAACTGTATTGCAAAATTCTACCACACAAGGAAATTTATTTTTTGCTTCAGAGAATGGGAGATATAAGACGTGTGGCCTCTTTCTTTAAATTGTAGGTACCACTAGTATGTTGGTCATGTAGTATGGTTTTCTATGTACTAGACCACTTCAAAAATCACATGCGATGAGGGGGATTCAGAAAATCATATGAAAATGTAATTCAAGTCTGAAAATAGGGACATAACTCAAAAAGTAGGTGCATCACGTGAGGTGGAAATCAAGCTTTAAAATATGAATGTCCATCCAAAACAGGGCTTGCTGAGAGGTCTGCACAGTTATAAAAGGCCTTGTGATTGTCCCTTGGATAGTTGTCAGTCTTCAATTCCTATTCATATTGATCTTCAGAGGACTTGTTTTTTGCTGCTAAGTTCTTTGTTTATACTTTTGAGGTCATTTTTGAGGTCGAGGCATTTAGTTTATTCTTACTGACATAAGTGTCTTCTTTTTTATTGCATAATTTGTTTATACTAGGATTTCACCAAGTCACTCTGACTTTTTCAGTGAGAGGGTTCAAGAAAGCTTGAAAAGTACTACCAATATTAAGGACAGGATGGGCAGAAGTCTTCTGTGCTTTTTTGTTTTTACTGAGGTGAGCCCTAGTCCCTCTCAATTGTCCTTTTTCAGTGAGAGAGTTCAAGAAAGCTTGGAAAGTACTACCAATATTAAGGACAGGATGGGCAGAAGTCTTCTGTGCTTTTTTGTTTTTACTGAGGTAAGCCCCAGTCCCTCTCAAATGTCCCTGATTATAGCTCAGTGCTGTAAATCTCTAAGAAGTGCTTAATGTATGTTTGGCATTGTATGACAGTACTAGCTGTCAAAGTTACCAGTATTCCACTGTGAAGCCCTTGCCCTGGCCCAGCAATCAAGGAGCCTCAATCGTGTGTTGTACTGGTGTTTCAGCATTCATTTTATGTGTTTGCTGTGCTTCTAATAAATTTTGGTCAAGTTGAACGGCTATCCAGGTGCTTACTTCTTTTGTTTGGTTTGTTATGTTTTGGCACCTTTTTCCTCCTTTTGGAACAGCAATGCCAAAGCAGCAAACAAAACCAAAAACAGTGACTCAGTAGCACAACAATAGACATTATGAAATATAATAAATCAGCAGCAGGGAAAGGCAATTCAAATGAAGTGAAAACAGCAAAATGATAATATACAAATTCAGTCAAGGTATATAGAAGCAATTTGTGATCAACAGAATTGAACTGTGTGGAGCAAAAGCCTTATAAAATGTAAATGGAGTGGGACAGTATACAGTTTGCCTACATCAATAGCTGAATTCTACACTAGATGTGTGCCCAGCAGAATGCAACTATCTGCAAGTGTGCATAGCCGTGCACTTCCAAAAAATATGTTAAGCACACAAGGATTATTGTCAGACTTGACACTACCATGTAAAGATTATTTTACAAACTTTAATGGTGCAAACACCTGGGTCTGCTAAAAAATAGTTCTCAACAATGTGCAACCATGTTGTGAATTGTGCAACACTCCCCAGGTATAGTGAGATCAGATTTGAGCTCAAAGCCAAGCAGATGTCCTCAGGTATGCTTGTGTAGTTGTGTGTTGACATCTGCAAACACTCTTGTGTTTAAATAAACAAAGTAGAATATACAGGCCAGTTACAAAACATACTGTTCCTATATCAAATAGCAAACTATACCCAGAATAATTCCAATACTGCTTTTCTCACCAGGAGATGATTTGCTAAACCTGTGCAACAATTCTCCATAGCACAATACACAGTACAGTATTTTAAAATTAACTGTAGCACACTGTCTTTAAGGCAAAAAAAGCAGAAAACAGTCATTTCCAAGTTTGGTAGAAATCTGTTGTGAGGTCAAAGTTAAGTAGATATCCTCAGGTGTGCTGTTATAGTCACAGCTCACATTGGTATTCCACAATTTCTATTTCCCACAACTTCTTTTGCACTAACTTTTCAGACAAACTGATGTTACTGACATCATAATCTTCATTCACAGTAGATAAACAATGATCCCTAACAAAAACGTTGTTTACTAGCAATGGTAATGCACATGCTCAGTCTGTGATCATCTGCAAATGTCAACCACACACTGATGTACTTGAGTGATAATATATAATGCCTTGCATTTTGCAAATAAAAAATCATTGAGAAAACAGTACAACAAATTGTATGGGAACTTTATATATTCATAGACTAACTGTCCTTATGGGCTATTTTAAGCTTAACCAATTACCACATGTGAGAATCAAACCCTGTACCTTGTGTCTGTAAAGTAAACACCTTAACCATTATGCCAACCTCCCACATCACAGTTAATGTTATATTGTGTGTTGAACAGTGCCTTTTACAAAGAAACGAGGACATTTCTGTTAGTCGGTCAGAGGGACAATGTGTTTCATGGACAGACATAGCTTATGCCTACCTCAGGATGGAGAAAGAAGAAGACTCAGAGGCTGTCCTAACAATCAACACAATCACAGGCCTTTACTGTTACAACAGATTGGTGTTTGGGGAAGCTTATGCCCCAGCCATCTGATAACAGGCAGTGGATCAGATTCTCCAGGGAATGCTTAGAGCCCATTGATACCTTGTTGATGTCATTCTCCATAGTATTACATAGTATAAGCAGTTAGAAAAATTCAAAAGAGTCTTCAAATATTAGGAGAGTATAGGCTGAAAGTTGTATGTGACTAGTATGACTTCTTAAACCCAGTGTCACATACTGAGGTTATGTTACAGATAGCCAAGGAGTACATAAATGAAAAAAAAAAATCAGGCTGTACTAATTGTCACAACAACCACAAAATGCTTCCTTCTTGGGCATTGCAAGCTGTATTTTTTTACCAAATCTATTAATCTGTTAACTGTGCTACATCCTCTGAACGAGTTTCTGCAAACAATCAGAGAATGGAAATGGACTAAGCAATGTGAGTATTAATTGTGTGAGGTCACAAGGTTCATCATATCTGACACAATCCTAACACCCCATAGCTCATCTCTTTTGGTGATATTGGTCTGTGATCCCTCACCACTTGGTATTGGAGCAATGATACCTCATGTGATGAACATGCCAACAAGACACCTAGAGCATTTGCTTGGTGCTGCTTACTCATAGCTGAGAAAAATAATGTCCAAATTGATAAAGAGGTTAAGTCTTGAGGGGTATCAAGAGGTTTAGCCAGTACCTATCTCTCCATCTATCCTCTAGCCATTCATCCATCCATCCATTTTCTATCTATCTATCCATCCATCCATCCATACATCCATACATCCATCCATCCACAGACCCTTTTTTCCATTTTTGCACATTGGGTCAGGGTGTCACTTGAACGGTGACAATCATTTAGAGATAAGGTTTACACTGCCAGGTGGCTAGCCCTGTCACAGAACCAGTACATATCTGCCAGAGAATTTAAGCTTCTTACTGATCACCAGCCACTGGTTTACAACATTAACCATAAATGGGAATTCCTACTACAACAGCTGCCCAAATGCAATGATGGACATTGTTCTTGAATGAACACAAGTACACAACTGAATATAAATGTACATAAATTCACAAAAATACTGGTTGTTTGTCTTGACTACTATTATAGAATGTAATTGATAACATGAAGAAAAGGAAGTGCTGGTTGGGTTCTCTTTCAGTCAGATAAAGAGTCTGTTAGTTAATGGAGGCATGATGAAAATAGAAACCAGATGTGACAAAATGCCATCATAAGTGCATGTTATGGCACAGAATGACTGGGTAACACAACACAAATCTCTGCTCATTGACTATTAACAAAAATGAAATGAACTAATCTTAAATGCTGGCTGTGTAATGACTGGTAAATGATTATTATACTCTCTGCATTACATTCCAGAGTATCAGAAGACCTTCATCAAGGTCATCTTGGGGTAGGTAAAATGAAGTCATTGACTAGAAGTTATGCATGGTGGCCAATAATTGATTAAGAGATTAAACAGTTGGCAATGAAATGTACTGGCTGCTAGAATGAGCCAGAACATGCAGTACTGCTTCTGTGGTAATGGTTCAAACCATCTGGCAGTGGATCCATGTTGATTTTGTGTGAATGTTTATGGAAGCAACATTTCTGGTAGTAGTTTATAAATGCCCTAAATGGCCAGAGTTCTTCACCACAAAATCTACTGCTTCTGGTCAACCAATGATTTACTAAGAGACATTTTTCACAGAACTGGAGTGCCACAGCAAAAAGTAACTGATAACTTCATTTGATTTATGGCAGCTAACTTCCAGACATTCCTTCATGAAATTAGCATTTGATGTATTACATCTGCTCCCTGGGATCCAGCAAGTAATTGGTTTACTGCAATGTCTATGCAATGTCTTAAGCACATAGAGCCATGATGAATGATAGGTTTGCCCTCCATGAAAAGCTAAGCAGTTAATTGTTTATTTACCAAATACTGCTCATGCTACCACTAACGGGAAATTTGACACATTGTTTATGGAATGGCCTTTTTGTGTTTCTCAGCCTTCAACATACTTTCCAAGACACATTAAATAAGATCACAGGACAATACAAAAGGCTATCGATAGCTTTATCAATAAACAGCCAATCTTCACATGGTGTTACAAAAGAAGTTGCAAATAGGTTCCTTTATCTGTCAAAGTGCAGACGGGACCTGTGTGCAATGACATTGAAGTGGTTCCTGGCATAATTTGGCATTGTCATTTTGAGCAATTGGCAAAATCCAGACTCAGCAGAACTGAGGACAAACTCATTTTCATTTCTTAATGTTTGTGTTCCTCCGCCAAAACCACCACCACCATTACTGATACAGAGCTCCAATTCTTCACCCATACCTCTTCTATTCTGTAGGTACCATGGTCAGAAATCTCAAGAAGGTACCTTGTGTGGAAAGTCATTAACCAACATGCATTCAATAAGCCTCTAGAGAGACTAATTGAGACTTAGTGACTATATTTTACTTTACTTTAGGGGAATCTAATGCTGTGCATTAATAACAAGATAAAAAGTAAGTACTTACCATATTAGGAGTGGGTGTTATTGTATGCAAGCAATGGTAATGTGCATACTTCATCTAAGATCAATTGCAAATGTCTATCACAGACTGATGTGCTGTTAATGTATAATGCCTTCAACTTTTCTCTCTGAGAATGAAAGTGAAGTTTAAGCCAATGAAGAAACATTGAGTGGCATTTTCATTGGTGTCCACAACCAGAAAGAACACGACAATAATGATACTTAGTAATATATCTAATTACTTAGTTTGCCTGGGAAGGGTTGGCTTTTAATACAGGATTTTAACAGCAGACAATGTAGTGAGCATTGGTGTTGGAATCACAATGTATATTAATCATGATATCTTAAAAGAGAATCACTCACATAGCTAAACATAATGTCTGTGTGCTGGCTACTCATATATGTTACTCAATTGCTTATCCCTAGTCATCCAACTCTGACAAAATAAAAATATGATCAGCAAAACTTTTCGACAATAAATTATGTTGCAGGATAGGATTTAAGTTATAAACATGATGCTCTTCAAAACAAAGTGCACAAACGTAAAACGGGGGTAAAATCTTGTCATCATTCTTGTCCCCTTTATCATTTATATTAAAAAAATTCTATGTTTTTACTAAAATTAATTCCATCAGAACCATACACATGTGGACATAGCCATTAAGACACCAGTGTTA
Organism: Protopterus annectens; assembly: GCF_019279795.1. Taxonomy (NCBI): domain Eukaryota; kingdom Metazoa; phylum Chordata; order Ceratodontiformes; family Protopteridae; genus Protopterus; species Protopterus annectens. Next base: position 341,766,842 of record NC_056734.1, read on the forward strand.
AGGGCAAGAGTCACCTCCAGTTATGCTAATTTATTTATTTATTGTTTTGAACAGACTGTTTTTTCAGTCAGTCAGCAAGATAGTTATCTGTCCTTTTTGCAGTTATGGGACCTGGGACTGTTACATTTTAGATTTTCCTATAGGGATAAAACTGCTCACCCAAGACACTGCCACTTATTCCCACTTAGCCACCATGACTCACAGATGGAGAAAGTCAAACCAAGGTTTAGAAGTTAACATTGTTTGGATGTTGTTGCCTACCTGTTATGACTTCAGCTGTTCCTTGCAGTCTAATGACCAGGGGGGGTCTCACTAATTGATGTCTTTGGAGAGAGAGGTGAAAGCAAAACAAAGTGAACAGCACAATGTGGATACATGCAAAGGGTACGGCTCTTGTTGCTTTCATCAGAAAAAAACCCTGTCTCCACGCTCCAGCAACATGCCTTAATGACTAGACAATAGTGCTGGTATCCTACTAGACGTATCCCAACGTGAGGAAACAGCTGAGCAAGTTTCTAAAGGACTGGCTTATGCAAATACATAATCTTTATATGAATGCTAAAGGGCATCTGTTAAATTCTCCTTTGAGGTCCTTCCCATTTACAGCAGACTAATGAGCCATGTATTTGTGCTTGCTAGCCACTGTTTGCTCAAAATTGGATAGACTATGGAATTTGTAAAAATATGCAAATATTCTTGCTGCAGAATTTTCTTTACATTCAAATAGTTTCCAGTTTTGAAAGTGTGCATACATATTTCTTTGTGTGGATGTAGTTTTCTAAGACATGAAGGTCATAGGCACTTACTGTAAAAGGCATACTTCCTGGGTTTGTGGTTAACAGTTTACAGGATTCCATTATTTCAGTAAGTGAACTTTGATTCTTTTTGTCCAGTTGTTTTGTGTGTGTGTCTTCTAGGGTTTAAAGAACATTGAATCCTTTCCTAATAACATCTGACTCCACTTCAGAAAGAAGCTATGTTCTGTTTTAAAATAACAACATAATGGATATAATGGAATCCTATTAGTGTTCACCCCTGCAGATGTACTTTCAACCTTGTTGAGATAAAATGCTCACATTTGACCTCACACTTCATGTTGCCTGGCCTTGGTTTACAGCATTGTATATACTTATAAGGGACTATTATCATCTGAAGATACACTGCTGACTGTGATTGATATCCTGCAAAACAGGACTGTTTTTTACACTTATAATGATACCCCTATCACAGCCAGCATATAACAAAATCTGATTTATTGTTTCGTTTCTTATTAATAGTGTTTGTGTGAGTGATTTTTATTACACATAGATTCTGAGGTGTGGAGATTTGCCTAGTAATAAGGTGCAGAGTATATTTTATTCCTTTAATGACACTGATCTCCAGTATGTTGCAAGGGTATACCACTCTTGTTTTTAAAACATTCACCACAATTTTCTATGCAATCTTTCAAATTTTACCCTTAACAAAAAGTTAGTCATTAGGGCTGGGGTCACCATTTCCAGGTGTCCATACAAAGCATTTGAAGTGGTTTAGGAATAGTTTCAGAGGTAACCAAGACAGCTAATTTCATTCCTGATAACTCAGAATAGGTTTATTTCTCAACTTGTAAGACAAAAAGAGTTTGCACTGGAGTTATGCCCCATTCTTCTCTGCAGCAAAATTCTGCATACTCATGTTTTTGTAAGAGAATAATCACATTTGCACTTTGCTGACTACCAAGGCAGTAGTGTCTCCTCTAAGGAATGTTTCATACTGCTTCACATTTCATGCTGTGCTGACTAAAACACCAAAGAAATGTAGTTCTGTTTCATATACTGCCTCCTAATACATGCTCTAAATACTTCTTGTTTTAGTTTACCATTCAGGTGGCACAGTGGTTGTACTGGTTAGTACTGATGTCTTATAAATCATTACATCTGAGTGATGCCTCCAGGATGGTGCATCTGCAGTTAACTCCTACTGACTCCTCTAGATGTCAAATATTGCTTGCTCATATTTGCATCAATAATTCCAAAATCATGTTATGTACAAGGTTTTAAAAGATATCCTCTTAAAGCCTACACAATTCCCAACTCAACTGCATTAATATGTGATCTCTGTCTGGTGCAGGTACATAGATTTTAACTGTTGTTTTTATGATATTAATTTATATAGATAGAATTGTCACATTTTTCTAAATATCTCAACAACCAAGTAACACAGACAGAACTCCTTAGCTTCACATGAAAGCTCTCAGCTAGACAAATAAAATGCTGCTGACAGTATGTATATAACTTGAGTGGTTGCTGAGAGATTGTAAGTTGTTTACAAAACATTACAAAAGTAATAGTTAGGCTCCCGGATTTACTAATCTTCTGTGTAAGACTAGATTACTCTTACACAGAAGAGCCAGTATAAGAGTATGACAGCAGTGAGCCATGCATATTAATGAGGGCGTGCTGCCTCAACTCTAACGCTTACACGGAGCATGGCCGAGTGTAGGGGGCATGTCGGACTGCTGAACAGTCCAAAAATCTACGCCCCTGCAATGAAGAAACTCCGCAATTTCGAGTTACATGAGCGAGTCCGCTCACATGTGCACAATGTAACACTGCACTCCCCCATATGTTAAACAACGGACAAAATTAAAAATAAAAAGTTTTTTTATTTTTTTTTCATCCGATATAGCTGCCCGTATTTGCGCATGTTTGCGAGGGTTTGCCCATTGCTTAGCTACAGTTAGCAGCTTAGACACCAGAAGAGGATAATAAGAAAAATATATGCAAATGATGCAAAATAGTGATAGCGTAGTGGTTAGAGCCTTCACACAAAGTGGAGGCATTCCCGGTTCGAGTCCCACTACTTCATGTTCTATTTTCTGTTGTAAATCTGTATACAAAAATATTTCCTGACATTTTTATGTATACGTTTTGTAAAAAGCATTGAAATGTGAAATGTAGTAGTGAATGAATTTATATAAATATATATATATATATATATATATATATATATATATATATATATATATATATATGAAGGTGAAATGGTTATGCATTCTGACACATGAGTACCCTATTGTAAGCGATATAAAGTACTGCTAAGCACATTTTAACAGTATTGCGCATATTTAAATCCAATTGTGCACAGTTGCGCACCGGGTTAACCAGTGCAATGTCTTTGTGTGCAGCTGCGCACAACACTAACCAGCGCAACCACAAATTATTTGCGTGTAGCTGCGTACCGTGGTAACCAGCGAAACGGTGGGCAATGTTGAGCAACGTCGGGCAACGTCAAGCAACGTTGGGCAAAGTCAGGCAAAGTTGAGCAAAGTCGGTTAAACACGGCCACACCTCCTTTACTGTACCTTAATCAGTCAGGTCTGCCCAGTAGGAAAATAAAAAGCAGTGACAGAGCTCGAACTCAGGATACTGTGCACTATAGTCACAGTACTAAACCACTAAGCCATGACTGCATTTCATAAACATGCACTTTCTACAGACACATATCTATCAAAGGAATTTTAAACATTGCCAACATCAGCTAAGCAGCATGCCTACAGCTGAGTTTTTCCAAAACTGGCCAATCACAAATAAGTGTGGGAAATGAGGCATATCTAAGCTCCATAGGCGGGAATACTTGCTATAACTGGTTGTAGCTTCCTTCTGCAGTCTGCATGGCCAGTGTTGGAGAAGGCCTCGATTTAGAGTGCAACGCTGGGGCATCGAGGAGTCCAAAGTAATGGTTTGGCTCTTTGTCCACAATCATGAGGAAAGACTTCTCTGGGGCCAGTACCAGGGTACCCAATATAAAACAGAGGCCTGGAACAGTCTTGCCCATGATCTCACCAGTGCCACTGGTGTTCCTCGGACTGGTGAGCAGGTCAGACACCATTATTCAGACCTGAAGCGATGTAGGGAGGGTCAACAGGACCAGTGGATCCAGGAATCCCATACAATGCCTAATGCCCCAGTACTGAGTAAGTAGCCATTGTATTAAGTAGTTAAGAATTGCTATGCTTGTCCATACTATGGATAGGTATGTCTCAATATCACTGCATTTACTTCACAGCTGCAGGTGTCTGGGCTATGTACCAGCAAGCCCATGATTTTAGGCTGCAAAGGCTGCATCATCAGGCAGGTTAGTAATTATTCTGCATGTACTGTTATATAAAATAAATGAGAGAGCCTTCAAAAATTCTTTTAACCCAATAAATAAAGGTGTAATAATCCTTGAATAAAAGTATGATTCATGCAGTGCATCGGTGTCATTTTCTTTGATATGTCGTTGTACTGTTGCATTCTACAAATAGTAGTGTTGTATTAAGCAGTGTCAACCCACACTTGGGTAGGCCCATATAACGTGGATGAAGGGAGTGCCAGTAGCTTTTATACATATTTACAGCCCTCAACTGTTGGTTCATGGCCAGCATGTACAGGTTAATCTGGCACATGAGTAGCTTGGTATTGTGTTCCCCAGAAATGTCAGTGTGCTTCCAGAAATGTAAGGAGCTGTTAACATATAACTGATAATTTCACCTGAACATATCTAGATAATTATATGAAAGAAGATCTGTCAGTGTACCATCTTAGCAGTAGTGTGTGTGAGCAACTCTCAAAATATGTTACAGTAACATCTGCATCTTGGACAGTTTGTATGTAAGATACAGCTCATGTATATAATGATCTAGCAAAATCCAATTGCACAATATAAGGACATTGGGTAGTGTAATAATACATGTAAGGTACATATAACTGCAGTTAATAGGAATGTAGTGAAAACTAGAAGGATATATAAGTTGTTAATTGAGCTATCTTTTCCCATCCTATTGTATGTGCATAAAAATGCAATTCCACACCTCAGTCGGTATGTCTAATCTCAAAACATTTGTTGGGACATATGTCCTATTGGTTTATAAATATTTGCATTAATTTCTATGCATGTGCCCTGTTAAAATACAACAATATTGGTGGCCTGTTGCCATCAATTCAACCTGCATGCTGTTGTAACTATTGTTCTATATATGCATATGTTATGCTTGCTTTTCAACAGTTGAAAATCTGGTGTGTTGGGTTAATGGGAATACTTCTGCATGCTGTTATAACTAATTAGGAATGCTGTTGACTGTTACTAACCCATATCTTTATTAAACTCTCCAAAACATAATTTGTATGGGAAGGCCGGTCCCAGTGGACCCACCTGTCCCACCTCAGCTGGCCATGGCACCTGGCATCAGCAGATCTGGTGCCCAGCCTGGGATCTCCTCCTCCGTTGGCCCTGTGCCACCTTTGGGTGGAAGTGCTGCAGGGGATGGGGCTCGCCCCTTCTGTGCAAGCATGGGCAGAGGAGGAGCACCTATCACCCTTCGAATGGTCTGGGCTGTGGTACGTAGAGAGATTGAACGTTCTGTTGCAGAACCTCTACACCAGCTTGAGTCCCGAGTGGGGCAACTCCTGGGTCAGCCTGCCCCTCCTACACAGCCACCCTCTGGGCCATGAAGGTACAGTGGTGACTGCCCATGGGTGGGGACCTCAGTCCCACTGTTTCCATCTGGGGGCTCATGGGCTTGTGATTTCCAAACATTCCTCCCCGTCAAAGGTGCTCACCCACCACATGTGTCATATATCGCCCCTGTATGCACCTTGTTTGTCTTGTCTGTTTACCTTCCCAACCTACCTCCCCAAATATACCTACTTCCCCTACCCCACATTCCACTCTCACCTGAAAAAAAGGGGCAATCTGCTCCCAAAAAAATTTACGCCCCATACATAGTTGCCCATTTTGCACACATATCCACTGGACACATGAAATGTTATTTAATTGGTATTACAGCATACTTTTTTTGTCCTCAACCCTCTCTCAGGGGTTGAAGGTTTCATATCTACCTCCAAATTTATTGCATATGCATAGCTGTTGCTGTTGAAGAAATGGGCAGCTATGGACCTTCCCTACACCCATCCTGCACATCCTGAGCTATTTTCCATACTGTCTTTCCCTCTTTGTGCCCCTTTTTCACCACTTTCCAATCTCCCCATTTTTCTTTTCTTTAAAAGAAATGAGTGCGGGGGTGAGCGGGAGTAAGCACTATTAAGCAGTAGTTAGTGGTATTGCGTGGGTTTGCGCTTGGCTGAGCAATGCGCTGCATTGCGCAAACCCACGAAAACCCGCTTACAACAGCTTAAAAGTGCCTTAGTCACTCTGTATGTGAAGGCCCTTATTCTGCTCAGTAAGGCTCGAACCTCTGACCTTGCACACACTACACAACATGAAGTAACACTAAGCCACGGTAGATATACATCAATTTGGTGCTTAAATAATTATATCATGCATCAGAATGAGTGAATGTAAAGGAAAAATAGAAATACCATACCACACAACTTGTTCTGTGGATGTTGACCAACAGTTGTTGTGGGATTACATTACATGACTCTGATAAAAGAAGCAGCCATTCTAGCAGGAAATAATGTTACACCATCACTTTACAACCCCACACAGTATCACAGCAGGACAAACACTGGCATATCTGCTTAGGGCAGAGGCCATACCTCCCAACTGTCCCTAATTTTCAGGGATGTTCCTGATTTTGACACAAATTTTAGCTCTGTCCCTCTGAATCCCTCCAAAAACTACTGACTTTGGCCAGAAAGGTGGTGAATTACACATAATGAATAATGGCAATAATTAAGAGTTAGACACTTCTTTTACTTCAGAAAAGGTGTATTAAGTCATATGCTCTGATTCTCTCAATGTCTCAACTTAATGGCACTAATATTGTAAAGGTGTCCCTAATTGTCCCTGACTTTTTCTTGACTGTTTCCTGAGTCTGTTGAAATATGTACCTGATTGGTTGAGAGGTCTGGCAGAGGCAGAAACACAGAGGCATATCAGCCTTTCTGCTGTTACACACTGTGCAAATAGCTTTGGAAGGAGTTTCAGAAGCATACCCTTATGCAGGAATACAACACTAAATACAAATGGATGTAGCCATGTACTGGTAGCAACCAACTGTAAGAATGCCATTGCTCTATTGCTGAAGAGACCTGTGTGTTGCACAGACAAAAAATAACAGGCTATTCTCTGGCAATCATGTGGATAGGTCCACAGTTGGGAGTTACGCAGACAGGCTAATTGTCTTGATAAACTAACATGTACACAGCAAGTCCAGCAAGATAAAATCCACACAATACTACTTATGCTCTCTGTACTTCTGCAACCCTACCCAAATGTAGAATATACATGTGTGTGCAGGGTCTACCAAGGATGTAGGTAAGCATACTCACTGTACTGAAATGTGTCCAGTTTTTCTGAGCAGCTCATGCTAATGTCAACACTAAAAAAGCACAAACTGTTTAGAACTGAGTAAATTAATATTCACAGTATAGCAGTTTACAAACAATTCTTGTGCCAAAGGAATACATCACAATAACTAGCTTTGTATGACAGTTAATTGTAACAGTTGAAAATAAAGTACATCTTTCCATGTATCTTGGGGTAGCATTTTGAGGGGTGAGTACATTTCTGCACTGACAAGTGGGTACTTGCAGCAGTGACATTAGGTCTGAGTACAGAATTTAAATCTCTGGCTACACCCCTGGCTTCTGATATAAGAACTATACCAACCTTTGATCTTAAACAATGATGTCCACAGCAAACAAAGATGATCTCCATCTTGGAAAGCTGAAAGGGCCACACCTACATGAGTCAGCAATTTATAGTACTGGGTTGCTATGACAGTGATTACTGCAATTACTACACAGCAGGCTGCATGCAATTAGCAAATGGTGGCCACTAATTGGTGCAGAGGCCATCACATGCTCATGTGCAAATTCCTACAAAAGCAGGCTGCAATCTCTGCCAACAAACTCAATCACTCTATTGCAGAGACTGACAGAGAGAGAGAGAGAGACAGAGAAAAGGAAAAATAAATATTACCAAATCATACAAAGGAAAGGTATGTGACACATATGTATTTACTGGCATGTAGTAGATGTTATTGAAGAATAGTCTACATAATTTGAACCATTCATATGTGGCAGCAGTAATTCTTTATGCACAGATGTTCTGCTTAACTACTGCTATGGTCAATACTGTGTGTACCTGTGGGCAGTGGGACATACCTGTGAAATGTCTGATCCATGTTATCTGTGTTCTGTACAGTAGTGTGGCCAATGGCTGTTGGGGGGATTAGCGCTGGCATTATATAAACATGGGTGTGACAGAACAACAAATGCATGATAGTTATATTAAAGTATAGCTTAGCATTGGCAACTGCTGTAGCAGTCTAGTATGCTTATCTAGCATCTGTTGCCATGTATACCCCCCCCAATGTTAGTGTGTGTTCATATGTGACACCTGTTTGTGTTGCAGCAAGGCCCAACAGTTCAGCTGTGAGGTCCAGGGACTTACAGCAGTGTGGACCTTGTGTGTGTATGCCACACACATATGGAGAAATATATATGTGTCATATATATTCACATCTGTATATGTGCATAGAGCAGGGGACATATTACAACTGTTTGTGAAGGGGGAGAAATATATGTTGGTGAAGGTTAGTACGCACATATTTGTATGTAGGTTTAGTGTGTGACAAACAAGACAGCGTACAGTGCTGGTATATGACATGTGGTGGTTAAACACTGTGGGTGGTTTGTTCAGTTTGCAATGTTGAAGCCAGTAAGGCCTGCTAAAGCTACCTGGGCTGTGAACACCTTCAATGCATTTATCCCAATACAGTGCAATTTTATTACATTGCTGTACACCTTACATCCTTTGTATAATTGATATTCCCACTATGAAAGGTGAAATGTATATGTGCCTACATATATATATATATATATATATATATATATATATATATATATATATATATATATATATATGTATATATATATATATATATATATATATATATATATATATATATATATATATATATATTTATTTATATATAGTCACATACACCTACATCTACTTGTTGCAATAGATTCTCTGTACTGTTGACTGACTGTGATGGTCAATATGTTTGTGAATACATCAAAGATATGTATCTATGGGATAGCTTAGTGGGAATCTGTTTATGTTATGGTATTATGGGTCCTTGCTTTGATCCTAGCAAAAGCTGTGTATTCTGTTGCTAGGCAGAACAAGTGCTATTGCAAACAGTGTGACTAAGTCCCTTGGTTTTAACTAGGGTGTGTCATTGGAGGCTAAAGCACTACATCTATGATTATTGATTGGTACCGATGTTGAATGCAAATCATAATTATGCCGTAGATTGTTTTTGAACCTTGATTACCTCATAACATAAGCAATATTTCACAATATGTATTGGTTCTATTTTGTTTTTATAATATACAAATGCATTAATAGTTATATTCATAGTTATATAATAATAGTTATATTCATACTATTCATATTCATAGTATTCACTATCCACTATTTATTAATTTTTATAGTAGTATGTACACATACATATATATATTTATTTTTTGAATGGAATAGTATGTTTTTAAGTTTTTAATATGGTTCATATGAACACAGTAGATGTGGTTTCAACATGAAAGTGAATGGCCCTTTTAAATTTATAATGTATCTGCATATAACAATTAATCAATTAATTAATTGATTTAACTACTATTGGGAATCATATAAAAGGTTGTTGGTTTTAATTCAAAATAGATTCTGAAGAAGTCTCCGTAAAGGAGACAAAAGCGCTAAATCTGAGTGTCCGTTGTTATTGTGGTTTTTGGTTTTCGTATTAAAGTACAGAATTATCAATTTCAACATTCTCCGCCTTTTTATGATATATGCTGGCGTTTACGTTGAAGGTGAAGCAGAGTTGAAGCAAAATACAAGGGACAGCCTTAATAGTGCCGGAACATATTTCTTTTGGTGATTTGATTCTTTCCTGGTTACCAGTTGTTTTTGTGGGTTGTGCTTTGTATCCGGACACGTGGAGTCCTTAATACACAGGATGGAAAGCAGCGGAATGCTGAATGAACTTTTGCGAGTCATCCAGGCGTACTCGCAAACTGAAACTTCACCAGCAGGAACCTCTAATGAGATTCCTTGTGCGCAGAGTAGCCCTAAGGACCGTAGGGCTAATAGAGTGACGTCTCAAGCCGGCGACCAGCAAACACGAGGTGGAGGGGCCAAGGAAGTAAACGCCAGTCGGAGGAACGTGAACGCTAGAAACAACAGTTCTAATTACAACAGGGACAGAGATAGGGATGACCGTACCACTTTCGAGAACTACAGAGACTTGGACTTTAATTTATGGCTTAATAAATCTTTCACGCAGAGTGGGAAAGACAAAGACAAGCCAAATACGAAGGAACAAGCTAATACAGTAACCTACAAAGAAAAATGTAAGGACTTTAAGTAATTATTACTTAAATACAAGTCTTTGACTGTAGAAAATTGGCATCTTGAAAAGTGTGTTAAAGAAAAGATAGTACCTAAAGGGCTCAGAATTCATAAGTTTCCCAATAGTAGTTTTAATGACAATGTATTTTTTAAAAAAGTGTGTGATATTTTAAATGACTGTGGGTTGTTAATTTTAAAAGCAATGATACAACATAACTCTGAAACTATGGAGAGTTTAAAAAGTGACATAGACAGGATTCATGTTGACATTAACAATGATTTATTGCATTCTCTAGAGGAATATAAAAATGTTTACTATAGAACCTTACATGATGCTGACATGGCTGCAAACATCAATATTAATCGTAAACTAAAGAAATTAGATAGGGATATTGCTGTGTATAAAAAAGGTTATGCATATAATCTTGGGAAACCCACTACCAACCAGAGGTCCACCAACCATTTTAAACCTTTCTACCAGTATAGGAACAATAATAATTACTCCCAACAAAGAGGGGCATTTAAGGAAAGACCTTGGGAACATGGTGGGGTAGAAGGAAATAATCAATCTTACTATGACCATTTTCCTAACCTTGAAGGTGCTGGTAATGGGGTTGATACAAATGTCCCTTTAGAAACAGAAGAGGTAAGAAGATCGGAAAGGTTGAGAAATAGGAATCAACAGGCTTCTTACGCACAAGCTACATCTGGGAATAATATAGGTTTAGGGAGAGGGTATTGTGAACAGAGTTTTCACTAACCCCCGACCCTGAATTTCAACAGATCCAAGGCACTGATCACAACACTTACTATAATACAGAGGCTGATGATAACACCAACATTTTTAGGGGCATTTTAAATACTTATAATAATTTTAATATTTTTAATTACACTGATATTAACATTAACAAAAGTTTTTTTTGAATTATTTACAAAGGGTTTTACTTTTGTTCCAGTAGTTAAACCTAATATTGAAAATTTTATTTTGGATATTAGATTATTTACACGTAAATTAAATTTTAAACATTTATTTAATGATGAAGTTGAACAAAATAAGATAAATCCATTAACTAGGCGCAGTACATACAATCCACCCATACATAGTGAAATCTTGAATTTTGAAAGGTGTATAATTAACAAAATTCGGGATGAATATAAAATGAGGGATATAGTGAAAAGTAACTTGGATAAAAATGAAAAGAAATTATTATATGAATTAAGCAATAATGATAAAATACGTGTAATGAAGCCAGACAAGGGGGAAGGTATAGTCCTCATGGATAGGTGGGACTACATTAAAAGAATGAAAGACATTTTAGATAAGGACAAACAATACTGTTTGATTACCAAAAATGAGATTAACATACTATACAGAAAAATAGACTTCATTCTAGAAGACAACTTGTTCTGTGGTATGATTGACTTGGAACTATATAAGTTTTTAACAGTACCCAAGCCGGTTGTACCTGCTATTTTTGGTAAACCGAAAACACACAAATCTGTGGTGGACCCCCCCATGAGACCCATAGTGGCTTCACAGGGGTCTAAAACTCAGGCTATGGCCATTTATGTAGATACCATGACTAAGGAATTTTATGCAAAATATGATCATATACTAAAAGACTCATGGGATTTTTTGACTAAAATAAATGATAGTATCTACAGTGAAGAAATGTATTTTATAACAATTGATGTAAAAGACTTATTTTCAGTCATTCCACAAACTATTGGGATGGAATGGTTCGAGGAAGTTTTAACAGAAATGAACTTTCTTACACCTATTCAATATAGGATTGTTTTGGAATGTATGGAGTTGGTGCTGAAATATAATTTTGTATATTTTGAAGGTGATTATTACCACCAAAAAGAAGGAGTGGCAATGGGCTCCGCTTGTGCCCCAGCGTATGCTAATATAATTATGTTACACTGGGAGAAACAATATGTTTTTAAATCTATGTATAATTAATACATTGTTAAATATTTCAGGTTCCTGGATGATACTTTTGTTCTATGGAATGGAAATAAGGAGTGTATTATTGAATTTTTACATTATATCAACCATACCACCTCTTTTTTGAATTTTGTATATCAGATAGAAAAAGATGAAATACATTTCCTTGATGTAAAGTTGAGTAAAGATAGACAGAAAAAAATGTTATAAATCTAATGTATTTAGGAAGGAACATTTCTCAAATGCCTACCTTCATTTTTGTAGTGACCATCCATACCAATTAAAGAAAAACGTTGTGAAAGGACAAATGATTAGGATGGCGAGAATGATATCAGAAGAGGTGGATTTTTTGAAAGAACTTGAATATGTTGAAACAATGTTTAGTGAAAGAGGTTACCCTAGGGAACTTATAACACCAATAAAAGAATACGTAACACAGGGAAGACGAACCAGATATAAACCATTATTATGTAAGGTGGATAATATAATGGTTAATAATGAGTCAAATGACAATAATATTAATACTAATATTAACATTTTTAATAATGAGATGAATGGTGAAACAAATATATACAATATAACTACCAACAAGTTTACACCATATCTCACTATTACATATTATAAAGATATTGGATGGCTGAGGAAAAGTATTCATGAGATATGGAATATGTTTAAAAATATGGCTGTTAAAACAAACGTATTTAAGAGTGAGCTGAAACTCAGTTTTAGAAGAAATAAGAACATTAAGAACATTTTGGAGAGAAAGAAAATAGAGAAGGGTGGAACTAGTAAAAAGCACGGAACTTTTAAATGTGGTAGATGTGCGCAGTGCCCGTATATTGCAGAAACAAAAGAACTGACAATATCTAATTTATCCCTAACTTTAAGGGCAAAGAAGTATAGTACGTGTTATTCTAAAGGGGTAATATATTTAGTTATGTGTAGAGCTTGCCAAAGATATTATATTGGTAAAACTGAAAGACATCTTAGAAATAGAATATATGAGCACATAAGAGATATAAATAGGCACAATGAGAATAATGCTTTATACAGACATGCAATAGAGTGTGAAAATGCTGACTACAAGTTTTGGGTACTTGAAGTAGTAGAACACATGGAACGTGGGGGTGATTGGGAAACCAAAGTTGAATATAGGGAGATGATTTGGCAACTCAGGTTGGATGCCTGTGGTAATTGGGGTCTGAATGACCACATATCTATCACCCCTGCATTGAAAATACTAGCCAATGACCCAAAAGTAAAAATGTTTTAAAGTAAAAATGTCTTAAAGTGGAAATGGTCTAAAAAAGTTTTTTAAAAGTTCCAATATGTGCAAAAATGTTTTTTAAAATCACTTAAAAATGTGTCGAAATGTACTTTGAAAAGCTCAAAAATGTTTTTTAAAGTGTTTTAAAATGTTCTGATATCATACAAAATGTTTTTTAAAATGCTTTTCACAATGTTTTTTATTATTTTATGTTATGGAGGACTGTGTAGTGAAAGATATCTACATTATGATATCTAAGACTGGAACTTATAGAGCTTAATTAATGGATTTAATATTTAATAATCAATACATCTATACATTTAATATTTAATAATTAAGATATCTATATACTCAGTATTTATAAATGAATCTTGTACATATTCAACTAATATCTAACAAATATTGAACTATTTAATTAGTTTATTATTATGATATATTCACTCATCTACTTATTTATTTATTTATTTATTCATTTTTACGTATATATATTTATATATTTATATATTTATTTATTTATCTATTTACATATTTATATATTTATATATTTATATATACATTTACACCTATTACTTTTAAGTGTATATGTAATAGGGAAAGGTTTTTACAAAGTTTCATAATAGTTTTTATCATAATTTATTACATTGATATTCATACTCACATTTACAATTTATATTTTAATTCATAATTATGCCGTAGATTGTTTTTGAACCTTGATTACCTCATAACATAAGCAATATTTCACAATATGTATTGGTTCTATTTTGTTTTTATAATATACAAATGCATTAATAGTTATATTCATACTATTCATATTCATAGTATTCACTATCCACTATTTATTAATTTTTATAGTAGTATGTACACATACATATATATATATTTATTTTTGAATGGAATAGTATGTTTTTAAGTTTTTAATATGGTTCATATGAACACAGTAGATGTGGTTTCAACATGAAAGTGAATGGCCCTTTTAAATTTATAATGTATCTGCATATAACAATTAATCAATTAATTAATTGATTTAACTACTATTGGGAATCATATAAAAGGTTGTTGGTTTTAATTCAAAATAGATTCTGAAGAAGTCTCCATAAAGGAGACGAAAGCGCTAAATCTGAGTGTCCGTTGTTATTGTGGTTTTTGGTTTTCGTATTAAAGTACAGAATTATCAATTTCAACATGCTCCGCCTTTTTATGATATATGCTGGCGTTTACGTTGAAGGTGAAGCAGAGTTGAAGCAAAATACAAGGGACAGCCTTAATAGTGCCGGAACGTATTTCTTTTGGTGTACTGTAGTACTACCTGAAGCTCTGGGCCTGTACAGCAAAGTATGGTGTATGTCCACATTGCTTGCATCCACTATTTTGTGTGGTCCCTGTATTCATCACAGATTACATTTCTCAAGATTAAGGTTGTGTAAGTACTGAGACACAGTACTGTATAGTACACACTGGAAGCTTATCTGGGTTGTCATACCTTTGTGTCCTATAATTATGTCTGATGTGTGTGTGGGTATGTCTATAACATGTCTTTTGACATATGTGTGGTAAAAGATATAACTGTGTATCTAGCAACATTCATAGTGTACTACAGCAGTATGTGACCTATATTCCCAATTGTACACATATTGTGGCTACAGGTTTGGCATTAACAAGTTGTGTGGTATAATAGTAATGCATTTACTGGACCTTACACTGTTTGTGATGGATGATATATTTCTTTACACATCAGCTTGATGTATATCTGCTGTGGCTAGGTGGTGCATCGTGTTGCATACAGTGTGCCAGGTACTCTTGTATAGTTTTATATAGTGATTTTAATTTGTTGCTGTGCAGAACATGGTTCATTAAATAGAGAGTGAGCAAGGCACTTTCAAGCAGTTGTGGGGTGAGCAGTGATAAGTGGCAGTTACAGTGTTTCACTCTCGGTTAACTTATAGGTTGCTATATATGGCAGTTCAGTGATATCTGTACTGTATAATGTTAAATGTGCCATATGACTTGCTCAGACATATTTTTGTATTTATGTCTTCCAGGGATCATGGCCCATCGCAGGAACCCCAGTTACAGTAGTGCTGAAGATGATATCATTACTAGCAGTATGATTCAGCACTACCATCTCATGTTCTCATGAACCAGCCAGGACCAGCAGGAGCATACTGCAATGTGGCACTATTGAATGGCTAAAGTATTGGTATCATTCAAAGGGATCCAGTGTCTGTCAGCCTGGGATGACATGCTTGACAAGCCATGTTGCTTCGCTAGGGATGGCTTGCACCTGTCACCCTTAGGCTTTCGTTTACTGGCCAAGGCTCTTGCCACCCCCATAGTGCCTTTTTTAGGCAAGGCTCAAAGGACAAACCCACCTCCATAGACAACCCAAGGATAAAAAAACTAAAGGTAATGCTACTGAATGCCAGAAGTCTAAACCTCAAGATGCATGCACTCGAGGCTCTCCTCAGTATGGAGAAAATCAATGTCTGTGCAGTAACAGAAACCTGGTTCAAGGCTCCTGAGAGCACCCCAGCACTACCAGGTTATAACTCATACCATGGGTTTCGGCCCCAAAACTCAGACTGAAGCACAAAAGGAGGGGGAGTATCTATATTCATCAAAGATACCTACACCTCCAGGTTAGTGGCACTTGCACAAAGCATCGGAAACCATCCATGTGCAACTAACAGTGGGCAAAACTGCCTTTCAGTTTGTAGCCTGCTACAGAACACCCTCCCTATTACAGGAACCCCACTTGGCATTCCTGAGAACACTGGAGAATATGAAGGTCTCTCCAAACACTATGTTATTGGGTGACTTCAACTACCCAAACATTGACTGGGAAAACTACTCAAGCCCAAACACCCTCGCTCAACAGTTCCTTGAATTTATAAACTCTAACATAATGGAACAACTGGTCACCACTCCCACAAGAGGGAACAACATATTGGACCTGGTCATCACCAACATGGGGACTCTATGTTCTACACCAGAGGTAAACCCTTCATTGGTAAGATCAGACCATAAACAAATTTCCCTGGACATCCATATCCCGTCCCCACCCCCAGCCAAGGAAATCACTGTAAAGAATTTCTCAAAAGCCAACTTTGCACTTCTCAAGACTGAGGTGGAATCCTTCAAAGCCCCTGGGCCAGAGGATAATACGGCCAAATCCACAGAATCCTTTACAAATGCATTCTATGAGCACCTGCATTAATGCATGGATCATGCTATCCCAAATAAAACCAAGACTCACTCCTCCAAAAACAGGAGACCGGTCTGGTGGACCCCGGCCATAAATAAGCTATACAACAGAAGGCGGAAGCTACTACATGACAGAGCAAAATCTCAAAAAGGGAAGGCATCTCTGATCAGTATTAGCAAGAAACTTCAATTCCTCATAAAATCATCAAAGGCCAGTTTCAAAAGAAAAATTGCCATAGACACTAAAGAAAATCACAAGGCCTTCTTTAGTTATGTCAGGAACATGGGCAGAAACTCCCAGATATGCTCTGAATTGTTGCATAACGGTCAAAATATACCGAACCTACAGACATAGCCAACATCCCAGCAGACAGACTCAGCACAAACTCCCCCCCCTTCCCCCCCAAAGGAGCAAATGCCTATCCCAACTGAATGTAACCTCCCTGACATCACAGATGCACAGGTGAAAGCTGCCCTCTCCAAAGCAAAAAACACAGCATCTATGGGACCGGACAGTATCCCAGGCTGTGTCTTACACGAGCTTCAAGAAGAACTGAACACTCACATTAAGTCACTGTTCAAACTTAGCCTTACTACAGGATATGTACCCAAAGAATGGCGTACTGCTACAGTGGTCCCACTCCACAAAGGTGGTGCCACAACGGACCTTGGAAACCATCGCCCCATAAGCCTGACTAGTCTGGTCTGTAAAGCCATGGAGCGTATTATCATGGAACTCATAAACAAAGACATTGGGAGCCTCCAGACACTGGACCCTACACAATTCGGCTTTGTCAAGGGCAGATCTTGCCTCTTAAACCTAGTTGATTTTATTGAAACAGTTACCAAAGCCATAGATGAGGACAAGGTAGCCCACACAGCCTACCTGGACCTCGCAAAAGCCTTCGACACAATACCCCACTCGGGCATCATAAATAAGCTTACCAGCTTAAATATCAACCTCTATATCACAAGATGGGTTGCAAACTGGCTCAGAGATAGAACCCTAATGGTCAGAATCACAAGTGCCATGTCCGAATCCAAACCAGTTACAAGTGGCGTCCCACAGGGCTCAGTTCTGGGACCTCTCTTGTTCGGTATATACTTCTCTGAGGTTCAGGCTAACATGGGGGGATTATGGCTGACAAAGTTCGCAGATGACTGCAAACTGGGGGCCATAATCGAATCTCCAGCTGACACAAGCATCCTCCAAAAGGGTCTCACAGAGACGGATGCTTGGTGCCAGTGCAACGGCCTCAAGCTAAATGCTAAAAAGTGTATAGTCATCCCCTTTGGGAAAAACAAGGTGCCCACAAATTACCACATAGGTGGTAATCCATTAAGTACGGAAGAAGTAATTAGAGATTTGGGGACCAACGTAGATAGTAATCTCTCCTTTGATGATCACATTGCCAAAGTGGTTAGAAAGACCTTCTATATAGCCAACCTTATCATGAAAGGGTTCGCATCTAAATCAAGAGAGGTCATTGTGCCCCTCTACTCATTACTTGTCAGGCCCATAATTGAATACAATGCCCCTTTTGGGATGTACCTTACCCGACACCTCCAGCAACTGGAGAGACCCCAAAAGTACCTCACCAAGAGGATCACGGGCTACAAACAGATGTCCTATGCAGCTCGACTAAAGAAACTCCAGCTCTACTCAGTTGCTTACCGCCTACTCAGAGGCGATCTATTCCTGATGTACAAAGCCATGTCAAACCCAAAATTAATGGACATGCTCCACCTCAAAAAATCCAAGTCCCTTAGAGCTACATGCTCCAGGGACCTAAACCTCAGCACAAAAATAAATAGGACATGCTGGAGGGACAGATTCATTTCCCAGAGGCTCCGCTCACTCTGGAATAGAATCCCAATTCATGTTAGACATAGCCCCTTGCTCACCCTCTTCAAGCGAAATCTCGACGTGTGGACGGGAAATCGAAAATTCACCCGTGGGATCTCTTCTGTGTCCCTGCTAGACAGAGGCACAGTAAACTAATCTTAAAAGGGTACCTTCTGTGCCCTACTTTACAGAGGCACTGTAGGCTAATCTAATAGGGAGGCGGAAGCCAAATACACGCTGGCTAGGCTTATAAATGCCTTAGGGCAGATAGCCTAGTATCTACCTATGAACCTATGAACCTATGTTGTCTGCAGGGTCAATGAGGTAGGCCTGCATCACTGGACATATGAGCAGGTACGCCACCACTGCAGTGATCTTCTCAGACATGTCCATCAGCATGCTGCTGATGTGCGTAGACAACAGCTTGCAACAGGAGGTGGTGTTAATATCCACCCCCCCCTCACCAGAGTGGAGGAGCTGCTCCTGAGCCTGGTGGCACCTGCCCAACAACAACAGCAGCAGACATGCACTATGATGGAGGTTGGAGCCACCCAGCAAGCACACATGGAGCATGCAAGTAACATGGCATATCTGTAGACTACTGTTATCTGTATTGGTAGATTATGCACATGTGAGATGTGGAGTATGTCGTTCAAAGATGTGGAGCCTGTTGTTGTGCAATACTGATCATTTGGAACATAATCTGTAGCCCTGTAAATGTAAACTGTTGTTGTACTGTAAGATTGCAAACACACAGTAGCAATGCCACAGTTGTGGCCACTGACAAACTGTCTCATCTCTATGTAGGTCCCTCTGGGGTGACATCAAGGCAGCGGACAGATGCTGGTGAGTGTGTTCTACATTTATTATTGTAAATAAAAAGTGCATGTCATAGTTAAGGTATAGGCCATGTACACATGTAACACACCTACCCATAATGCATGCTGTGCATGTTTGGTGTAAGAGCATGCACATCTCACTAATGTGATTAATTGCCTCAAACACATGCAATACCCAGACCATCTCAAACAAATGTGGCTAGACTGTAGTGACCATTGGATAGGCACAGTTGATACTCAACATGCATATAACATACACATCTATGTCATACACAGAGCATTTTAACATACTACACATAAAGGATTACCAAACCCTCTGTAAAGACACACTCCAGTATCCAAAATCTCATCCATACATTACACATAATATACCTGAGGGGTAGAGGCCTATCCTGGGGCATTTAAACACTCTGCAACACACTACACATTCATGTCAGGGAATGCTCCTTATTGACTTCCTTACAAACTCACGTAACAACTGGTTGTGAAATAGTGAATTTAGCCAAGGTAGTACAGTTCCACCACAGCATGATTAGTGCTGGTTTGTGAAACATTTGTAGCCTTGAGTGACCACCTGATGCTTCAAGATGATGGCCTATGGTACTATACTCCATCCAGTTATTGTAACCACAGTACTACACATAGCTGTCATTGCTACACACATAATGATGTGTGTGTGCACACATATGCTCCTCTAAACAGTATGCATACCAATCACCATTTTCACAACTGACACATATATGTCTTGTGATGCTATTGAGTGGCTAGGTCATATGACACATACTGGGTATGTGTAGTGTTTAAATATGTAGTTGTGTTTTAGCATGCCATGTCATGGATGAGACTGGCATGTCCACAATATGATCTACACTCACCATAAGCACTGTACATTGGGTATGTGGCCGAATGTTATTCCATTAATTATCCATGCACCACTGATGATGTTGTGTGAATACTCATCATGCATGTGCTAAAAATGTGTCCACAATTATTTGCTAAAGACACAGAGGCTGTAATCAGCATTGTATACCTATCTGACACACAGATACACATCCAGCAATGGTATGTACACCTGTGATTTATGGTGTACAGTACATTACAGGGTTATGCATACCTGCACAGCAATGTTGTGTCCATGTATACATTGTGTTCAAGGGGGAGGGCCATCACCTAATAACAAAATACATGCATCAAAGTGATGTATACTGTTAGTAACAAGAACTGACTACACTTGCACTGCATGCTGTTGAGCAACACATGCCCTGTATGCTGACATGTGTGATATGACTATTTTGCTTGTGATACTGTACCCCACCATCACCTGCTATTGTGTATGTTCTGTGATTGCTGGTGTTGTGTGTGTCTGCTTTAGGGAGGAGTGTAGTTTTGTGCATGTGCATGTGCATGTGTGCATGTGCGCATGTGCGCATGCGTGCATGTGTGCATATGTGCATGTGCGTGTGCGTGTGTGCGTGTGTGCATGTATGAAAGTGTGCACGTATGCATGTGGTCTGAAGTCATGTTTAGGTCTTAAAGTGCGTTTCTTGTTTTTGTCTCACAGTTGCCGAGGTGGGGCTGGTTCAGTACAGCAGGGAACCTGATGCCACTGAGACAGACAGTGATGATGAGGGTAGGTGTGTTGAGGCACAGGCAGGTTTGTCAGGGTCTGTTGTTGGGCCACCAATTGACAGTACACAAGTCTCCACCCCATCCATGCACACAGTCATACTGCCTGTACATCCATCATCACCATTGCCCTTAGCTGAGGGACAGTGTACGGTTGTCACTGGCCAGGACAGTGTGGTATCTATGGCACATGTATCAGGACACAGCAGCCTTAGCCAGATGTCTGGAATGGTACCACATAGGCAGATGCCCAGGGGTTCTCATCAGAGCACTGCTGGTCATCATGCCCCTGGCAGATGTGCCATACCTCATTCTACCACACGCATGTTCCAGGCTGTCATGGAGGCACAGACACAAATGGAGCGGTACACCAGACAGGGTCTAAGGGCACAGAGGGCTCATAACACCTCTGTAAATGACAGTATCCATGACCTAGCAGGTGCCATAAGTAACTACACTGAGGTCATTGATAGACATTGGGATGAGACATTGGATGTCCTTCATAATGTCATGTCCATGTGTCAGGACAGTGCGGGATGGATGAGATGTCGACGTGGATGTATGCCAGCAACATCAGCATCTGGAGGTCACCGTGAACATCCCGCAAGTCACAGCTACTACCGTATTGCCAGTACCAGCCTCAGCAATGTTGGAGTGGGCTGTCCATAGACCATCCTAGCAGACCACATGCATGTGGCTCTGGCCAGTCCCAGCAGGAACCTGGATTCAATGGACATATGGCAACCTCTTTGGATAGTACCCAATCTGGATTAGTACCTGATACTGTCTGAAGCACCCCTGCCAGGCACAGGTTCCATATCCATGGCCAGAGACGGTGATCTGTAAAGCCTGTCACTTACAGTCTGTAGCTGTCTCACAAATCCCTGTATATGGCAGCCACATGGTGGAACTGTGTGCATGCAGACACACACACACATAAACCAGAAACCTAGGGCAAACACATACCCACACACATTACATCAACAATGGCCCATAACAGTACTCACGGCCCTCACACACACACTCACACACACACATGTCGATTGTATGGCTCAGTGTAGGCCTCTGGCATACCAAACAACACACCCTGTGCATATGATGAAACTTGTGCCACCTCCTGTCATCTGTAACACTGATACAGGAACAGGCTAACATGGTGCTGATACACAGGGTGAGGTTAATAAAGTATAGCAATGGTTGGATGTGTAGCATGTTGTCAGCAGTAAAGTGTAATGATATCCTTGAAGGTGTAGCTGAGCAGGCATGATGCATTAAAGCTGTAATTAGCAATGTTGTATTGTTTTCACCAGTGTTTATTCCAATTGTGTTTTGTTTGCCTATGTGCCATTTGGCTGATGTGTGTAGTTGGGTCAGCATGCATTATACAGTGGATAGTAAGTGTGGGGTGTGTGCAACACAGGTTTGCAGGTGTCCATTTGTGAACATGGTGGAGGTGCACTGTCTGCATGTACATGCATATTGGACACATGGGCAGGGTGACATGCCCTGTATTGGCCAGTGTTAACACTCCATAGTTTCTATTGGTGGCCAGTATGCATTGTACCACACATTGGAACTTGAGTACGCATGTGTGTGTATGACACGGGTTGACACTGGGCTGTGGGTGATGCTGTTGTTGCTATCTGTCATTGGTTTGCATTACTAAGGTTAACACTGTCCCAGCTGCATAATCCTTTAGCAATGCACACTGTTCACCTACGGGGTTGCATGGACCATGCTATCACAAACACAAGAAATTATCACTTATACAGTAAAAGTGCATTAGTTTCATGGACCCCTGCCATAAACTAAATATATAATAGAAGGTGGGAAGTTGTACCAAAAAAGAGTTACATACCAAGAAGGGATAACCTCTCTGGTCAGTATCATTGGAAAAATACAATCCCTCAATAAACATACAAGGCAAGCTTCAAAATACAAAATGGCAAGGACTCCAAAGACATCACTAAAGCTTTCTTTAGTGTTGTGTATAATCTACAGGGGAAATCTCAGATCAGGTCACAGTTAATGTAAATGGTCACAAAGTACACTTATCTGACTGGCATTACCAATTTCTTGTCAGACAGTTTGAATGCAGATTTCACCACCCTGTCGTTACACAAGGGCCACATTTCCAGACCTGAAGAATGTAAAACCTGATGATTCACAGACACTCTAGTTAAAACATCTCTTTACCAAAGTCCAAACCACAATGGCAATGGTATTGGACAGTGTCCCTGGCTGTGTCATACACAAGCTGACATATGAAGTCACCACTCACCTAAACACTCTGTCCATATGCAGCCTCTATACAGGTTACATACTTGTGGAATGACGCACGATAATGGTGTTCACAGTCCACAAGGGTTGAACTACAACATCTTCTTCTTCTCCTTTCAGATGCTCCCATTAGGGGTCGCCACAGTATATCATCTGTTTCCATTTCTTCCTGCCCTCTGCATCTTGCACTGTCACACCATCCACCTGCATGTCCTCTCTCACCACAGCCATAAACCTCATCTTAGGCATTCCTCTTTTCCTGTTACCTGGTGGCTTCATCCTTAGCATCTATTTCACAATATACTCTGCATCCCTCCTCAGCACATGTACAAACCAACTTAATCCTGCCTATCTGGCTTGGTCTACTAACCTTCAAACCTGGGATGACCCTCTAACATACTTATTCCTAAACCTATCCACCCTTGTCACACCCAGTGCAAATATTAACATAAATTGATTAAGGGAAGAACTACAACAAATTCTGGAAACTCTCACCCTATAAGCAAAACAAATGTTATCAGGAAGGCTATGGAGCACAGCGTTATGGAACTAATTAACAGAGACATTATGAACCTGCAGACACTGCACCATACCCACTTAGGTTCTCTAAAGGCCAGATCATGGCTCCTACACCTAGCAGAATTCAAGCCAGTTAACAAGGCTATAGGTGAGGGAGGGGAGGTCCACACAGCCAAGCTATAGCTCACCAGCAATTCAAACCCATCCCACATTCTGGTATTATACATATCCTCAACAGACTGACCATAAACAATTGTTAGATGATAGATTGATAACTGACGCACAGATGTAGGACACACAGTAACATTTGCAACCTCCATGTACAATTCTATGCCAGTAACAAGTGGTATTCACCTACACTCAGTCCTGGGACCACTCTTGTTTGGCATATAGCTTTCTTAGGTACAAGCAAACACAGTAAGGATATGTCTGCCCACGTTTGATGAAAATGCATACTGTAAACTATACGTTATTCTCCAGATGACACACACATCCACCAAAAGGGTATCATAGAGACAGATACCTGGTGTCAAACTCATGCTGTAAAGCTATAAGCCAAAGAAAGCATAGTTATCCACTTTTAGAAAACAAAGTATCCCCAGAGTACAACATAGGTAGTAGCCCCCAAAATGTGGAACAAGTACTAATGTATACATAGAGCCATATGTTTAGTCATCTCTCCTTTGATAATTACATTACCAAAGGGTTTTGGAAATCCCTCTGTGGAGCACATAAGCAATAAAGGTTTTGCATGCAGATCCACAGAGGTTGTTGCACACCTATAATGATTAGTCATCTTTGCCAGACTTTGCTTTCTTTGGAACAGTATTCAAATATACCTCAAGCATAAACCCTCACTCACACTCTTCAATAGATGAGTGGATGTGAAACAGAAGACATAGCCCTGGGATCACTGCAGTGGCTAAGCTTGTCACTAGCATACAGAAGTGACCTAAGGTCTGGAAAGTGCCAGCACGCTCTAGCAAATCTTGATGAAATAATTGAGGTCACATGTATGTATATGGCTTTGCCCCACAGCTACCTTACATGTGTAATGCACATACAGTTGTCATTATGATATGTCATACTCTAGAAAAATCAAAACCCACTCCACATTGACCAACGGTGTCACACACACCTGGAACACACAAACACACACACAGTCAGCAAGTGTGAGATTCAAATTCCTTCCTAAGTACATTATTATATGATCAAAGATGAGTATACCACTTTTAAGGGGTGTGAGCATTCTCCAAAAAGGTTGCTCCTCCCCAGGAAGACACACACACACACACACACACACACACACACACACACACACACACACACACACACACACACACACACACAGTTGGCAAGTGCAGGATGTAAATCCCTACTTAACTACATTACGATACTACAGCAGTACACATTTACACAATGCACTATACACATTACTGGGACTCCTCCTTTCCACAGGTATATTTGTAGGATGGTGACATCCTCAGACTTGACAAAGATGAGTATACCACTTTTAAGGGGTGTGAGTATTCTACAAAAAGGTTGCTCCACTCCAGGGACACACACACACTCACAGTTAGCAAGTGTAGGATTGAAGCCCTTATCTAACTACATTATGATACTACAGCAGTATGCATTGACACTACGTGCTATACACATTACTGGGATTTCACTTTTCCACAGGTATATTTGTAGGATGGTGACATCATCAGACTTAACAAAGATGAGTATATCATTTTTAAGGGGTGCGAGTAGTCTCCAATAAGGTTGCTCCTCCCAAGTTAAACATGCACACTCAGTAAGTGCAGGATTCAAACCTCAACCTAACTATATCATGATACTACAGCAGTACACATTTACACGATGCGCTATACACATTAGTGGGATTTCTTTTTTCCACAGGTATATTTGTAGGATGGTGATATCATCAGACTTGACAAAAATGAGTATACCACCTTTAAGGGGTGTGAGTAGTCTCCAAGAAGGTTGCTTCTGCCAAGTGAGACACACACGCACACCTTTGGCAAGTGAAGGATTCAAATCCCTGCCTAACTACCGTATGCTACTACAGCAGTACACATTTACACAATGTGCTATACACATTACTGGGAATTAAATTTTTCCACAGGTATATTTGTAGGATGGTGACATCATCAGACTTGACAAAGATGAGTATACCACTTTTAAGGGGTGTGAGTAGTCTCCAAAAAGGTTGCGCCTCCCCAGGCAGACACACACACTCACACAGTTGGCAAGTGCAGGATTCAAACCCCTACCTAACTACATTATAACACTACAGCAGCATGCATTTTCGCAACACACTATACAAATTACTGGGACTTCTCCTTTCCACAGGTATATTTGTATGATGTTGACATCATCAGACTTGACAAAGATGAGTATACCACTTTTAAGGGGTGTGAGTAGTCTCCAAAAAGGTTGCTCTCTCTCCAGGGAGAGACAGACAGACACACATACACACACACACACACACACACACACACACACACACACACACACACACACACACACACACACACACACACACACACACAGTTGGCAAGTGCGGGGTTCTTAATCCAAACTAAGTACGTCTTTACACTTCAGCAAGCAATATGGAGTTACAGGGTACAATACAGACATTACTTGCTGACAGTTTGCCCAAAGTTTTTTTTTTCACATTTGCTAACCTCAGCAGGCTTATCATACTAGGTGTATTGTGAGTGTATTGTATGCATAGGCCATGACCATATCATATATGGGTTGATGCACCACATGCTGGCACACACAGGGTCAAACTGGTGGCTAAGCTCTGTCAACCCAATACTGGACAATACAGTCAGGAGGAGTAGGGTCATACAACCACAACACCAACTGTCTCACATAGACCTAAAAAATAAGCACCAGCAAAACACACACATAAATACATATTACCATACTCAGAAAATACAAATATTAATCTGAAAAAGAGAGAGTATCCTCCTAAGCAGACAAGCAAGCAACATGCACCTCCAAGCACACACCAGAAAACATATAATACACCAAAGCAGTGTGCCTCACGACAGGCCCTAAGGCAAAACAACATACCCAACACACTAGTAATAGGTGGCTTCATAGTCAGGCACACAGATGTTCCACTCACGTGGCTGGACAAGGGGAAGGTTACTGTCAGTTGTCTGTCAGGTGCTATGATCCGCCACATAACACAAGCACTCATATCACTACAGAACAGGTACATATATGACATGTTCTTTGTACTTGTCAGTGTGAATGATCTGAGACATACCTCCCAGGACAACATGACAAGAAATATATAGTAGCTCTATGATCATGTAGCCCAGGCTGGTATGACCATGACCTTGAGTAGCATCATACCTTCACCTACATGATACTACAATATAACAGAAAGATGATAAACTTCAACAATTGGCTGAGCTTCTGGTGTCATTCAAAGGGGATCCAGTCTCTGTCTGCCTGTCATGACATGATAGACAAGCCTCGTTGCTTCACTCCAGATGGTTTGCACCTGTCGCCCCTCTGCTTCTGAATACTGGCCAAGGCTCTTGCTGTCCCCATATTGCCTTTTGTAGGCAAGGCTGAAAGGTTCTTTGGTTCATAGGTTCATAGGTAGGTACTAGGCTATCAGCCCTGGGGCCTATACAAGCCCAGCCAAAAAGGTACCCTGGCTTTTGCCACCCAAGAATTTATTTTCCTGTGCAACTGTCAGCAGAGACACAGAAGTGATCCCCAGGGTGAATTTCCTATTTCCCATCCAGTCATCAAAATGTTTCTTGAAGAGGGCTAATGAGGAGCTTTGTTTGATATAGATAGTTTATTCTGGAGTATGGGAAGTCTCTGGGACAGGAATCTATCCCTCCAGCATGTTCTGTTTACTGTGGTGACAAGGTTTAGGTCCCAAGAGCGTGTTGCTCGGAGGGATTGGGATTCTTTAAGTGGAGCATGTCCAACAGCTCTGTGTTTGACATAGCTTTGTATGTAAGGCAGAGATCACCTCTGAGTAGGCGATATGTGACAGAGTAAAGCTGGAGTGTTTTGAGATGGTCTGTGTAGGGCATGTGTTTGAGGCCAGTAATCCTCTTTGTGAGGTATTTCTGCAGCCTTTCCAGTAGTTGTAGATGTCTTGTGAGGTGCATACCAAAAGGGGTGTTGTACTCTATAATGGATCTAATGAGTGATGAGTAGAGGGGAACAATTACTTATTTTTTTCTGCATAAGAAACCTTTTGTGATGAGGTGTGCCAAGTAGAAGGATTTCCTGACTACTGTGGTGATGTGATTATCAAAGGAGAGACTACTGTCCACCTGTGTCCCAAGGTCTCTTATCACACTTTTGGTGTTAAGTGTACTACCGCCTATGTTGTAGTTCATGGGTACAGAGTTTTTACAAAAGGGGATGACAATGCACTTTTTGGCATTGAGCTTGAGGCCATGGCTTTGACACCAGGCATCTGTCTTAGTGAGGCCCTTTTGAAGGATGTCCACATCATTAGTAGTTCCGATTATGGCTCCTAGTTTGCAGTCATCTGTGAACTTCATTAGCCAAAGACCTTCTGTGTTAGCCTGTACTTCAGGGAAGTAGATACCAAACAGGACAGGACCCAGGACTGAACCCTGTGGTACTCCACTTGTCACTGGTCTGAAGCCGGATTTTGAGTCTGCTACTTTCACAGTGTGGGTTTTGTCAGTGAGCCAGTTGGCAACCCATCTTGTGACATAGGGATTATACCTAGTTTAGTGAGATTATCTATAAATCCAGAGTGGGGCATGGTGTCGGAAGCCTTGGCAAGATCTAGATAGGCTGTGTGAACCACCTTACCCTTATCTACGGCTTTGGTGACTGCTTCAAAGAAGTGTATCAGGTTTAGGAGACATGATCTGCCTTTTACAAACCTGAACTGGTTGTGGTCCAGAGTTTGGAGACTACCAATGTCTTTCTTTATAAGTTCCATATGATACATTCCATGGTCTTGCAGACCAGACTCATCAGGCTAATGGGGCGTTAGTTCCTGGGGTCCGTGGTGGCTCCCCCTTGTGTAGTGGGATAACTGTCACTGTGCGCCATTCAGCAGGCACAAAGCCTGAGGTGAGGTTATGCTTGAACATGGTACTTAGGTGTGGTGCCAGTTCATTTTGTAGTTCGTGTAAAACACAGCCTGGGCTGTTGTCTGGTCCCATGGATGCTGTGTTCCTGGCTTTGGAGAGTGTGGTTTTACCTGTGCAGCCATGATGACAGCAACTTTGCATTCTTCTGGTATAGAGATGGGTTCTTTCATGGGTGAGAGGGGGGTAAAGTTAGCACTGAACCTATCTGCCAGGATGTTGGCAATATCAGTTGGGTCTGTATATTTAGTGCCATTGTGCTGTAACTCAGAGCAGATTTGAGTGTTGCCATTGAGATTCTTGACATAGCTATAGAATGCTTTGTGGTTGTCTTTAGAATCAGTGGCGATTTTGTTTTTGTAACTAGATTTGGAGGATTTTATCAGGGATCCCAACTTCTTACTGGGGCTGACCAGGGAGCTCCTCCACTCATGGGATTTTACCCTCTTTTGCAACAGTTTCTTCCTTCTGTTGTACAGTTTGTTTATGGCAGGGGACCACCAGATTGGCTTCCATTTCTTGGAGGATAGCTTCTCAATTCTGTTTGGGATAGCACGATCCATGCACTCATGTAAGTGCTTATAAAGTGCAATTGTGTAGGATTCAGTAGTTGTAACTGTATTGTCCATCTACTTGGGTGTCATGAAGTTCACCACTTCTGTCTTAAGAAGCATGAAGTTGGCTTTGGAGACATTTTTTAACATGGTTTCATTAATAGGGGGTGGGGGCAGAATGAGGATATGTAGGGTAATTAGCTTATGGTCGGATCGGACCAATGAGGCATTGACTTCAGGTGTGGAACTCAGGACAAACCAAACCATTAACCAACACAAATAACCACAAAGTGAGCTAAATGCTACTCATTGCCAGACGTCTCAGCCTCCAAATGCACACACTCGAGGCACTTCTCAGTATGGAGAATATTGATATCTGTGCAGTAACAGAAACCTAGTTCAAGCCTCCAGAGAGCACACCAGTACTACCGGGATACTACTCATTCCATACCTTCCAGCATCAGAACCTGGATCATAGCACATAGGGTGGGGATGTATCCATATTCATCAAGGATACCTACACCTCTCTCTACATCCTCTTTACAGGATATGTACCCATAGAATGTTGCACAGGAACATTCTTCCCACTCTACAGGGGTGGAGCCACAAAAGACCCTTGGCATTCATGCTCTATGAGCCTGACGAGTCTGATCTGCAAGACAATGGAGCCAGTCATAATGGAAGTCAACAATAAAGACATTGGGAACCTTCACACAGTTGAGCACACCCAGTTTTGCTTCGTCAAATGCAGATCATGCCTCCTGAACTGGGTGGGTTTCTTTGAGACAGTTTCCAAGGCTACAGATGATTGAAAGGAGCTCCACACAGCCTACCTATACCTAGCTAAGGCCTTTGACACCATTCCCCAGTCAGGTATCATAGATGAACTCACCAACCTGGGCATGAATCCATACATCACAAGATGGATTGCAAACTGGCTCACAGATAGATCCCACAAATTAAGAGTTGCTGGCTACATGTCAGACTCTACACCAGTAACAACTGGTGTCCCCCAGGGTTCTGTCCTGGGGTCCTCCTGTTTGGTATAGACTTCTCAAAAGTACATGCCAACACAAGAAGGTTGTGGTTGACTAATTTTGCTGGGAACTGTAAAGTGTTTGCCATAATAAATTACCCGAATGACACATATATTCTCCAGAAGGGCCTCTATGAGACAGATGTGTGGTGTCAGAATCATGGCCTCAAGCTCAATGTGAATGAATGCATAGTAATCCCCTTTGGGGAAAAGAAAGTACCCACAAACTACCACATAGGTGTTACCGCCTAAAAACTGACAAGGTAATAAGGGATCTGGGGACACAAGTAGATAGTCATCTTTCCTTTGGAAACCATATTGCCAAAGTGATTAGGAAATCCTATGTGGCACACCTAATCAACATAGGGTTTGCATCAGGATCAAAGGAGGTAGTGGTGGCCCTCTACTCTTAACTCATCAGACCCTTCATTGAGTACAATGCACCATTTTGGATGTACTCGACTAAGCATATCCAACAGCTGGAGAGACGACAGAGGTACCTCACTAAGAGGATTACTGGCCTCAAACAGTTGTGTTATGCAACACAACTGGTAAAACTAAATCTGTTCTCCGTTGCATACCACCTACTCAGAGGCACACTCTGCCTAACATACAGAGCCATGTCCAACACATAAATGTTGAACATGCTCCATCTACGGATAACAAAATTGAATCACACTACATACTTCAGGGATATGAACCACACTACAACAATGAATACAACATGCTGGTGGGATAGAGAACCATCCCAGACACTTGCCTTACTGTGGAACAGAGTCCCAAATGTACGTCAGACAGAGCCCCTCGCTGACACTCTTCAATAGGAACCTTGATGAGTGTATGGAAAACAGACAATTCATGCCACGCATTACATCAGCAGCCCCACTAGAAAGGGGCTTAGAGTACTGACTATTAGAACTAGGGCTTAGGAAACTACCCAATGGGGTAGTGAAAGCTGCACAACTTGCCTAGGCTAATATATGCCTTCGTGAAGATAGTCTACTACATACCTATGAACCTATGCGACAGGTACATGTCTACAGATAGTAGATGTGTACTTCATTGTACAGTCATGCTGTACAGCAGGCACATGCACCACATACACTGTAATGCTTACAGATACTGGTGGCTATTATGTACAGTGGGTGAGGAGTGCACCTCATGTCTTTTGTGCCATTGGGATGTGTGCTGGGTGGGACAGTCCTGGAAGACTCCCTGTCATGGTCACCCTCTTACACACATCTCTGCTCATCCATCTTTGGCTTATTATACTGTGTTCCCCTACATATATAGGTACATAGGTAGGTAATAAGCTATCTGCCTGAAGGCATATATTAGTATGGCCAGAATGTGCAGCTATCACCACACATGGGGTTAGTTCCCTAGGCCTCTGTGTAGTAGAGCTGATGAAGTGATCCATGGTGTGACAGTTCAGTTTCACATACACTCATCAAGGCTCCTCTGGAAGAGTGTCAATGAGGGACTCAGCTTAATGTAGGTTGGGAGCCTGTTCCAAAGCAAGGGAAGTCTGTGAGTTAGTAATGCATCCCTCCAACATGTTCTATTTATTGTTGTGATGATGATATCCCTAGGGCATGTGGCACAGTGAGCTTGGGTTTACTTCAGATAGACCATGTACATCAGTTCTGCATTGGACATGGACCTGTTTGTTGGGCAGAGATCGCTTGAGTAGACAGTATGCCACAGAGTCCAGATTGAGTTAACTTCAGTCTTGTTGCATGGGGCAACTGTTTGAGGCCAGTAATCCTCTTGTTGAGATACTTCAGTGGCCTTTCCAGCTGCTGAAGGTGCCTAGTCAGATTCATTGCAAGTGTGCCGTGATACTCTCTAATGGGGCTGATGACTGATGAGTAGAGGGAACCTCCTTTGACCTGCATGCAAAGACCTTGGCAATTTGTGGGAACACATAGCATGATTTTCTAACCACTTTGTGAATGTGTTTCTAGAAGAAGATATGACTATCCACATGTGTCCATAGATCCCTTAATATTACCTCCATATTTAGGGTGTTGGCACCTATGTGGCATTTGTATGACTGTAGCGCGAGGCCATAATTTTGACACTACATCTGTCTGACTGAGCCCCTTTTTAAGGATGTCTCTGTTGTCCCAAACATCTATTATGACAACCTTTTTGCAGTCATCCACAAACTCTGCTAACCATAGCCCTCATGTGTTTGACTGTATTTCTGAAAAGTATACACCAGACAGGAGGGGTCCCAGAACTGAGCCATGGGTGACAGCAGTTATTACCAGCTTACAGTCCAACAGGGAGACCACAATTCTTACCTTGTGGGATCTATCTGTGCCCCAGTTGACAATCTATCAGATGACATACGTCTTTATGCACAGATTGTTGATTTTGTGGATACAACATGTGTGTGGGATATTGGAAAAGGGCTTTTCAAGGTGTATGTAGGCCATGTGGTGCTCATTTCATTGATGTATGTCCTGGGTAACTGCCTTGAAAACTGTCTAGCAGGTTTAGGGACCATGATCTGCCCCTAACCAAACTAAAATGGGTAGGGTTGGGTGTTTGTAGGCTCCCAATAGCTCTCTTTATGAGTTCCATAATGATGGACTCCATGGCCTTGCAGATCAGGCTTATTAGGCTTATAAGACAAT
Organism: Protopterus annectens; assembly: GCF_019279795.1. NCBI lineage: Eukaryota > Metazoa > Chordata > Ceratodontiformes > Protopteridae > Protopterus > Protopterus annectens. The sequence goes on from NC_056734.1 coordinate 341,800,067, forward strand.
AGTTCCCATGGTCTGTTGTGCACCAACATTTGTGGAGTATGCCAAATGTTGCTTTAACCCATTCTTCATATCCTGTACAGAGGGTGAGTCTCAACAGACTATTCAGGTGCAGGGTCTGTTTGATTTGGAGTTCACATATGACACAGCCAGGGACACCATGTCATCCCATAGACACCATGTTTTTAGGTTTGGATAGAGCTGTTTAACCATTGTATATGTGATTTCTGGCTTTTCACAATCTCCAGGTATGGTAATGGGCCCTTTTGTCAGTCAGAGGGGGATAAATATGTGTGAACCTGTCTGACAAGATGTTTGCAATGTCAGTCATGTACATGTATTCATTTACACTTTGCACTGACTCAGAACATATATGAGTTTACATTGATATTTATGACATAGCGAAAGAAAGCTTCATGGTTCTCTATGGACTCTTTGGCAATATTTTTGCCAGAACATGGCTTAGATAATGTTAGGAGTGCTCATTGTTTCTTGATGATACTGATCAGAGATTTATTGATCTTCTTTGCATTTTTACTTTCTTTGAACAACTTAAGTACTTGTAGTACATAGTTTGATTATGACAGGGGTCCAATATATTATATGGGTCTATTTTCATATCACTGTGTGCGCAAGGCAGGATTGGTGAATAGTGACAAATGTCTGGAGTAAGAACTGCAACTGCCAGATATGTGTGCCCCACTGCTGTACTCAGACATGGCCTAAGTGTGTGACCATGCTCAGTATGACCTTTCAGTATGTTGTTGACTGACATTTTCTTCATTTGTTTAAGTGTGTGAGCATGACCAGTATGACCTTTCAGTATGTTGTTGACTGACATTTGCTTCATTTGTTTGTGTGTTAGCATGCCCAGTATGACTTTTCAGTATGTTGTTGACTGACATTTGCTAAATTTAAGTGTGTAAGCATGCCCACTATGGGCATATATATACTATATATATGTGTGAAAATTCAAGTTGGTTTTTACTTCAGGGCTCACATTTGTGTTGTACATCAAGAGGAAGCACGCTGTGCCTGCAGGGCTTCCATGAGTCAATTTGCATAGACTTATCAACATTTCTACATACAGGGAGGACAGCTATTATTTGTACATTTCTACCTGATTGTTACTGTGGGTGTACATAGAATGAGGGGTACACCTGACACCTATACACATTTGCTAGGCCTGCACTGCTATGTCAGGTACTCCATTTCAGCCTGTACTGTTGCCTATCATACTGGCTTGAGGCATACCACTGTACCACAGACCTTAGCTTCCAATTACATGCATATTAGTTTGTGACTTCATAGCCTACCCAACCCACATCACACTGCCTGGCCTGCTGTTATCTGTCTACATAGGCCTGGGGGGAGGTTACTCATATGCCTCTTTAGAGTGCATGATACAGCATTTGTTTGTGTTTGTGTTTGTCTACAATTGTCCTGCTGGCTGTGACTGTTAGGTATGTGACCCCTCCAACTGGTATGTGTGAGTGACTTAAGTTGTGTCTGTGCCAGTGTAATGCTGTCATGGCTTAGTGGTTCAGTATTGTGACTATAGTGCACAGTATCCTGAGTTTGAGCCCTGTCACTGCTTTTTATTTTCCTGCTGGGCAGACCTGACTGGTTAAGGAACAGTAAAGCAGGTGTGAGCGTGTTTACCTGACTTTGCTCGACTTTGTCCAACTTTGCCCGACTTTGCCCAACATCGCCCGACGTTGCCCGACATTGCGCTGGTATGCCCAATTGTATTTAAATATGCTCAATACTGGTAAAATGTGATTAGCAGTGCTTTGTATTGCTTAAAATAGGGCACTCATGCCTCAGGTGGTGCTGCAGGGCTGCATATGTCGGATGCACATAGTACACTCCCTATACACATTTGAAAACAGGTAGTGTCAAGTTAGGCATCCCTTTTACTCTATGTGCGAGTCAGAGAGAGGTGTAATTTCCAAGGTTCCTACTGAGTCAGTGTATGTGCTATGCATTGCCTCTTTGCCAAGGCCAGGGCATACTGGGCATGCCTCCTTCTGCCTACTGGGGCAGGCTCAGGTTGTTCCTCCTCTGTCACATTGTGCCTGTGCAGGCCTTGGCAATGGTGGGGGGCTGTTTGGCCCTGCCCCATGCTGGTCCTATTGCAGCTGTTTCCACAGGATCATATTGTGTAGTATGGCACATACCATAACAATTTGGGTACATGTAGTTGGTGAGTACTGCAAGGCTCCACCAGATGTGTCCAGGCACCAGAACTGTGACTTGAGCATCCCAAACACATGCTCAATTATGTTTCCTGTTTGTGCGTGTGCCTTATTATGGAGTTCTTGTTCAGGTGTGTGTGCATTTCTGATGGGTGTCATCAGCCATGGCTCCAGTGCGTATCCAGCATCCCCCACTAGGTGACCATCAGGGATGTCCCCATTGGCAAATCTCTGGTACAGCTGCATCAGATGCCAGATGTGGGAATTGTGATAGCTTCCAGGGCAGCCAGGACACACATTTATTATGATGCCTTGGGCATCGCACATGGCCTAGCAGTTGATGGAGGGGAAGCCCTTGTGGTTGATATAGACCCTACCCCGCTCACCGGGTGGTGCTTTGATGCATATGTGCGTGCAGTCTACTGCACCCACTACCTCAGGGCATTCTGCTATTTGGTGGAAAAGACGCATATTGCTGGTCAATACCTCACAGGAATTGGGGAAATATACGGGTTCACCGGCTTGTGCTGACATGGCATCCAGGAACTGGTAGAATACCCTGAATGCTGATGCCTGTGAAATCCCCATCATATCACCAGTTGGTCTTTGGAAGGTACCTGTAGCTAGTATTCTTATGCCAACACATACCTTGGTATCCACTGGGATGGGTTCCCCTCTGTTGGCTCTGTGTGTGAGGAGTGGCTGCCACAGCTCAACAATTTGCTGTAGGAGGTCTCTGTCCACCCTATAGCACTGCACTATCTCCAGCTCATGTAGTCCCTGGTAGGTTACCCTGGGTCTGTACACTCTTCTCCGTCTCCTCACTGTGAGTTGCTCAGCAGCATTCACAACATCACCACCCTCAGCGCCTTGCACATGTTGGTTTATGATAGCAAGAGCAGCCCCTAACATTTTGTCTGATTTAAGCTTTTTAAGCTTTCCCTCTTTGTATACTGCAGTGTTGCAGAGTTCTTGGGAAAAAACAGGGGGGAATAATGTTTGCAGAGTTGAATGTGCTGGACTTGGCTGGGCTAGTCTGGTGCCTGTGTAATTGGCTGATTCTGATATATTTCACCTGGCAGCTCTGCTAGTTCTCCTTGGTTAACTTCCTACTACTTTTCCTTGCTTTTGCCTTTCTGTTTCTGCCTGGGGGGAAGTGCCACGCAAACAAGTGCAAACACGCGCACACGTGCACACACTGTGTGCATGTTTGCAAGGAGTTTCCTATCTTTTAACATTGTTCACCTTTGGTTTGAGGTTTTCAAATAGGACAACTGTAGGCATGCCTCTTGCAATCCTGAGCAACTTAAAGCAAACATAAGCCACTGTGCTCCAATTAGCTTACAGCCTGTCTGACACACCCCCTTATGATGTCACCTATATTATACTCTACTACTCACCTACTCCTACTCTTACACTCTTGGGACATGGCTCACATGCTGGGGAAAATTGGGATTCACTATCCTTATCCTCATTTGCATAGGATTGCCTACTAATACATAATTACATCTCTGACACTAGGATTCCCCCCTTAGCAACCACTAGTCAGTGGCAGGTACCCAGCAGCCAAACCCCTCCCTACCTGACAGGTAACTACTCTACCCTCCTTAGGATCTATTACTTGAGTCATCTGTTCTTGCTATCTCTATATCATAGGGATTTGCTCTTTTATACCTATTGACCACTAGGTGGCACCCTAATCTCAGCCTGTGTGGTCATCTATTTTCCCTACTCCCCTGTATTGGATTCCAGACTACCTTTCACTTACCTTGCTATACTAGACTGCCCCTAAGGTTGTCCCTTGCTACTTATCTCCTGTCCTCCTATTTCCTCTCTACTATCCCTTAACATTTATACAGCTGAGCTATCATACCCCACTCTCCTGGAACTTCCAAGGGCTCCTCAAGACTCTGCTGCTCATTGATTGTCACTGGAATTTCTTCTTTTACCTGTTCTAAATTGCTCTGTTCACCCTGCGGGCTCACTCTGCTTCCCTACCATACCCCCAATTCCCACCCACCCCAGTAGTCCTAAACTTATACTTCACTAACCACTCCCCCATTTTTGCTCAACATATCACTATCCTCCTCATCACTAAGCCACTCCCCTGCCTCTATCATTCCTCATTAGTAATAATTAACTCTCTTTGGGCTACTCACTCACCTTTCCTCATCATTTAATACACTGACTACTTCCCAAATCAACTCCTATACAACCTCCACTAATTTCCTATTTGCATAATTTAACCCTACTCAATCTCTTTCAGCACTTTCTCCTTTTTCTGCTTCACCTATTCACACAAGCTACTCCTACCTCATTTCTACTTACGAGAATGGCCCCAACAGACAAAACTATTTTCACAAACATACTACTCTTAACTACCACAATAGCTTCTCTTACAATACCTTACTCACTAACCTTCTTAGAAAATCTTTCTCTTCCTGAACAAAACCATAACTTCCAGCAAACTTTACCATCTTCTTTTATCTACTACCTTAGCCACAGTAACATAACCTGTACCTCTAACTATATACTACCAAAATATCACAGAACAACCCATGTTACTTACTTCACTATCAAAAAGAATTTTAATAATTTCCACAAAATTCCTTAAATTTCTACAATACTGCCAGCAACACCCCCTCCTAGATGGTGATATCCATCCAAACCCTGGCCCCAGTACTAACTATACCAATTACCTAGACAATTTTACATTGCCTGTGATCCCTACATTAACTAAACCACCTAAGTCCCTCCTGATAGCTCACTTTAACATTCAATGTATAAACAATAACATTTCCCACCTGCATGCACTCCTAGAAGTGCACTAATTTGATATTCTCTGCCTTACAGAGACTTGGCTAAAACCATCCACTCTGGATCAGGAAAGTACCACTCCTGGCTATAATATCCTTAGATTTGACCGTAAAACCAAAAAAGGTGGAGGTATAGCCATTCTCTATAAATCAAATCTCCAAATATCCCCCTTTAATGTGCTCCCATCATTAGATACAAAGTCTGAAACCCTATCTGTTAAACTCCAAATCAACATCTCCAAATCTATCTATCTAATTTGCATGTATCTCCCCCCGATAACAATAACATTACTCTCGAAAATTTACTTAGTTACCTCTCTACCCAACTACCCCAGGAGACCATTGTACTGGGTGACTTTAACATCGACTGGTCCACCTGCAGTTCCCCTAACCCTACTCATCACATAAATCTCTTTGGATTCTCACAAATAATAACTACTCCTACTAGAATCCACAAACCTAGCAGTAAGGAAACCACACTTGACTGGATCCTTATTAATAGCCACCCTGAAACTTATACACCAGGAACCCTTCCTGACGATATCAGTGACCATATGCTTACCTATATTATTAGATAAAAAGTCCATATCCCAACTACTAATAATTTAAAAAGCTCCAGTTCTAAAAAATTCTTTAATCCAGACAGCTTCCTAAATGAACTACAAGCTTGTGACTCGTCACCAATTACTCATCTTGAACTTGATGAATCAGTGACCTACTTTAATAACAAATGTCTTCAAACCCTAGATTCCCATGCACCTTATCGCTCTTCTAGAATAAGAACCAAATCTGCCCCATGGCTCACAAAACAAACTAGGCAAAAGATGCTCTTCAGAAATAAAATCTGGGCTAAATGGAAAGCCACCAAATGTCCATCAGATCACCTCCACTTTAAACAGTTAAGAAATGCCACCAAGAAAGATATTCTTAGAGACAAAAAAGACTTCTACCTTCACCTCCAACAAAACAGTCAACAAACTCCACAAAACTTTTGGTTAGGGATAAACAAACTTATTCAGCCAGGCCACTCTGCTACTCCTGTCCCTGCAGGATTTCACCAGAATAACTCCAAAAAGATTCCTGATGCCTTTAATAACTACTTTACAGAAGCCATTCTAACCCTAGCCAATTCTTTATTTCCTTTTACTTCTTCCCCACTAAATACCTCTAATACTTCATCTCCTACCTTTCAAATACAACCTGTACCTACATTTCTCATCTGTAAGCTCCTTCAAAAATTGAAACCTTGCACCCCTTCTGCTGACCGTCTCCCAGCTGAATACCTACAAATTGCCGCAAAAGCCATAGACTATCCCATCTCTATCCTTATTAATAGAACTATCCCAGAAGGCAAAATCCCTACCATATGGAAAGTATCCCACATCATCCCTCTACATAAAGGTGGATCATCTATTGAGCATTCTAACTTTCGGCCTATTGCCTTACTCTCCCCAATAGCTAAGATAATGGAAAAATGTATTCAGAAACAACTACTTAACCACCTTCTACAAAATAATCTACTGGCAAACTGCCAACACAGCTTCAGGTCATCCCATAGCACAACGACTGCCCTGCTATCCTTCACAGACTCTATAAACAAAAATCGTAACAATAACTCTTTTTCCTCTGTGCTATTTATTGACCTGTCTAAAGCCTTTGATATGGTTAACCATAACTTACTTCTAGACAAACTGAAAGCCAATTTACTCAATCCACAAGCATTACAATGGTTTAGGTCTTATCTGGAAAACAGACAGCAAGCAGTACTTTAGAATAACAATCTGTCTACTTTACTTCCAGTAAATATTGGAGTACCCCAAGGCTCTATCCTAGGTCCCCTTCTTTTTTCCTTATTTATTAACGATCTACACATAAACATTCCACAAACCACCTGCATTCAATATGCAGATGACTCTGTGTTAATCTGTACAGCTAAGAACATAGCTTCTCTCCAGTCCCTCACCCAAACTGTTTTCCATAATGTTGAAAATTGGTTTATGCAACACTGCCTCCTCCTAAATCCCAAAAAAAACAAAATTACTGCTTTTTACTCCAACTCATAAATCACCTCAGCCATTCTTCTCAATAACCTCTAACAATGCTACCAACATAACCCCAGATACTACAACCCGCCTACTAGGTGTAACAATTGATAATCGCCTCAACTACGATGACCACATTAACTCAACTATAAAGTCTGTTAATAAAAAACTTGGTACCCTCTATAGAATTAAACCCTTCCTTACCCCTTCTGCCAGAAAAACTATTGCCCAGACCCATCTTATTTCTACCCTTTTCTATGCCTCTACTATATATACTAATCTATCTAAAAACAACCTCTCCAAACTTTCTACCTGTTATAATAGCATAGCGAGATTCATCACTTGCTCCCCCTTTAAAACTCACCACTGCCTCAACCTCAAACAACTGGGATGGCTAGAATTACAGAACCATATACTTTTTCAACAATTACTTATCACCCAAAAGATCCTATACCATCCCAACAACACCCCTATCCTCACTAATATGATTACCCATACAAAAATCTGGCTACACTACGCTCTGCTAATAAGCTCCTAGCTTCCTCGATTAAATCTAACAACAAAGCTGGTGACTCACTTTTCTCAAACACAGCAGGTAAAAACTGGAATCAGCTTCCTTCTGAAATATCAACCCTTGCTTCTACTTCTCTATTTAAAGAAAACATCTTAAAGAACATCTTAAAACTCACTGGCTTTGTCCATGTGCAAACCCAGACTGATATCTCTTTCCCCTTCCTGCTCTCACCCCTTTCTCTACTCCTCTAACCTAGGCCTCTAATTCTAGTCACTACACTTTCCTTCATAGTATGAGAATAAAATAAAAAGGTCTTCTCTCCTTTGGGCCTTGCTCAAACTTACTATTGTGTTTAGTATAATTTTTATTTTGACCAATGTTGTCTCTGTACTGTGATTTTATGTGTCTTTTTATATATTGTAAATTTTGTCACTGTTCATGCTTAGAGCTTTTCTCCCTGGGCCTCTACTGAAAATGGACATATATCCAGTTAGACTAGCCCGGTCAACAAATGTAAAATAAAATAAAATAAAATAAAAAAATAAAAATAAATAAAAATTTTGTCTTCAGCCTGCCATTCATCTGCATGGTAGAATAAGCCTTTTAGTGAAAATGCCTATTTTTGGCTTTTTTTTAATTATTTTCTTGTTTGTATAAGCGCTGCACATTTGCGTGGTGCTGTGCTATGCTAAACATCGGAGATCGAGGAAAAAAAAGTTAGATTTTTATATTTTTAAACATTTATAAATGCCAATGGCCTTATATTTGGCCATTGACATGCTTCCTCAACTGTATGCATCCTTTATTTGGAGCTGTCATTGCTCCATTTAGCTTTTTGCAGAACGGTACTCCGTTACCAATGGAGTACATTTCTGCAGCTAACACTAATCTTCCGCAGAAAGTTTAGTGTTTCCTGGATAGCAAATTTACCTCATTTGCATGGCTTTCACCAGCAAATGAGGTAATTTGCATACCATGATGCTGTCTGTGCAAGCGTAGCTTTAGCAGCTCTCGTGAACGCCCCCGCCTGCTGTTCCTGGATCGCACGGCAGACATATTGCCTGTTTGATGTCTTACACTACTCTACAACTCCATGCAAGCTTTCATAAATCCAGCCCACTGTGTTTACAGTGACTTATAACATTTGATTTAAGACCTAGAACCTAAAGAATACTACCACTGTAAAAATAGTTTGTGCTGAAGAGTTTGCCATTTATACTTCTTTCATAATCCCATATGGTTCCAGAAATATGAACATTTGTTTGAAATGTAAGGACATAATTTGATTCTGTCAACAGGCTTAGGCTCTATCCATTGGAAGTTACAGTGCAAACTTCCTGAGCTCCATTAGAGTGAATGAGATAAAGCACATTTCTTACTGGGTTGCCTTCTGTGGGGGATCTGCATGCCTGTATGGGTTTTTGCCAGGTGGTGTAGTGGACATTCACATCCAAAAGATGTATTGTAGATGAGTGGATGGCCAAATTGCCTATAATTGTGGTTCCCTAGATTATGTATGTGTGTCCTATAATAGAGTATCATCCTATCCAGAATTAGTTTGCTCTGCGTTGCACTCATTAAGTGATGGGATAGGATGTAGTTAACATGTAATCCTTAATTAGAATACACAGGTAATCAGAAAATTAGTGAATGATTTTTAGACTCCTCACCCTTCCATTCCATGTAGGTACTACTGTTGAACTAAAGTGCACAAGCAGTTTTATTTCATAACTTATTGGACGGGTAATGCACATTTACATATACAGTCAAAGCTTGTTCTTCAACAGAATTGTAATGCACAAAACATAAATCTTGTTAATGCCAGAAAACCTGTGTATATGTTTTACTTATTACTTATTTTTTAATGTTCTCACTGTTGTGAATATTTGTTGTGTATGCACATTCATTGCATTCTTTTAGTATGATTATAATGTGTCTTTGTATATCTGTTGTAGATATAAATATGTGTGTGTAGTTTTACTATGATCAGATGTTAGAATCCAGTCTATTATTGATAAGTTATTGTGTGATTTATAGGGGGTATTGTGTGTGAGTGTGTGAGTACGTGAGTACGTGAGTGTATGTGTGTGTGTGTGTGTGTGTGTGTGTGTGTGTGTGTGTGTGTGTGTGTGTGTGTGTGTGTGTGTGTGTGTGTGTGTATATATATATATATATATATATATATATATATATATATCCAGCAAAATATGCTCATGGGAACAAATATTCCATTGAAAAATAGTACTATAGCACAAAAACCAAAGATAACAAAGGACTAAAAGAAAACCCAAGGGGCCAGAAAACTCATAGTTTAATAAAATGTAAAGCAAATTTAAAATAGGTAAGCGCTTTCACAACAGCTTCATCAGATCATATCAGCTCTACTCCCTTCACTACTAATCAATTTATAACAAATTCAAGAAAAATACAACCAATCAAAAATAGCAGCCCCTATGACAAAATACCAGCTCAATAATAACACTTATCAAAAACTATGATGGAAAATTAAAAACATAAAAATAAAAATGAATCATGTATACAAGCGGACTTAATAGCTCATTCTGTGTTTCATACATTTTTTATACATATTTGCATATTTTTATGCATGTGTTTTATATATATATATATATATATAGTTGTATACATTATATTAAACTATGAGTTTTATGGTCCCTCGGGTCTTGTTTTATTCCATTGTTATCTCTGGTCTTTGTGCTCTAGATATATATATATATATATATATATATATATATATATAGATATAGATATAGATATATATATATATATATATATATATATATATATATATATATATATATATATATATATATATATAGAGAGAGAGAGACACACACACACACATGTGTGTGTGTGTGTGTGTGTGTGTGTGTGTGTGTGTGTGTGTGTATACATAGATACATATATGATAAATTAAAACAGATTCAAAGTACAGAACACTTAGTAGAGGAAAGAGACTCTCATATATTTAGAAATTATAAGAAGAAATACAGCTAATGCGAGTGAGTGCTGTGGCCTCAAATGCCAGACTGCCAGATTCCATTAAAGTCTACGTTTTTTCCTTATGCAGACTGTCAAGATTTTTCAGCATTTTTCCCATGAAAATTGGATGGTCAGTGTCCCAGCTTATGCAATATATGAAGACGTTTTTCATCTTTACCTCCTTAGATCTGACTAACAATATTCAAAATGCAGGTTGCACCATTTTTTCATCAAGTAGAAAATGCAACTGTATAAGTCTCTTAAGTGGATGTAGGAATAAATTTACGGGTGACCAACAAAGAAGATCTCATGTAGTTATCATTGAATCCTTGGAAAATCTGAATTAACATATCATGAAACTGATTGTGCTTTCTGTGTTATCAGTGCCACAGTACTGCATGCTATCTGCACTTTAATAAACAGGTATTTTGTATGGTTGGTTTGTGTAGACTGGCACATTACCATGTTTCCTATAATGACCTGATGCCATTTCACATAGTAAGAGTTGGTCAGTATTATCATGCTGAGTATAATCAGCTTACATTGACAGATATAAAGAACAATGACCAAAGGCAACAATAAGGCTTGTATCAGATTTGTATTTTTTTTTTCATTTTCAGTCCAACAATACAGGCCTTGTTTTTGTTAAATACCATTCTTGATGATGTTGTTTAGCTCTTTGTGGTCAGAAATAGGGACTGCTATAGGGAAGAAAAAACAGGTTAATAACTTCATAATGCATTTTACATAATGCCATAATCCCTTCTCTAAGTAGCCTTAAAATCTTGGTGTGAAGCCTACTTTGTGTTTGGTTCTTAAGGCAGATTTTAACTCCAAATGTTTCCTATCTAAACTGATAGAAAATTTTATGAGGTGGAAAAGCGGGATGAGTATGTTACTGGATCTTTTAAGATAAATAGGATAGTTCTTAAAACAGGTGCAGGATATAATGGGGTAGCAAGGTAAAGAATAATTGCTGAATTAATTATTCTGGCAAGAATGTAGAAATAAATAAGATGGTCATGTGATTTACATATAAAAAGTGTACATCGATCTGGATGAGGGTGGTGATATCATTCCATTTAGAGGAAACTTGTTCCCAAAGGAATTTTACAAACTGTGCAATTGCAAAGCAGCGAGAATAGAAAAAAAAAAATTTCAGACTTCTGGAAGAGGTAGGGGCAGAGGTAGTGATCACAATGAATTCCTTTTTTAGCAAGCCATTGAGCCAAAGCTTGATACCAAAGGACCTAGAAGTAAGGACGTACTTCTCCATCAGATATTGAGGAAAAGCAGACCTATCAGTTGCAATCTTGTTTGAAGAAGTAATGAGAAAGTCACATTTAAAAGAAAGTATGGCTATATATTTTGAGGCATAGAATGCTATGAGTTAATCTGTTGTTTGAAGGTCATGTCAGATAAATAGAACTAATTGTTTGGACTGGATAGCCAAAACAATAAAACCAGTAATGCATCTGGTATTACCTTATCGTACTTTAATAACGCATTCAGAATAATCTCTCCCCAGCAAAAATAAAAAGAATGCTGATCAAGTTGAAACACTTAGAAATCTACCTGAATATGATATCTCTAGCTTCCACTGCAATCTCATTAAACCCTTCAAAATGAACTTTATTACTCAGATCATAGTTTTTCAGACGTTCATCATATTGAGCACTGCCGTAGCCTTAGCTATATGGGTTATATCCTGCCAAGAATATAACAGCCAGTCAGCTTTCAAAGCTTCAGCGCATCTCCCATGAGCCCAAACTGTCAAGCAGCTCTAGGATAGCTGACTAAAAGACAAGTTCAGGCATGAAGCCCTACAGAACTTTACTGCCACTGAAGAGTCCCCTTCTCTGAGGCTTTTGAGGATTGATGTTCAGCTTGTACTTTCCTTTGCTGGGTAGATAAGTTCCCTTTGGGGAAAAACAAAACTTCCATTTCCTTAACTGTGTTGATGTTTTATGACTTTACCCTTCAGGAAAGTTATTTTAAAGCTAGGAGTGTTGTGTTTTAATGGAGTGCATGAGACTGTAACATACCTTTAAATAGAGTATGCGTTTTCCAGTCAGTTTAAAAGTAGTATAAAGTAACAGAAACACATTTACAGTTTTTCTGTGGAAAAAGTGTGTTTATGTTTCTTTTGTGGGACTGGCATAGTGTTTTAAAATGTTTTTTTACTGTCATTTTCTTCTGTAGAAAATGTAACTTTTGTAGCCCAGTAATGTTTACTGGCAATTGTTGCTTGTCTTCCAGAGGAAAGAGGCATAATTTTCTGCTGACCATGGAACAGACAACCACTTCCATGGTCAGTCATTTTCCCAGCCACAAAAAGAAAAAAGTTAACCAGCCTTTGCCACCACAGCAGGCTATCAATTTTCCAAAGCTCCAGGTGGGGGACTTTGCTGTGGCCATTTATTGTACCTCAGACCACTCATCTTTTACCCAGGACCACTCTGGTGTAAAACCTACAACCACTATGGTCCGGGGATTAGCCACATCCTCTGTGGTTTTTGGAGTCCCCTCTTAGGGCAAAGTAGAGATACTCTTGTCAGCTCTGGGTGAGGGAACATGGAGAGTTTGCCCGTTGTGTCAGAATGCTGTACCCATCCCTGGGGAAGCAGCTGCTGCCATTAGTAACACATTTGGCCCTGATTTTCCAATCAAAAAGAAACAGAAAACCAAGCATATATCTACTCCTCCTCAAATTTTTTTTGATGAGTAGTTTACTAGGTCTGGATTATTGATTAATTGGGGCTGTTACTCATTCTTGTAAAGTAGCTTCTGGTTAAAGAAAGAGGGATTCCTCTTTTTCTGAAGTGATTCAAGAATTTAAATCTAAACAGGAAAATGCAGGGATGGATATAGGGTTTTCTACTTAGATTTCCGAATCAGACTTAGAGGAGAGCTCAGTATTTGATTCTCCCTGCTAGGGTTTCTCTTTCTCTGAGACTGTTGCTAAAAATCTCCCAGTGTTTTCAGGGGGAGAACACTGAGGTTTCTCAGCCACTCAGAAAATGCTATGAGTTTTTACAGAAGGATTTTCCAAAGCCTACACACATATCTCCTGATCTGTGTGCTTTAGAGGATGTGAGTGTTACTGCCTACAATTTTCCTGATAGTCAGCCAGCTGCTCCTAAAAAGGCAGATAGGATGTGTAAAGTTCTTCAGTCTTTTAAATTTTATACAATATTCTCAAGCCTGACTCAGCGGCTATAGCTTTAGTAAATCTCAATGCTGCTAAGCACTTAGTTCATTCCAATGCTTCTCTTTCTGATAAGGATGGCAAAATTATTAATAAATATGGGGAAACAGTATATACTATTGCAACTTTTATTTTCAAATGTTTTAATTGTTTGGCTCATATGATAAAGTTTGTTCTGAGAAACTGTAAAAATGTGATGAATGTTGTATCTGCAGTTTCTTCTTTTAAGGAAAAATCTGTTTTCAACAACTTAGGTTTCTTCTGTTGCACAGGTCACTACTAATTGTTTGCAGTGTGTGCATGATTCTGTTCATATTTCTTCCAAGGTTATGACCTCCAGCACTGTTTTGAGGAGGTTTGCAAACCTCCCAGATGATGTTAAAACATAAGATTTTTTAATTCTCCCTTTGACAGAGATTTAGTGTTTGCCCGCTTTGGTGCAGAGGTGATCAAAAAGTGCAATGGAAAGGGCAAGTTGATCCAGGGAATCTTTAAGATTTTTCAGCCCTCCTTTTCCACATATTTCAAGGAATTTGCTATCTCTTCATCCAGTTTTGGCAAAAACAGATTAAACTTTCAAGTAAATAGACATTTAAGTATAAATGACAAGAATGTTCAAAAAAGAAGTCTCAAACCTCCCAAAACCAATGACTGTTAAATAAGTCTGAATGACTGTTCAAGAGACATTGTGACTCCCTCTCATCCTGGCCCTTTTTTTCTTCCATAAAGTCTGAATCTCCATTTTTGTCTTTGGCAACAGACTGCTTCACACAAATGGGTTTTGAAAATCATTCATAAAGGTTACAGATGGCAGTGGGAAGAAACTCCTCCTTTCCAGGGGGTCACTCCTTATCCTCCAGATCAGACTCTTTTGTTTCCACCTGTTCTTCATCAAATGCTGTCCCAGGGAGTGATAGAACCAGTTCCTCCTTCCCAGTCAGGGAAGGGTTTTTATTCAAGGATATTCCTTGTGCCAACGAAAGAAAATACTATCTGAACACTACTGGATCTTTCTTTTCTAATCCTGCTTGTGATAGTGCCCAAATTCAAAATGATGTCACTTCACAACCTGTTACCACTTCTTTGTTCAAGCTTCCATGTGACAGTAGGCTCAAAAGATGCTTTTCATCACATTCATATGGACTTCAGATGTTTCTTAAGGTTGTGTGTGTCTGTATCACATTATTAGTTCTCTGCCTTACCCTTTGGACTATGCACTACACCAAGAGTGTTCACAAAGTGTCTAGCTCCAGTTATAGCTCATTGCATGCTACAGGTTATCCACATGTTTCCACATTTAGATGACTTGCTTATCTTTGCAGAGCCTTTTTCAAAGTGTCAGGAATCTCTCTCTCTCTCTCTCTCTCTCTCTCTCTCTCTCTCTCTCTCTCTCTCTCTCTTGGGTGAGAGATCATCTGAGATTCCAAGAAAACATTCAAAAGTCTTTCTTGAGTCCCTCACACAGGATTCTGTTCCTAGGATGTCAATTAGACACCTTAGCCTAAAGAGCACTTGTTCCACAGTAAAACAATAGATCTTTATTTAAATCTACTTTAGTCACTGTGAGGGAATACTGAGAAAACCAAAAGAAAACCAACCGACACTGGCGACCACACTCCAATTTAATAAATGAATTTTAAGCGCTTTTCGACTGTGAGGGAATACCTCAGGATATAGAATTCAGTCACTGTGAGGGAATATATCAAGAGGCTGGGTCTCATGACAGCTATGATTCTCATGATACCCTGGCAAGACTCTACATGAAAAAGATACAGTGGTTTCTGAAATCTCTTTGGTCCCAACATCAACACCCTTTATCTTTTCAAATACCAGTGCTTGGGATTGTCAAAAAAGAGATTGTTTGATGGAGATAACAGATGCTTTGGACTTTGCTTGGGGAGCAGTTTCAGGAGGGATAAAAGTGCAGGGGTGTGAGGCACCAAGGACAGACACAAATATATAAATATCAAGGAGGTACTTTCCCTAATCAAGGCACTCAACTCTCCGAACCATCTTTAGTCTCCTTGACCAGTCATATGGTACATCAACAAGTAAGTGAGGCTAGGTCATACACTCTTTGTAAACTAGACATTTTAGCTTGAAGTATAGCTGCACAGCACAGTCTCACTCTACAGGTATCTTGCATTCCTTTAGAGCAAAACTGTGTAGTAGACAAGCTCGGTACAATCAGGGCAGACCTTCATGAATGGAAACTAGATCTAGGGGTCTTCCAAGATTTGATCCCTCTGTGGAGATTCCTCAAGCAAACCTATTTGTCTCCTCTTTAAACAATCAACTGGCAAGATTCTGTTCCAGGACTCCATTCAAGAAGGCCTGAAAGACAGATGCCTTTTAGGCTCATAGCTTAATGGGTGTTTACTAGGCTAATGACCACTGACCACAAGGACCTTTTTAAGACTAGCCCTCCATCCCCAGTCTCTGACAAGTTCTGATACCCTTTATATGTATAAGCAGGGGCTTGGGAGGTGAAACATTTACAAGCAGGGTCCACAAAGATGAACTATTTACAGGCTGCCTATGTCCATTAGAGACATAGGTGCCAAGCAAGTGATGCATTTCTTTTTCCCCATCCAATTGTCCAAGTTACGCTTGAATTGGGTTAGGGAGGAATTCTGTTTCACATGGATGGAGAGCCTATTCCAGAGAAGGGGTAGTCTACTGTCCCTCCAGCATGTCCTATTTGTATCACAGGCAAGGTTTATGTCATTAGAATGGGTAATTCTGGTGCTGTTTGTTTTGTGGATATGCTGGAGATCATTCAGAGTGGGGTCTGACAATGTTTTTTATGCCAGGCATAGATCTCTCCTCAACAGCCTGTAGAAGACAGAATACAGGGGTAGAGTCTTGGGGTGGTCTGCACAGGACAGAATACAGGGATAGGTTCTTGGGGTGGTCTGCACAGGACATGTTACTTACGACCTGTATTCTTTTAGTGAGGAACCTCTGTGTTAATTCCAATTGTTGGATATGCTTGGTTACATACATACCAAAGGGGGCATTGTACTCAATGATAGGTATGATTAATGCCAAGTACAGCAGAATAATAACTTCCTTTTACCTAGATGCCATAGCTTTGTTTATAAGTTGTACAACATAGAATGATTTTCTCAATACTGTAGACATATGATTGTCAAAGGCTAGATAACTGTCTAAGTATGTCCCCGAGTCTCTGACTACTCTGTCATCTCTTAGTGGTGTGTTTTCTTTTCTTTCGACATGAATGCTCCTGTATGCTTTTCCACCCTTTCCACTAATATCCAGGACACTTCTGAAGATTCAGAAGGAATCCTACAATATCATTGTGGTGACTCCCTTCTGGCCCAGGTTTCTGTGGTCCATCCTTCTTTTAGAAATGGCCAGGGTCAATTACCACAAGATTCCTCAGATTGGATCTACTCACACAAGAACAAGGGTGTTTTATACACTCCAACATTATTCATTTTCAGTTGACTGCCTGGATGATAAGGTCTTAATTCCTTTGAGGTACTGAGGATGTGAGCAGGTACTTATGGAGGCAAGAAAGCCTGCTACTAAAAAGTCATATATCAGCAAAAGGGAAAAGGTTTCTAGTTGGTGCCAACAACATAACTAGCACACATTCAAGGCTAGGTGTTCTCTGGTTTTGCAATATTTGTGTAAGTTACTATCCTGTGACCTTTCTTATTCATCTTTTATCAGCCATTTCAGCATGTCTGCCCATGGATCCTTTTCTTTCAAGGCAATCGCATGTTAAAATGCTCCTCCATGGGATCTTATTTGTTTTTTTAGAGAAGCTAACACTTGCTCCATTTGAACCAGCTAATCTGGCTGACTTCAGGGTCTTAACATGGATAACTTGGAACTAGACAAACTTTCAACTTAAGCACTCATACCATTCATTTCACAGTCCAGCACTTGCTCAAAACCCATAGCAAGCACTAATTAACCCTAGCACTAGACCCCCCTATACTGTCCAGAAGGACAAGGCTCTCTATTCGTCCCTACCAGCCAATCAGTAAAACAGCTCACTTTGCCTATTCAGGCATGTCCAAAGGGCAGTTTCAGGTTTACTCTGCAGTCCAACTGGTGAATCTGGGCATTTTGAGGCAATGTTACAACTGCCTCATGTACACAGACAACCCTCTCCTCCTACCGCCAAACACTAATATATGCGAGAGATGCAATTATACAGCCAAACTGGAGGCAAAGCTCTCTCATCCCAAGACTGGAACTGACACTCAAGAGGAGAAAGGAAATACGTGCAACAATCCACCAGTCTCACATAGACCTATTAAACCAACACTGGCAAATAACACACATAAATACATGAAAACATACTTGGAGGATCTAAATAAAAATCTGCAAAAGCAACAGAGACCTCCAAAGCAGACATCCAAGCAACCTCCACACCCCATCACAAACCATGAAACACACTTCACATAATCAGTGTGCCATGCAATCACAGCCCTTAAGGCAATATAACATACCCAACACACTAGTAATAGGCAACTTTATAGTTAGACATACTGATGTCCCACTAAATAGGATGGACAAGGAGAAGGTTGCAGTTAGCTGCCTGTTGGGTGCCAGGATCCGCCACATAATACAAGCACTCAGGTCGCTCCAGAGCAAGTACAAATATGACTCTGTCATTGTCCATGTTGGTGTGAATGACCTGAGACGTACCTCCCTGGACTACAGGAAAAGAGACATGGAAGAGCTCTTTGATAATGTAGCCCAGGCCGGTATGACACTGACCCTGAGTAGCATCTTGCCCTCACCAAGAATGATGCCACAGTATAAAGAAAAAAATGATCAATTTCAACAATTGGCTAAGTTTCTGGTGTCATTCAAATGGGATCCAATATCTGTCCACTTGGGATGACGTGCTCGACAAGCCACGTTGCTTCACAAGAGGTGGCTTGCACCTGTCACCCTTAGGCTTTTGAATACTGGCCAAGTCTTTTGCTGCCCCCATATTGCCCTTTTTAGGCAAGGCTCAAAGACAAACCCACCACAGCAAATAGCACAAGTAACCAAAAACTGAGGGTAATGCTACTCAACGCCAGAAGTCTAAACCTCAAAATGCATGCACTCAAAGCACTCCTCAGTATGGAGAACATCGATATCTGTCCAGTAACAGAAACCTGGTTTAAAGCTTCAGAGAGCACCCCAGCACTACCAGGCTATAACTCATACCACAAGGGTGGGAGACAAACCTTGACACGGTCATTAATAGAACGTGCTGGAGGGACAGATTCATCACCCAGAGACTCCCTATGCTGTGGAACAAAATCCCGGTACATGTGAGGCAGAGCACCTCGCTGGCCTTGTTCAAGAGGAATCTTGACCAATGGATGGGAGATCATAGATATACCCCAGGGATTACTTCAGTGTCACTGCTTGACAGAGGCACAGCAAAATAATAGGCGTAGTTTTATTTAAACTAAAGGGGTGGCGAAAGCCACATAACTATGGGCTAGGCTTATAAATGCCCTTGGGCAGATAGCCTAGTATGAACCTATGAACCTATGAACAGTTTTACTGATTGCTCTGACTTCTGCAAGATGGGTGTCTAAGTTGCAAGCTATTATGATGAGTCAGTCCTATCACATTTTCCATAGGGAGAGAGTTTCTTTCAAAACTAACCCTTCCTTTATGTCTAAAGTGGTATCCAAGTTTACTTTAAGCCATACTATCCATCTCCTTGTTTTCTTTCCAGAACTTAAACTGAGGGAGTAAGGATACTCAGTACCTCGGATATCCACAGACAACGTTCGTACTATCTTGACAGAGTTAAATGTTTCAGGTCTTAGGATCACTTGTTTAATTCCTGTGAAGGTACCAAGAAGGGGAAACCTGTGAGACTATTTCCAAATGGTTGTCTAAGGCTATTACCTTTTTCTTATAGTCATCATAACAAATCTATTCCAGGCGGGGTCAAGGCCCACTCTACCAGGACTTTGGCTTCCTCTATAGCTTTTTGGAAAAGGTCAGGTTCTAGAAGTATTCTAGAAGCTGCTATTCAGTCCTCCATACATACTTTTACCAAGCACTATAAGATTGTTTCCTTTTCTAGGACCAATCAAGTGCTTTGCTAAGACTATTCTCCAGGGGCTCCTGGACTCTTCTCCTTCCATCTCCCAAATGTAGTTAACTATAGTAATCTATCCATATAGCTACGGTTACTGCAGCCATGATCAATACGATGAACATAGTACAGTTGTGTAAGCTGAATTTAGCATAACAGCAGATATTCGAATGATCACTGGTGTAGTAGCTGTTCCCTCCCACCCACCATTCCCCTTGTTTGTTGGTGTGTTTTTTATGTCAGGGTGTGGACATTTATTTTTTGTTGTTCGTAGAATTATCCTTTCAGGGCTCTTCTTCCTTCTCTCTTCTGGCAGGAAAGCTCTGAAGGGCTTTACCCACAAACTTGCCTTTCACTTATCTCAGCTCAAGCTGCTTGACAGATTTGGTGCATTGGAGATGCACTGAAGCTTTTGAAACTGGTTGACTGTTATATCCTTGGTAGCTAAGGCTACTGCAGCAGTGATCATTCAAACATTTACTGTTATGGTAAGTCTGACTTACACAACTATATTTTCTTGTCCTCTGCTTCGGAAGTCTCAACCTCAAAGCAGCCAACTCCTACCCTAAATTTTGGTCCCAATTCAAAAAACACCTAGTTAAAGTGATTTGTCACTATTATTACCTTCATGGTTCATTTACTGTTGTAATAACTTGAAGTGTGATTTTACCATAATCATTTTGTTGTTTATACTAATGTTTCCATTTTTATGTTGTTTTTCATCACCTGTGCACCACCTCAGTGTAATTCTCTGTGGAATCCCCTCTGATTTTTATATAATATATATGATTCAGCTAAAGCTGTTAGTTCTGTACGTGAAAGAGATTCTCTGGACTGGAGTAATTTATCTAATGATACAAGTGATATCCAAGCTGTTGGTTTAACATCTGTTAAGTTCTAACTACCTACAAGTATGTCCCTTATTTCAGTTCAGCAGGAAGTTCAGATGACAGTGATGTTGATGAGGCTGTTGGCCTCCTCCATTGCACAGTGAAAGGCATTGGGAAATCAGAAATAGTATGTGTTCTGCTAGGTGTAATAATTTATTTTGCTGCTGATTACAAAATTAAACCTCTGTAAATACCTAATGATATATATGATGTTTGCCTGAATTGATGACTGATGTGAAATTGTAATTGCAAATGTTGTTCCTTATGCTCTGTATATAACTGTTTACATTATGTATTTTTTTTTTTTTTGTAGCCTTTCTTGGAGCTTTTTTCCCCAGGCCTCCACTGAAAATGGGTTTCTGACCCAGTGGACTTTCCCAGTTACCAAATGTCAATAAATAAATTATATATATATATATATATATATATATATATATATATATATATATATATATATATATTACTACATTACTTTCATTTTGTGACTGTTCTTACTGTTATCACTGTTGATTCATAGAGGTTTACTGTTGTTTTTGCTAATTTGTTGAGTGGTAGCATTATAGGTAAATTATTGTTATTTGCTATGTAGGGGAGAGAGTCAGCAAAGATTATGGATCTGTTTAAAAAAAAACTATGAATATGGAAATGACAATAAGTGCTGTAATCATCTTCACAAAAGTTATGCCTCACACACTGTTACTCTGACAAGAGTAAACACACACACACACATGCATAGAAAGTTGCTCTTAGGGAAATGAGTGAAATGTAATGATATTAATTAAATTCTTCTGTATGTAATGTGAACTCCATTTTTTTTTCCTCTGCAGAAAAGTTGTTATGAAATTGTACGTGTGAAGTTTACCAGGGAACAAAGGCATATTCCTGAAACTATCTGGAAGGTGATAGAGACAGTGGAATGATAACAGTGCTGGGAATAGATAACAGAGATAGATTAATGTGCACACAACAGTCATGTTTAAAATAAGCAGTGGTATTGTATTAAAGGTTATGTGTATGAAAACATAGTGAGGGGCATTCTAAAATATTGTAGTCAGTTGAGAGATATGCACAGCTCAACTAACATCATATCTTGGCTTAGACACCTGAAATCAATATATAAATGAGTAACTATTTTCCCAGTAACAAAACACACAGTAATGTCATTAAAAAACTGCAATAAGCATGTATCTGCCAGCAGTACAGCACTTACATATAACCTCATTCACCATTGCAAAAACACAACAGCAACTCCTTGAAAAGTAGTATCATGTAAAATAGTAAAATACCCAATGCAGTACTGAGTAGATTTCAAAACTAAATGTGAATGCATTTACATTGTTTTATCTTGTCACAGCTGAAGTCCAGGAAAAGATAACAGCAAGTCTTTGAAAAAAGCCTGGCATGCTCCAATAATTCCTGCTGTACACTAACTCTGTTTACCTAATATGATGTCATGCTGGGGGCGGAGTTTCCCAGAAAAATAGGTTTTGCAAATGGAACTCTGTCTTGACAGTTTCAGTTAGGAAATAAATAATTCCATCAGAGATAACGCACATAAGAGTTAACACTATGTCAGCACATACAAAACAAAACTGGCACACTTAAAAAACCGTGACAAATCATTTTAAAGAAACAAAATTGAATTAACTAACAACATAATTTGAATTGTCCCTCTTAAAGCCTTATTGAATTTCTGCAATAGGAAGCTAGTCATCATACAAGCTTGTAATATCAGTTTATAAATATCACCCTTAAATGTTCATTTCCTTCACTGTTAATTTGTTAGAATCCCTTTTCATGCTTCTCATTTCTTTTATATTTTTCTCTCCCTTTCCATTTTCTTTATCACCACACTCTTCTTCCGTCATTCTTGAAATGTTTTTCTCATCTCATTTCTCATCTTGCAAACCTGTTTTCTTGGCAATGAAAATGCTGCAAGATTTGTAAATAATTAATTCAGTTTAACATTTTTGAACACTTTTATTAATTCTTGCGCTGTAGACAATAACATTGGTACACATACAATAGAAAAAGAAGCAAATCATTGTAAAAAAATATCATGCATTATACATGTTTTGTTTTTAGCAATTATCATTCACTCCAAAATTACATAAATTGCTCAACTCATGCCTTCCCTTAAACCTCACTCCTCCCCTGGAACATTATTTTGCATGTATTCTTCCCACAAATTCCATTTATTTCTCTATAGTTTGTTCCTTCTCTTCTCTGAAGATTCCATCTCCAATTCTTTTATCTTTAGTAAAATATTCAACATTTCAATTACAGTTGGGTTGGATTTTGATTTACATTGTCTAGTAATTGCTTTTTCATAGCCAATAGCATGAAACTTAGTAAACCTTTACCATGTCTGGGCAATTCGGACCCTACATCCCAGATTAATAATAATAATAATAATAATAATAATACTTTTCTCAGTTGCAACCATTTTGTTGCCTCATTGGTTTTGACAAAATACTCCATAGGAAAATTTTAACATCTGCCAACTAATTACATGTTCCCCAAAAACTGTCCCTAACTATATTTCTCTGTCACCTCAGACCTCAAGCATTTGTTATCTATCAGAGGAACAATTCTTTAAAATCTTCTTGCGGGTATAA
The DNA here is from genome assembly GCF_019279795.1 of Protopterus annectens. Taxonomy (NCBI): domain Eukaryota; kingdom Metazoa; phylum Chordata; order Ceratodontiformes; family Protopteridae; genus Protopterus; species Protopterus annectens. The sequence goes on from NC_056734.1 coordinate 341,823,441, forward strand.
AATACCTATACATACACAAAAGTAGCACAGAGTTGCGGGTCCACAGAAAGATTTTATTAACACAAAGACATGAGGTTAAGCACTTTCATCAAGTAAATTGACTTCATCAGAACTTGATGAGAGCGCTTAACCTCATGTCTTTGTGTTAATAAAATCTTTCTGTGGACCTGCAACGCTGTGCTACTTTTGGTTATCTGGTCTATTTTGAGCACATTGTGCACCATTTGTATGGACCTATACATACACATCAAAGCAAAATCCTAAACCTTCTGGACTTTGTTGCATACTTAGAAGACATACAGATGTCCTCCCATTGCTCATTTGAATACTGTCTTTCCATTCTCTCTTCCTGTTCTTTTCTTACTTTCTCTAGTCAATTCTTAAGTTATCATACAATATTTACCCCCATTTAACTGAAACTTCTATTCCAGACTCAATTAAAAACTCTACAAGAGTTGGTCTGTCATTTAGCAATCACCAACCCCTCCTTTTTGCCTATGCTCTGTTACCAATGTCAGGTAGAAAAGGCAGTCTCTAACCTATACTCCAAAATTTTTCTTGGCCTTATCACTCTGTGTCATCTTTATCACTTTAATTATTTGGTCCCAATACCTTGGCTCCGTTGCTAATTTTCTTCAATAAATCCCAGACCCATCTTGACTATTTTCTAACCCCTACTTGTAGTCATTCTTATCAGTAAAATCTCCATTCTCCGCTCCCATGATGATTAGTTCCTTAAAATACTTTCTGATACGTTATGGCTATAAGTTTATATATCTTTTTTCTTTAAGGACTTACATCCAAAATCTTACTCTTTCTTTACCCCCCCCCCATCGTTTCACCTTCATCATCCCTTTTCACTTTGATTTAGAACCATCTGTTTGTGCTTTCTCTATCTCTCTCTCTCTCTCTCTCTCTCTCTCTCTCTCTCTCTCTATATATATATATATATATATATATATATAGATATATAGATATATATATATATATATATATATATATATATATATGTATGAGGCTTAACCGAGTAACTCTGAAGGTTCCCCTTTAATTCAGGTAATCATGCACCACCTTGTTCCATTGGGATATTCAACCAGTCACACAACTCTTACCCTCTTCACCTTACAAATACATTTTTCAACTCCTTATTAATGATGGTCCACAACGTCTCCTCTGCTTGACAAAAAATAGGCCTGACCTGCACATAAAACTAAAGGGATTAGAAACATTTTCGCTGCTTGTTGCTGTAAGTAGCCCTAATCAAGAGCTTCCTGCTTCTCAGTTTTGTATTATCTTTTTAGTCCCTTCCCACAGATCCTCATTTTCCATAATAGAGTAATTTTAAGTACAAATGTCTAAATACATCATCTTATCATGAGTCCATATATTTGGGTATTGCTAAAGCTCTTAGTTTGTAGCCACATAGCTTTACTACTGTAGTCTTTGTTTTATCTTCATTTATTTTATACCATGAACAACCTGAAACTGCTTCAGATTGTCCCACAACACCAGAATATCCTTTTATAGACTTATCAAGTACAAAATAATATAAGCTGTGTATAAAACTAACATTTCTTGATTACCATTCCAGTTGCATTCTTGTATTTGAGTCACATATGTTTTTAAAACATATTTTTATTTGCATACACAGGGCATAATTATGACTTAGTTTGTATGTTCTTAGCTGATCATGAAAAGACGTAGTAGGATCAGTGCTCTACCTTAGCTAACAAATTAAACAAATAAATAATGGTATGCAATAGCATACAATGCATAATCACAAACTCTACTCTGAAGGTAGAGTGCACCTACCCTGGTATGACATCACATGGTCTTGGATTAGTCAACATTTTCCTTAAGGTCTTTATGGGTGGCACAGTACAGAGCTGAAAGGGATAAAATGATTATGTACAAAAAACATAATAATTTGCAGTCAAGCTTTAAAACTAAGATGAGACAGACTGGAGGATATGGTTGGAGTGATGATCACAAAAAGAGCAGTTAGTGTAACTATGCAAAAGTCCTGAGCAACTCTGCTGTGAAATATACTAAATAAATAAATAAATAAATAAACTAAAGGGCAGTGTAAGGCATTTCAGTAAAATGATGCCCAATATGCAGGATGCTCTTGAAAATGGACACCTGTCGTAAGCAGGTAGATGCGTACCATAGTAAGGTGATAAGGAAGACTTAGCACAACTGGAACGAATTGGAAGTAGAAAGGAAACACCTCTACCTCTGTAGGCAAACATACACAAACACACAGACATAAAGGGAATCTAGCCAGAAATCAAAGAAGGACAAGGTAATGGAGCTTGGTATGTGTGTGTGTGTGTGTGTGTGTGTGTGTGTGTGTGTGTGTGTGTGTGTGTGTGTGTGTGTGTGTGTGTGTGTGTGTGTGTGTGTGTGTGTGTGTGTGTGTGTGTGTGTGTGTGTGTGTGTGTGTGTGTGTGTGTGTGTGTGTGTGTGTGTGTGTGTGTGTGTGTGTGTGTGTGTGTGTGTGTGTGTGTGTGTACGTGTGTGTGTGTGTGTGTGTGTGTGTGTGTGTGTGTGTGTGTGTGTGTGTGTGTGTGTGCGTGTGTGCGTGGTGTGTGGTGTGTGCGTGTGTGCGTGTGTGCGTGTGTGTGTTCTTAAGACCAACAGAACAAAAGGAATATAAACGCTAAGCTATCTCTAGGGAACTTATGAAAGGAGTTATAGGATCAAATGAACTGATGTTATAGATGGGAGTTTGAGAGTACTTTGCAACATCATTCTTTCAAGATAAAGGACTGAGAGTGTGTTAAATAAATTCTTGTAGGGGTCAGAGGGTCAGAAACAGTGAAAGAATTAAATGGCACTAGCATAGATGCCAGACCAGTTTAGAAGGAAGAGCCAGCTAAGTAAAGTCTGTAATGTCTGCCTTTGTCACACAGCGAGTGTGTAGACTGATGTGTCAACGATGAAATGAAAGTCGATTTCATACCCTCCTTATGTACCACATTTTCCTACCATGAGTAATATACATGACTTGTAAAAATGCTAGACTTTTAACATGCTCTATAAAGTGAGCACTGCAGGCTTCATTAAGCAGTATCTTGGTATTTTGTACCAAGATGAATGAAAATTGTGTCCATATTCTGCTGACAAACAATTCATTACCATAGGGTACACACCGCATAATATCTGGAAAAGATTAATACAGAAAACAACAACTGTTAGGGAGAAGGCACTTGTCTAGCAATAAGGCAGCCTGTGTGCAGACTCTGATCAGGGAAATTCTTTTATGTTATTTATTTTTTCGGAAGATGGAACTTCTAAAAGAAAATGCTAAGCATGCTTACAGATATTATGATGAACTCTTAGCATTTAAGCTTATACATACTACTTTCTGAATACAAGCATATACATTTTCTTAAAATCACACAAAAATTATGAAATACAGATAGTTGTTTTACTTCTGCTAGAATGTTTATTTGATTTCTTTCTGTAAAACATCAACAAATCAAATCATTTGTAGTCCCAAAGTGCTGAAAATCTGGCACAATTCAAAGTGTAGAAAGAGGGCAGCATGTCTGGCTAAGTTGTAGCATGCACTATTGAAAAATTCTGAAAGGCTGCCCAATGTAACTGAGGCCATTTCATCTATCACCATGTTATGTTTAGCCTGTGTGCTTTGAGCTACAACAACTGCCAATGCTTTCCAAAGGAAAACAGGATTATAGCAAAGATTTATACATGCTGTACTCATTTCTGGAATTGAGTGACATATTTATACAACTTCAGCAAAGTCTGTTCCCCAATGGCTTCTGTATCTTTGAATGGTGGGAAGCACAGATGAACTCTCAGCAAAAAGTATGTAGTACTTAGTAAAACATACATGTTGAAACAAATTTCAGCAGGCAATGAGAACAATTTTTCTGTTTATATCCACTTGCTGACAGACCACAAACCAGTCTAAAAGAAAAAAAAGAACACTTTTGTTAAAGCTAACTTTCAGTGATTAAAGTTATGCATGAATATTTTGTATGTCTGGAACTATCTTTTGCTATACAGTGTATTATATAGGGACTTAATGCTCTATAAACAATATATATTAAAATACTGACACGGTAATTAGATCCACTTTGATATGGATTGTAAATTACCATTTTGCGATATTTAAATCACAAAAGAATGAGAAACAGGAAACATGCATTTTAAGTTTTTCATTGATTGTAATGATTTTTGTTTTTATTAAGAAACTACAGCTGTGTAAGTAAACTTACCATAAGAGTAGATGTTCAATTGATTACTGCTGCAGTAGACTTAGCTATATGGGTTATATCCTGCATAGGATATAACATTCTGCCAGCTTCCAATGCTTCAGGGCACCTTCCATGTGCACAAACCATCAGTCAACTAAAGCTGAGCTGACTGGAAAGATAGGTTTTATCATCAAGCCCTTCAGTGCATTCATGCCAACAGATAGGGGAAGGCTAGCCCTAAAAGGACAATGCTAGGAACAACAAAAAATAAAAATCCACACTATGAAATAAAAACACACCAAAATAAAAAGAGGATGGTGGAAGGCAGTGGCTACTGCAGCAGTGATCATTTAAACATTTACTGTTATGGTTTACACAACTGTACTGTGTTCATCATATTGATCAGGACTGCAGTAGTCTTAGCTATATGGGTAGATTATTTAAGCAATAACCCACGCCTGGGTCTGGGTAATGCTGGATTTACCCACGGTTGGTGTGGTTTGGTCACGAGGGTGAAGCCCAAGTGACCAAACAAAGACAACCGTGAGTAAATCCAGCGTTACCCATACCCAGAAGTGGGTTATTGCTATTACACAATGACATTATTTAAGAAAAAGTACTTACTTTTCTTAAATAATGTCCTTGTATAATGACACTGTGCTGTCCTTCTGTCGCTGGACAGCTCCGCTTTACCATTGCTGATGTACTGCGCATGCATTTGCAACTTGCATTCCCACGCATACGTAGTACATCAGTGCTCAGGAAAGTAAGCAACGGAGAAAAGAAGATCTTCGTCGCTACGCTTTTTTTTTTTTTTTTTTTTTAAACCCTAAAAATTAAAGAATATACCAATGGAAAAAAGTCTGGGAAATTGGAGCTTTTTCTGTTTTATATTCTCAATGGGAACGTTGGTTGGGCTGGCCAATCAGCGTGCTCGTTTTACGATGTTACCGGTCAGTCATTGTATAATTTAGCTTACTACATTTGGGAGGTGGAAGGAAAAGAGTCCAGGAGCTCCTACAGAATGATCCTAGCAAAGTTTGATCTAAACCAAGAGAAGGAATTAAGCTCATAATACTTTGTAAAATTATTCTCCATGGAAAAAAGTTGTTATGCTGAGTATAACAACAGGTAACAGCCTTAGACAACCATTTAGAAATAATCCATTTTGACAAAGGTTATCCCTTCTCACCTTCACAAGAAATGAATAATTGATCTGAAGAACTGCAAGATTTAGTTATATCAAGATGGTACCTGAGCTCTCTGTAGACCTCCGGGCTATGGAGTGTCCTTTCTCCCTCCTTTTTAGGTTCAGGAAAGAAAATGGGGAGATGGATAGTTTAGTTTAATTTGACCTCAGGTAACTCTTTAGGTATAAAAGAGGGATTCATTTTCAAGGAAATCCTGTCTCTGGAAAAAATGAGATAGAGTTGACTCAGGTTCTTTGTGTTAGAAATGCTAACACTTTCTCCATTTGAACCATATAACCTAGTTGATTAGAGGATTTAAACATGGAAAATACTTCTATTGATCACTCTGACATCTACAAGAAGGGTATCTGAGTTGCAAGCTATTATTGGAAATCAACCCTATCTCATTGGGCCACAGTTTTTCTTGGAGGATTCTTATGCCATACCACCTTCATCAACATTTTGACATGAGAATGTATTGAAAGAGGAGGATCCAAGGGCAGATATGCTGCAATAGCCAATAAATGAAACTTGATGGAGGAATAAGAAAGACCATAGACTAGTAACTTACACAAATATTGTAAAACCAGAAAACTACTAGCCCTGAATAAATGCTGGTATGTTACTGGCACCAACTAGAAAACATTTTCCATAGGTTCATAGGTTCATAGATGTTTATTAGGTTAATGAACACAAGGGCGTTTTAAAGCCTAGCCATGCATCCCAAATCCCTGACATGATTTACTTCATTTACTAATATATGATGTTCTAATAGCAGACTTTCTTGTCTCCATTAATACCTGCTGCATACCCTCAGTACACAGGTGCCTAAAAGGAATTAAGACCTTATCATCCAGGCAGTCAACTGAAGTTGATTGGGGTCGGGTGTATCAAATACCACTATTCCTGTTTGAGTAGATCCAGTCTGTGAGGAAGCTTGTGATGATTGCTCCTGGCCATTTCCAAAAAAGGGAGAACCACTATTGCCTGAACCAGAAGGGAGTCACCACAATGATCTTGGGGGACTCCTGATTCTTCAGAAGTACCCTGGATATCAGTGGAAAGGGTGGAAAAGCATACATAAGTATTCCTTTACAAAGAAAGGAAAAGACATCTGCCTTTCAGGCTTTTTGCATAGAGTCTTGGAGCAGAATCTTCTCAGATTATTGTTCAGAAAGGAGGCAAATAGGTCTACTTGAGCATCCCCCCCCCCACAGGTGGATCAATTCTTGGAAAACTCCCTTATCTAGTTTCCATTTGTGACGGTCCTCCATTGTCCTGCTCAGCTTGTCTGTCACACAGTGCTGCTCTAACGGAATGTAGAATAACTATAGAGTGAGATTGTGCTGTGAAGCTATATCCCAAGCTAGCATACCTAGTCTGCAAAGAGGATAAGAGCTGGATCCGTGCTTGTTGATGGACCACATGACTGTGGTATTTTATGTAACAACCTGAAGAGGTGCCAGGGACCAGAGATGATTCAGATAGATGAGTGCCTTGATTGGGGAAGCATCTCTTTTATATTAATGTGTTTGCATCTGTCCTTGATGTCCAACACACCGTGCACTTTTATCCCTCCTAAAACTGCTCCCCAAGTAAAGTCTGATTTGTCTGTGGAGGCTCGTTGCTTTAGAACAGGGAGGGAGAATGGCAGATCCAGATTTAAGGATATTTGCTGTCTCCACCAAGTGATTTCTCTTCTAATAAATCCCAGCAGTAGGTTTTGAAAAGACAAAGGATGTTAGAGCTGGGACCAAAGAGACTTCAGATACAAATGCATCTTTCACATGTGTAGTCTTGGCAGGGATATTATGAGAATCATAGATGCCATAAGACAAAATCCTGAGGTAATCCCTCACAGTGACCAAAGACTAAGCTTAAAACATTACAAATAGATTTAGATAAAGATCTGTTTTTCCTGTGGAAAAAAGCTCTTTGAACTGAGATGTCTAGCTGAAAGCCCACAGGCACAGTCCTATGTGATGGAGTCAAAAAAGACTTTTGAATGTTCTCTTGAAATACCAGCTTATGTAAGAGCTCTCTCACCAAACTGAGAGATTCCTGAAATTTTGATTAAAGACTCTATAAAGATAAGCATGTTGTCTAAATACAATAAAATGTGGATATCCTGCAGCCTGCAATGAATTATTACTGGAACTAGACACTTTGTAAACTGTCTTGGTGCAGTGCATAGTCCAAAGGGTAAGGCAGATAACTTATAATGTGATTCAGACACACAAAACATTAAGAAACACCTGAAGTCCTAATGAATAGGGATGTGATGATGAGAATATTTTAAGTCTAGTGTTACCAGGAAACTTGAATGAGGAAGAAGAGGAACTTGAATGTGATGACATCATTTGATATAAGACACACACAAAAAAACAAAAAAAAAATAAAAAAATTTGATCAGTTTTTCTGATATTTATTATCACAGATTCACTAGGGTGTTTCTATCAAAAAAAATAACCTAGCTAATTCAGGGTACAACAACTTAAATTTTCATATTTTGACTAACACAAATAAAAATGAACTCGATGGCAATAAAGTGCATTGTTGGAAAAAAAAAAGCTGGATCGGCAAATGTCTTTAAATGCCTACATAAAACCAGTATTTAATGCATGCTGCCACATTAACAGTGTGTTACAGCTTAGTAAAATGAATTACAACCTTTTTCACTAATGAGGAGGGGAAACACTCTCACAATCTTTGGCATAAGAACCATGCTCAACAACAACAAGGTGACACCCATAGCACACCACCATGAATGGAGGAAAATGACCATAACTTCCAAGGAACTGGTTTGTAGGGTTGCCAACAGGCCAATACATACACATTTCTAATATCACAAACAGACACCTCTAACCACTGGCCAGCTAACTACAGGGACACACTTGACTCACTGGAATTGGCATGTTTTTTTTAAATTTTTATGTCTACCGAAAAGGACTTGGCATAGTCTAATTTTACAATTTTGTAATTTTTCACCTGTATTACTTTTCAATTGAAAGTTTACTTGTCTGATAGTTGTTTTTGGTTTATTATCTGCTTCTGCTAATAAATTAGCTTCCACACAAAGAGATCTGAGGAAGCTCACTAGCAGTAATGGAAAATGTTCTTTCATTAGTGTTTATCTCACAGAAAACAACTCTCTCCCCATCAAATTCCAGGTATTATGACTACAAAATTCCTCTAAAAGCAGGCACAATCCTCATGTCAAAGATAATTGCAATATTTTGATATGACATGCCCAACCAATCTTTATTGCCTCATAAAAGACTTAACTCCTTGCTTACTTTCTGTAAGAAATAAAAATAAAGAAACTGATGATTTGTTTATAAATAATAATGACCTAAAACAAGCCTGTATTTTACTTTGTAATTGTTAAAGATTTTTGAAAACCACAGATACTCAACACAGTGTACAAACCAGGACTCCACGTGCAAATTATGTGATTTTTTTTCACCAACCACACACAGAGAGACACACACACACACACACACACACACACACACACACACACACACACACACACACACAGTTTGACATGCAAATTAGGTTGATTTTTTCCACCAACCACATACTTACATTCAAATGACCCCCCAGTACCTTGAGTTCAATCAAGCAGACCACCTAGACCACACACCCCCTGCTATGGCATTAAAAACCCTGTAACTACTACTTGATCTGAAGAAGTCTTGTAATTGATGAAAGTGCTTATTGTGAATACCTTAATTGAAGATCTGAAAAAGGTATCTGCTTTTGCTGTGGAGTTTTCTTTTAAACTGTAGTTCAACAAGCTTACACTCTTCATTCAAAACTGAATGTCTGCCCATTATCTTTCATCTGTACCGCTACCATCTGGCATAACCAATTTCTACTTTTCCATTTGACCTGGTGGACTACCTCAGTAGCATACCAGGTGTGAACTACCAAGCCCAGGGTTTCCACATTCCAGGAGAGTATTTGATTTATACATTATATGGGTGTGTGTGTGTGTGTGTGTGTGTGTGTGTGTGTGTGTGTGTGTGTGTGTGTGTGTGTGTGTGTGTGTGTGTGTGTGTGTGTGTGTGTGTGTGTGTGTGTGTGTGTATAAATATATATATATATATATATATATATATATATATATATATATATATATATATATATTTCTTGCATGGACATAAATCTAAAAATTTTGATTTCCTTCTTAAGGGAATACATAGTCATAAACATATCTTTAGCTACAGGATATCTATATCAATCTATCAATCTATCTATCTATCTATCTATCTATCTATCTATCTATCTATCTATCTAGCCCTATATATGTACTTATATTACTGGATTTGTACTGCCTAACCCACACTATTTCCATGATTTCTATGGAAATAGTTGTGCAGACAGTTTTGCTTTGTCTTTCCTAATACAAACTACAATGGACAATAATTCATTCAGAGTAACAATTTAGGAATCCCCTCAACATTGCCCACTGCCATACTCAGACTAGCACAGTCAACAAGTGTGAATTAAACAATAAATGAAGAAGTGATATACTGACACCCGTGGACAAATGTATAACTGTGTATGCATATATTTGCATTAATTGTGTTGTTTTGTGCTGCATATGACTTAGGGTGTTAGATCATGTCAGTAGACAGGATACATGTTGTCTGTGTGTGGAACACACTAATGTTTATAAATTTGTATAGGGGCAGTTGTCAGTGGAGCAACTGGCAACATAGCAACCTTTGGTGCAAAAAGCTGTGGGTTCTAGTCCCACAACATATAGATAAACTAGTAACACTGCAGTGTAGCATAAGGGGGAAGAGTACTGTACTAGTGAGTGTACCATCTTTCACATGAGACTTTAAACCAAGCTGCCATTTGCCCCAGTTGGTGGCTGTAAGAAGATCATATGGTACCTATCAAAAAGAACAAAAACAAAATGAAAACTCCAGCAAAGCTAGAACTTCCAATCAGTGACGTCCCAAACCTCTTATGCCAGAGACACATGGGATATATGCAAATTATCCTTATGAACATCAGATGTTTCTGGTAATTGGCAATTCTGAATGCCCATGACTTGTTTTGTCATTTTTCTAGACAATTTCAGACCAATAAAACCAAACCCCACTAATTGTTGATACGCATATTTGGACCTTGTTATGACTTCCACAACACAAGCAGAGTGTGTGACTAAGCATTTGAACCACAGGGCTGTTATACCCAGCTGATGTCTATTATCATTAGGGTCACTGCAAAAATATCCCAAACAACAAACTAAAACAATGAGTGAGAAGATCACAGAAAAATCAATCAGTAAAAAAAAATGAAAACTCCAGCAAAGCTAAAACTTCCAATAAGTGACCTCCCAAACCTCTTGTGTCAGAGTCATATGGGATATATGTAAATGTTCCTTATAAACATCAGATGTTGTAGCTAATTAGCAATTCTGAATGCCCATGACTTGGTTCATCATTTTAATGGACAATTTCAGGCCAATAAAGCCAAACCCCACTAGCTATGGAGATACATATCTTGGCCTTATTATGATCTCATCAGCACAGCACAAGCAGAGTGCTTGATTAAGCATAAGAAACACAGGGCTGTTATACCCAACTGATGTCCATTATCATTAGAGTCACTGCAAAAATATCCCAAATAACAAACTAAAACAATGAGTGAGAAGGTCACTAAAAAATCAATCAGTAAAAAAAAAATGAAAACTCCAGAAAAGTTAGAACTTCCAATAAGTGACCTCCCAAACCTCTTGTGTCAGAGGCACATGGAATATATGCAAATGATCCTTATGAACATCAGGTGTTTCAGCTAATTGGTAATTCTGAATGCTCATGACTTGTTTCATCATTTTAATGGACAATTCTGTCCTTCTCACTCATTGTTTTAGTTTGTTGTTTGGGATATTTTTGCAGTGACCCTGATGATAATGGGCATCAGCTGGGTATAACAGATCTGTGTTTCAAATGCTTAGTAAAGCATTCTGCTAGTGCTGTGCCAATCAGGTCATAACAAGCCAAAATATGCATATCCACAGCTAGTGGGGTTTGGCTTTACTGGCCTGAAATTGCCCATTAATAAAATGAAACAAGTTATGGGCATTCAGAATTGCCAATTAACTGAAACACCTGATTTTCATAAAGATCATTTGCATATATCCCATGTACCTCTGACACAAGAGATTTGGGAGGTCACTTATTGGAAATTCTAGCTTTGCTGGAGTTTTCATTTTGTTTTTACTGATTGGTTTTTCAGTGACATTCTCACTCATTGCTTTAGTTTGTTTTTTGGGATATTTTTGTAGTGACCCTAATGATAATGGACATCAGCTGGGTATAACATAGGTTCATAGGGTCATACTAGGCTATCTGCCCTAGGGCATTTATAAGCCTGGACAGAGTGTGTTTGGCTTTCACCACCCATTTTAAATTAATTTTGCTATACCCTCTTTTGAGGTTAGTATACTGTGCCTCTGTTATCCACTCATCAACATTCCTCTAACCTAGACTGGGATTTTATTCCAGAGTTAAGAGAGCCTCTGGGTTACGAGTCTGTTCCTCCAGCATGTCCTATTTATTTCAGTGCTGAGGTTCAACTCTCTCAAGCATGTAACTCAATGGTATTTGGATTTTCTGAGGTGCAGCATGTCTATTAATTCCAGGTTGGACAGGCTTTATACGTCAGGCACAGATCGCCTCTGAGCAAGCTGTATGCCACTGAGTAGAGCTGGAGTTTCTTTAACCGGGCAGCATATGGCATCAGTTTGAGCCCTTTGATCCTCTTGGTGAGGTACTTTTGGGGTCTTTCCAGTTGCTGCAGGTGTCTGGTAAGGTACATCCCAAAAGGGGCATTGTACTCAATTATGGGCCTGATGAGGGATGAGTAAAGAGGCACGATGACCTCCCTGATCTAGATGTGAATCCTTCATGATTAGGTGGGCTATATAAAATGTTTTTCTAACCACTTTGGCCACGTGGTTGTCAAATGAGAGATTGCTATCAACTTGGGTCCCCAGGTCCCTAATTACTTCTTTTGTACTTAATGGATTACCACCTATGTGGTAATTTGTGGCACTTTGTTTTGCCAAAGGGATGACTATACACTTTTGGCATTTAGCTTGAGGCCATGGCTCTGGCACCAGTTGTCTGTTTCTATGAGGCACTTTTGGAGGATGCTTGTGTCAGCTGGAGAGTCGATTATGGCACCCAGTTTGCAGTCATCTGCGAACTTGGTCAGCCACAGTCCTTCTGTGTTGGCCTGTACCTCCGAGAAATATATACCGAACAAGAGAGGTCCCAGGACTGAGCCTTGTGGGATGCCACTTGTAACTGGTTTGGAGTCTGACATGGCTCCAGCAATTCTAACCATGTGGGTTCTGTCCTTGAGCCAGTTTGCAACCCATCTAGTGACATAGGGGATTATATTTAAGCTGGTGAGCTTATCTATAATGTCCGAGTGGGGTATTGTATCAAACGCTTTTGCGAGGTCCAGGTAGGCTGTGTGAACCACCTTCCCCTCGTCAATGGACTTGGTGACTATTTCAAAGAAATCGACCAGGTTTAAGAGGCAGGATCTGCCCTTAACAAAGCTGAACTGGGTAGGATCCAGTGTCTGTAGGTCCCCAATATCTTTATTTATGAGGTCCATGATGATCCTTTCCATAGCTTTGCAGACCAAGCTAGTCAGGCTTATGGAGCGATAGTCTCCAGGATCCGTTGAGGCACCATCTTTGTGGAAAGGGACCACTGTCGCTGTACACCACTCTTTGGGTATGTATCCTGTAGTAAGGCTGAGATTGAATAGTAGTTTTATGTTTGGGTTTAGCTCTTCTTGGAGTTCATGTAGGACGCAGCCAGGGACACCATCTGGTCCCATTGATGCTGTGTTTTTTGCTTTGGAGAGGGCAGCTCTTACCTGAGCATCTGAGATGTCAGGGGGGCAGCACTCTGCTGAGATAGATATTTGCCCTTTTGGTGAGGGGGGGGAGAGGTTTGCACTGAACCTGTCAGCTAGGATGTTGGCAATGTCTGTGGGTTCGGTGTATTTTTTGTCATTTTGGACTAATTCTGTGCATATCTGGGAATTCCCACCCAGGTTCCTAACATAACTAAAGAAAGCCTTGTGATTATCCTTAGTGTCCTGTGCAATTTTTCTCTCAAAGCTGGCCTTAGACGATTTTATGAGTGCGTGTAGTTTTTTGCTAATACTGATCAGAGATGCCTTCCCTTTTTGGGATTTTGCTCTATCATGTAGTAGCTTCCTCCTTCTATTGTATAGTTTGTTTATGGCTGGGGTGCACCAGACAGGACTTCTGCTTTTGGAGGATTGGGTCTTGGTTTTATTTGGGATTGCATGATCCATGCATTCCTGAAGGTGTTCATAGAATGCATTTATAAAGGATTCTGCGGTCTGGGCCATATTTTCCACAGGCCCGGGGGCTTTGAAAGATTCCACCTCGGTTTTGAGGAGTGGGAAATTTGCTTTAGAGAAGTTTTTCACTGTGGTTTTCTGGGCAGGGGGTGAAGTCGGGATGTGAATATCCAGTGAGATTAGTTTATGGTCTGATCTTACCAGTGAGGGATACACTTCTGGTCTGGAGCATAGAGTCAATGTTGGTGATGATCAGGTCCAGTATGTTTTCCCCTCTTGTGGGAGTGGTAACAAGTTGTTCCATAGCATTTGAGTTTATAAATTCTAGGAACCTTTGGGCTAGGGTGTTGGAGCTAGAGTAATGCTCCCAGTCTATGTTTGGGTAGTTGAAGTCGCCCAATATAATGGTGTTTGGAGAGACCTTCATATTTTCCAGTGTTCTCAGGAAGGCCGAGTGGGGTTCCTGGGTTTGGGAGGGTGGTCTGTAGCAGGCTATAAACTGGAAGGCAGTTTTACCCACTGTTAGTTGCACATGGATAGTCTCTGATTCTTCGTGCTGTGCCACCAACCTGGAGGTGTGGGTATCTTTGACGAATATTGATACTCCCCCTCCTTTTGTGGTTCGGTCCAAGTTTTGGGGCCATACAGCATGGTATGAGGTATAACCTGGTAGTGCTGGGGTGCTCTCGGGAGCCTTGAACCAGGTTTCTGTTACTGCACAGATATCGATGTTCTCCATGCTAAGGAGAGTTTTGAGTGCATGCATCTTGAGGTTTAGAATTCTGGCGTTGAGTAGCATTACTCTTAGTTTCTTATCCCTTGTGATACCTATGGAGGTGGGTTTGTCTTTTGAGCCTTGCCTAAAAAAGACACTATGGGGATAGCAAGAGCCTTTGCCAATATCTGAAAGCCCAGGGATGACAGGTGCAAGCCGTCCCTAGTGAAGCATCGTGGCTTGTCGAGCATGTCATCCCAGGCTGACAGGCATTGGATCCCCTTTAAATGACACCAATACTTAAGCCAATTGTTGAAATTGATCATCTTGTCTTCATATTGTGGCATCATTCTTGGTGAGGGTAAGATGCTACTCAAGGTCAGGGTCATACCAGCCTGGGCTACATGCTCAGAGAGCTCCTCTATGTCTCTTTTCATGTAGTCCAGGAGGTACATCTCAGGTCATTCACACCAGCATGGACAATGACTGAGTCATATTTGTACTTGCCTTGGAGTGACCTGAGTGCTTGTGTTATGTGGCGGATCCTAGCATCTGACAGGCAGCTCACCGTGACCTTCTCCTTGTTCAGCCTGGTGAGCGGGACATCAGTGTGCCTGATGATAGAGTCACCTATTACAAGTGTATCAGGTGTGTTGTTTAGCCTTAAGGGCTGTGACTGTTCGGCACACTGGCTTTATGAGCTATGTGTTGCACGTGTTTTGTTTTGGGGTAGCGGTTGCTTGGGTGTCTGCTTTGGAGGTCCCTGCTGCTTAGGCAGATTTTTATTTAGAGCCTCTGAGTATGTTTTGTGTGTTTATGTGTTTGGTTTGCTGTCGTGGTAGGTCTATGTGAGACTGGAATTGTAGTGAGTGTGGTTTCCTTCTCCTCCTGACTGGTTACGCCAGTACTGAGTTGAGAGAGCTTAGCCTCCAGTTTGACTATATGGTTGCATCTCTCACATGTGTTAGAATTTGTTGGGAGGAGGAGAGGGTTGTCTGTGTACATGAGGCAGTTGTAACATTGCCTCAAGATTCCCAGATTCACTAGCTGGACCGGAGAGGATATTGACAACTGACCTTTGGACATGCTAGAATAGTATTGGGAATTCCTTTATAATTGAAAAAAAGGGCCAATGGGGAACAAGGTACTCAAGGGGAGTTTGTGAGGGTGTAGTGCTTTTAATTTTTTAGTGCTGACTTATATAATTGCTTTAGTGAGCAAGTGCCAGGTAACTTAAATGCAATGTGTTACAGGTAACTTAAATGCAAAAACAACAAACGGTAACTTTCTTTCAAGTGAAACAAGGAAATAAGTACAGTAAGCAATGCAGATATCACTAGGGATCAACAGAAGTGCTGAAAAGCCGCGTTTTAGGTGGAATTAGTGTTACAGGGAAATAACAAGCAAACAAACAACAAGCATACAAACAAAGCTAGATTCAGCAGGCCTGGATCTAGTCTATGCTACAGCAAACAAGGTGTACCAATTTCTGTAAGAAACAGTTCAAATATGCAGGCACTATAAGCCTTTAACCAGAAATTCCCAGCTCAGAAGGGCAGAGTCCAGCCTCTCCTCCCACAAGAGTGCAGACCACGAACCTTCTTAATGTAAAATAACTGGCCTGAAGCCCAAATGCTTAAACCAGAACTAATACACTTTTAGAATAACAGACACTGAGCCCTCAATCAGCAGTTCCCAACTTAGAAGGATGTAAGCTACCTGTCCTGCCACCACAGTGCAGGCCACAAACCTTCCTAATGTAAAACAACTGGTCTGAAGCCCAAGTGCTTAATCCAAAAGACTTAGAATGATAGCTACACTTTAATCAAGTTATTCTTCTTCTTCTTCTTCTTCTTCTTTCGGCTTTTTCCCGGTTAGGGGTCGCCACAGCAGATCACCCATTTGATGAGTTTCTACGGGTTGCCAGCCCGGCCCCCCGTTCCACACCACAGACACACACACACGCACACCACACCCACCTAGCCATCCAAAGTCACCTGCAGCACCTGCATGGGGATTTGAGGATGTGGGAGATTGGGAGGAGGAGGAAAGCCTTGACGAGGGAGGACACAGACCGAACTAGAAGGCACCCCAGCCAGAGGCGGAGGAGAAAACCGAGAACTGTTGAGTAGCGGCAATGCTAACCACTGCACCACCGTGGCCGCCCACTTTAATCAAGTTATTATCAAGCAGTAATAAATACAATTGAATACTTTAAAGAATGCCTGGATTAGTGCTCAAGTTATACAAACAAAGCTAGATTCAGCAGGCCTGGATCTAGTCTATTCTACAGCAAACAAGGTGTACCAATTTCAGTAAGAAGCAGTTCAAATATGCAGGCACTATAAGCCTTTAACCAGAAATTCCCAGCTCAGAAGGACAGAGTCCAGCCTCTCCTCCCAAAAGAGTGCAGACCACGAACCCTCTTAATGTAAAATAACTGGCCTGAAGCCCAAGTGCTTAAACCAGAGTTAATACACTTTTAGAATAACAGACACTGAGCCCTCAATCAGCAGTTCTCAACTTAGAAGGATGTAAGCTACCTGTTCTGCCACTACAGTGCAGACCACAAACCTTCTTAATGTAAAACAACTGGTCTGAAGCCCAAGTGCTTAAACTAAAAGGCTTAGAATGAGTTACACCAAGCAGTAATAAATACAACTGAGTACTTTTAAGATGACGCAAAAGCAAAATAAAGTAGGAAGAAACACAAATACAGTAAAACAGATAAAATTTTTTTTTTTTTTGAGTGAGCAAATGAGATGGGCCCAGGAGTTACAGGACAGAAACAAGTGCAAATGCAGGCCTTCAAATCAGAAAGTTGAGAGAGATGGAAGACCTCCCAAACGGCCAATAACTACAAATTCTGGGCCACAACCACTCCTTATGTTGTAGACAGGTTACCTAATGCTTACCACTCCCACTGATAAGCTAGAAGGCTTCCTTCCAACACAGAAAGGCTTGGGGGGCTCAGAAGCTTACAAACAGTCCTGGATACAGCAAATCTGTATCTGGAACACTAATTACAGGAAAGGCAGGAAACAGGCTTACAATTTTTTTTTTCAGAAAAGTAGCAAAAACAGTAGTAAAAACAATTCACATGCAGTGCAAGCTGGCACACTTGAGTATGTAGCAATATTAGTCCACACACTGTTTGTAAAAATGTAATTAAATTAAAAAGAACTAAAAGCAAGTGCAGAAAGGGTTTATTAGGTAGAATGCGGTAAAGAGATGGGACTGGGGGAGTGTCCTAGATCAAATCTACAGTGGGGCGGGCACTGCAAAAGCCACCAAATTTAAACTACAACCAAGAACGGGGGGGGGGGACAGTTTCAACAGAGATGTGAGGAATCACAGCCCTGTGTTTCAAATACTTAGTTAACCACTCCCACTGATAAGCTAAAAGGCTTCCCTCCAACACAGAAAGGCTTGGGGGGCTCAGAAGCTTACAAACAGTCCTGGATACAGCAAATCTGTATCTTGAACACTAATTACAGGAAAGGCAGGAAACAGGCTTACAATTTTTTTTTTTCAGAAAAGTAGCAAAAACAGTAGTAAAAACAATTCACATGCAGTGCAAGCTGGCACACTTGAGTATGTAGCAATATTAGTCCACACACTGTTTGTAAAAATGTAATTAAATTAAAAAGGACTAAAAGCAAGTGCAGAAAGGGTTTATTAGGTAGAATGCGGTAAAGAGATGGGACTGGGGGAGTGTCCTAGATCAAATCTACAGTGGGGCGGGCACTGCAAAAGCCACCAAATTTAAACTACAACCAAGAACGGGGGGGGGGGACAGTTTCAACAGAGATGTGAGGAATCACAGCCCTGTGTTTCAAATACTTAGTTAAGCACTCTGCTTGTGCCAATGAGGTCATAACAAGGCCGAAATATGCATATCCACAGCTAGTGGGGTTTGGCTTTATTGGTCTGAAATTGTCCATTAAAGCAAAGAAACAAGTCATGGGCATTCAAAATTGCCAATTATCTGAAACACCTGAAGTTCATTAGGGTCATTTGCATATATCCCATGTGCCTCTGACACATGGTTTGGGAGATCACTTATTGGAAGTTCTAGATTTGCTGGAGTTTTCATTTTGTTTTTACTGATTGGTTCTCACTCATTGTTTTATCAAAAAGAATAAGGAAAGTTCTCTGATGGCCTGGCCAAATTTCCTATACTAGTATAAATATCACCTTCTATCTTCTTCGTCAGAAGAGGCTACTAGCCTAGTAGGACTAACCTGTTCAACAAAGGAATAAAAATATATATGTGCATATGCTTTCAAAATATGAGCATACTTATGTATATATCCTGTTCTGTACAAACCCACTTGTATATGTATTTTGATATATGTGGTATATATACTAACACACACACATATGACAATATATCCACACACACACATACATCTCTCTCACCACACACATATATATGTGTTTGTGTGTATATATATATATATATATATATATATATATATATATATATATATATATATATTTTTTTACATTTGTTTACCGGGAAAGTCCGACTGGAACAAGGTCCATTTACAGCAGAGTCCCTGGGAGAAAAGCTCCATAACATAACAGTACAAATACAACAAATGACAAAAAAAATTCTGTACAGAGGCATATATACAATCAGAGCTCCATGTCTTTATATGACAACACATAATCCAAGAATGACAGAAAATTTCTATACAGTGGCATATATACAATCAAGGAGATTTTTGTACCTTAGTTTGATCTGAGCAAGCTTGGTATATAGATAGCAAAACTTTGAATTCCTTATTGGTAGTACAAAGCATAAAAATGAAGGAATAGAATCCGGAAAATAATGCTATTCAGGAGATATGTCATAGCGTGAGAAATAGTTTTTAGGATAGCAGTTCTTGATGGGGAGTATTTGAGCAGTACAGAATAGATGAGGTAAGCAGTGAGGAGATGAGGTGTGGCAAGTTAGGAGGAGGGCAGAAAAGATTTTATGTGATACAAGGACAGAGCCATGAATGCAAGAGTTGTGACTTTAGTGATGTCTTGAAAAGTGAGATGGATGGTGCATAGGAGATACTTTGGGGGAGGTTATTCCATTCCCTAGCAATGGTGTGGGAGAAAAGACTTTTCCATGCAGTGTTATTGTCTTTGGTTATGCAGAGCAGGGTTTTGTTGGATGAGCTTAGAGGGCGATTTGCAGAATATTGGTTTAGACGTTGGTTTAGGGCTGTGTATATATAAGGTGAGTATGTGTGTGTGTGTATATCTATATGTATATATATATATATATATATATATATACACACACACACACACACAAACACACGCAAACACATAAATAGATATAGATATAGATATATAAATGTATATAGATATGTGTGTGTATGTATGTGTGTGTGTCTGTGTGTGTAAGTCTGACAGTGTACATTATCTGTGGAAATCGGGTATGCACCAAACAGTTGATTGTCCATATTGAACCCGTGTCGACTCTCTGTTTTGCCAATCAGAGTTTGTCATTTGATACTTTCTATTAGTTTACCCAATACCATGTGTAGGTGTACACCTACAGATGGACAGACAGTTTTAGATTAAAATGTGAAAGCAGTCAATATCACTTGTATGTCCATATCTGTATATATATGTCTATCTAGTTATATAAATCTACACACACACACACACACACACACACACAGACATATATATATATATATATATATATATATATATATATATATATATATATATATATATATATTAGGATGTTTCAAAACGTTTTTTTTCTCTAATCATTTTGCATAGGTTTCTAAAATGTGAAGTTTAGTGAGTTGTGTATATATGCGAAAAATTAGAATTTTCTGACTTCATTAAGTGACAGCTCACAGCATGTAAAAAATCACACTGTTTCCAGTACCACTAATTGCATTTCAGCATTGTATTTATCTATCTCCAGTCAGTTTTACTTGAGCTTTCATAACTTCCTGCAACCTACTTTTCTTATTTAAAGCCCTGTGCACAATTTAATTCTATTTTCATTGTTCAAAATGCTGTGTTGTTTCCTGTTTACACTGTGCAGAGTGAAACATTGTATTTAATTGCTTTTTTGATGATTTATCAATTTATATAGTTTCTTCACGTGTGGCTGGCAGTGTTAATGTTAATTGATAGAGTTCAGTCCCCCTAATGGTGAACCATGAGCTCAGTGAGAAAGTCAACCAGAGCTGTTACTGATGTCTGGCTTGTTGGACAGCAGTTACCTGCCCTTAATATCTCATCTTGCTCAAACAGCTTCCAACCAACAGTCACGTTTTACGCAGACTGTTCTATGATCTTAAAACCAACAAGGTAACTCTTTCAGTGAGTTGTTCAAATGCTGCTGATGAAGTTCTGCAGTTATGGCAGTTAGCTAGTTTACCTACAACACAGAAGTAGAATGCAGTGGCAAAACTCAAAAGTCTGTTTGAGAAGCATTCTAGAATCAGGAAGAATAAGAAGCACCAGTCAGATACACAGTCTCAGTTAAAAACAGATTTTAGCAATGCACTTTTGAAGCTTTTTGATTTGGGGCATGCTGATGCAGAATTATTGATAAATACTCAAGAAGGCTGGGATTGTCTACAAGATCAATGCACAGACAGTAAAATGATAATTGGTGGAGAGGACACTGAATTCAAAAAATGAATGAACAGAAAGGAAAAATGACTACAGGAAGAAATGAAATGCAAAGATAAAGAACAGCTGAAAGAAACAGTCAGAGAAGCTGGAAAGCTGACAGAGGCAGAAGACAGTAGCGAACATGAAAATGGTGATGAAGATGATACAGCAGCAAACATATCAAAATGCCACCAGAATTTAG
The DNA here is from genome assembly GCF_019279795.1 of Protopterus annectens. NCBI lineage: Eukaryota > Metazoa > Chordata > Ceratodontiformes > Protopteridae > Protopterus > Protopterus annectens. The sequence goes on from NC_056734.1 coordinate 341,844,792, forward strand.
TAACTGGTAAACAGCCTGTCAAAGTAGTGAGCACAGTAGATACAGGATTGCCTGAATCAGTATCCAAATTGTTGCACCGGTGCTGCAAGCGGCTGACATTAACATAAATCTGACACAGATCTGTTCATGTCCACAAGTTCAATACACAGAGCAAGGCAAGCTGCATGACAATCCATTGCTGAGAAAGTAAAGAAGCTGTTTCAACCATCAACACCCCTTCTAGCACATTGTGATGGGAAGCTGTTACCTCCAGGTGATAGAGAATTTGCAGATTACATGCCAATTGTTGTTACAGGTTGAAATATAGAAAAACTGCTGGACATACCCCAACTTCCATCAAGCACCGGTGAGCTGATGGGACAAGCAGTGGTACAGACATCGCATAGCTGGCCAGGTTTTCCAGAATGGCTAGACAGTTTGTGCTTTGATACTACCAGTGCCAATACTGGTATGCATACAGGTGCCATCATAGTGGTTCAGTGAGCATTTGAGAAATGACTATTGTTTTTACCATGCAGACATCACATTTTAGAAATTATTTCTACAGCAGCATTTGACATGTTCTTCCCATCTTCAGGACCACAAATAGCAGTTTTTAGAAGACTTAAAGAATACTGGAAACTTCTTGACTTGAATGCCTACACACCACTGGTTAAGGAAACTTGAGGTAATGGATGCCTGTTAGACTGTGAGAAACACTGGCTAGCTGAGAAGTGAAGTGAGGTTGTTGCACTACTGCATGAAAATGATATTTGCCATTTGTGCACTGATTTGTGAATACATTTCATTTCTACTGATGCAATTTGGAAAAAATATATAAAAATCTCAGAATTAAAGTTCACTGAGCTGTCACTTAACTTAGAGTTTAAGGCTTTAAATTGTACATGGTTCTTTGTCCTACCAATCCTCATAAAATCAGTGGGTATGCAAACAGAAAATAAAAAAAAAATGTTTTTTTGCAAATATACATGAAACACCCTAATATATATATATATATATATATATATATATATATATATATATATATATATATATATATATATATGAGCACTATAAAATCCTGAAAAGCGCAAAATCTTGAAGACCAAAATCCTGAAAGTTCAAAATCCTGAAAACACACAGGATGCCAACACTTACTATATCCCAGCACAAGTACATGCAGAAATATATTACCCTTCAACTATATGCAGGGGGGCAAGTCCCCCTGCACACCCCCTGTTACTTAAATATAACAAGTCCGAGATTGCACTTAGTGTACTGAACTGTACAGGCTTGCCCCCCTGCTTATTCTTGGAGAAGAGTAATTTGGTTTGTGTTTTATTTGTTTCTGTATGTATTTGGGCTAGAATAAAATAAGTGTTGGTATTCTGTGTGTTTTCAGGATTTTGAGTTTTCAGGATTTTGAACTTTCGGGATTTTGGTCTACAGGATTTTTGGGCTTTCAGGATTTTGTAGTGCTCCTATATATATATATATATATATATATATATATATATATATATATATATATATATATATATATATATATATATACACATATAGAGAGTGTTTGTGTGTTTGTGTGTGTGTATGTCCTTGAATGTTTTATTTATTTATTTATATTTATCTCAGTCTCCCTCTCTCTCTCTCTCTCTGTATATATATATATATATATATATATATATATATATATATATATATATATATATATATAAAACGAGAAAGAGAGACAGACAGATAGATATAGATGCACAAATGCATATAAATATAGGTAAATAATACTGCAATTGTCAGGCACATATAAATTGTTTGGTTTTCAGAACCATGGCTGCATTTATGACGTGAGCCAAGGACCACACATCTGTATGCTCAAGCATCACATAAACAAATTCATAATGAAATATATAGCTCAGAGAAAAGGCGGTATAGCTGAGAGAATAAACATATATATATATATATATATATATATATATATATATATATATGTGTGTGTGTGTGTGTGTGTGTGTGTGTGTGTGTGTGTGTGTACAAACATACACACACACATTTTTCTCCAAAAATTTTTTTTTCAAATACAGCTGAATAAATTCCATAATATTTGTATATAACATCTTAAATAACTATGTACACTATTTACATCAGCCTGACACTGTAACAGAGGTCAATATATACAATTACTTTATAGATATAACAATCCAGTTATCAGAGTGTATCTGTTCAGTTATTGTAAAGTGTCAATTAATGATAAGACTTTTTTCCATGGATTGTTAATAAATGGCTTAGGATGAATCCTTAATTCTTTAATTTTAATTTCCAACAATGCTGTGGTCTTCAGTAGGCTGTAGAGGTCTTCCAAATTCGGTATTGTGTTTGTATTCCATCTTCTTATGAAGTCTTCCAAAATCGGTATTGTGTTTGTATTCCATCTTCTTGCAATCTCAAGGAAGTGTATAACAAGTATTATCCAAACTAGATAAATATTTGACTCATTCAAATGAGGACCTTTGTACACATTTAATAATACTAGAGCTTTAGGTAAATTAAACGACTCATTAAATAAAGCTTGTAAAAAGTTTTTAATGCCATTCCAAAATGGCTTAATTTTAACACAGTCAAAAAATGTGATTCCAATCTGCATTGTGTATTTGCTCACATCTCCCACATATTCCCTTTGTGGAAGAATTAATTTTAGTAATTCTATCTGGAGTTAAGAATGCTCTGTGTAAGCAGTTCCAATTAAAAACTTTCCAGTATTGTGTAAAGGATGTATGTTTTATTGATAATAAAATATTTGATTTAATTTCTTCAGTTAGCTGTAATGAGTGTCCTTTTGTTATATAATTCCAATATGAGGATTTTGGTGTTGTTTTATAATTTATCAATATCTTGTAAAATTTCAAAATACTATTTCTCATGTCATAATCATTATATATTATTTCATATAGGTATTTCATAAGTTTAGGTATTTCTTTAAATGAAGAATTCCTAATTATTCTGCATAAATCTTGCAAATACATCAGAATACTTTACATAGTTAGCCAATCTTGTTGTGGAATTTTGTATATTGTTTCTATTGTTTGCATCTCCAGAACCTTTAGTTCTTTGATGCATTGAAACCAACAAACAAATCCTTTCTGTTCCCAGGAATTAATTATTTCACTGTATATTTTATGTGGATGGCTCTTTGTAACCATGAATGGTATCAAAAGATCAAACCAGATTTTTAAATCTATATTTGCATTAATAATTTTCCTAAATGAGTCAATGTAATAATTAATTATATGACTTTTAGTGGGCTTAGTTATGTTATATTGCATACTAATACATAATATGTGCCATGACAAATTGTTTTTATCTGTTATTTGAATTTTTTTGTAAATCAAATTTGTTTATTGGTATTACAGTTAGTAATTCTTTTCAATTTGCAGAATAATTTGGATTTATCCAATCTGAGATTGTTTTAGATATTGATGCTTTTATATATGTTTCTATATGTAATCCTCCCAGTTTCCATGTTCTGATATGATGTGTTAAAGCTATTCTGTTTCTTTTGGGAAACCATAAAAAATTTATTAGGTATGAGTTTATTTCTTTGAGTATATTCCTTTCTGATAACAGTTGTATTGCCAAAGCTATATATAGAATCTTGGGTAGTAAAACCATTTTTATTAACTGTTGTCTATCTTCAAATGTTAATATTATTTTGTTCCACTTTTCCACAGATATTTTAATTGTATTGATGATATTATTGTAGTTTTTTTTAGACTAATTCATTATTATCCTTGCATTACTCAATTCTAATATATTTTAAGGTAGATTCTTGTTTCTCTATAATGTGATTCCCCTTCATCTGCAATTCTTTTTTTATTTAAAAATAAAAAATTTGATTGTGATTTATTGAAATGGAGTCCTGAAGTCCTGTAAAATTTGTCAATTAAAATATCTAATTCTTCTAATGTCTCTTTTGTATTGGATAATGTTAATAATATGTCATCAGCAAAGAGCATTACTTTAGAATTGTATTGTTTATATACATCTACTCCTTTGATTTTTGTATTATTACATACTGAATCTGCCAATATTTCAATAGCCAAAAAAAAATAAAATCAGTGACATGGGACATCCTTGTTTAGTACCCTTTGTTATATGCATAGATTCAGAGGTGAAAGGACCTAACTTAACATACACTAAATTATTTGTATATATATATCTTCTTTAGTAGATGAACAAAGGAAGGAGGAAATTCAAATAACACAAGAATTTTGAATAAATAGTCCCAGTTTAAGGAATCAAAGGCTTTCTCTATATCAAAGCCAATTATGAGTGTTTCTTTATTTTCTTTATTAATATAATTTATAAGAGAAATTGTCCTTTTAATATTGTCATGTGTGTGTCTATGATATATAAATCCAGTTTGATCATTATTTATTGTTTTGGATAGTGGTATTTTCATTTTGTTAGTTAATATTGTCATAAATATCTTATAGTCATTATTTAATAATGATATAGATCTATATGAGGTACAGAGGTTTGGGGATTTGTTTTCCTTTATGATTCGTGTGATTAAGGAATATGTCCAAGAGGCTGGTATTAAAGCTTGTGACTTAATTTCTAATAGAGTTTTATGGGAGAGGGATAGCATCTTTGAAGTAAAAAATTTATACATTTCCATAATTATGCCATCTATACATGGAGCTTTATTATTTTTACCCTCTTTTATTGTATCTGTAATTTCTTTGCAGGATATGGGTGCTTGCAGATCTAGTTTTAATGTTTCTTTTTTTATATTAGAACATTTTTCATCTAGGATTAATTGATTGATATGTATATTTTCTTTTTGGAAATGTTCCATATAGTGATTTCTATAGGCATCAGGAATGTCACCTATATCCAAGACATTTCTCTCTTTCTTTTCATGGAATATACTTTTATTGTTATTATCTTTTTATTATATTTTGATTCTTGTGGATAAATTATGTAGATATTTGGGAGAAGTGGCCAAGGTATTAATTTTTAGTTTTTCTAAAGTTGAACTAGTTTTATGTGTTAGAATTTCATTGTATTTATTGTTTAATACTTCTAATTTATTTTTCATCCCAAATTATTTTGATTTTTTTCAGCTTTTACTGACAAAAGTTTGGATTTTAGATCTAATAATTCGGAATCCCATTACCTGATATTTTTAAACCAAGTTAGGGTTTTACCATATATGTAAGCTTTTTAATGAATCCCATATCATTATTTTATTTATCCCTGGGGTGTAATTAATATCTAAGAAGAACTGTAATTCAGATAATAACCAAGGTTTGAACTCACTCTTTAATTTTAGTTATATATGCTGGAATTCTGGAGTTACAGATTAATGGTTTGTACCCATTTTGAAGTTTTAGTATCAATGAATTGTGGTCTGAAAAGGGGCAGGGAGTGATTGAGAAATGAATGATTTTAGAGTGTAAGTCATGGGCAGCAAATATTTATCTATTCTAGTTTGGGTACCAAATCTGTGATCTTGATGGGAAAACAACAAAGATTTATCTTCTTTAAATTTGAAAGTATCTACAAGATAAAATGATTCTACCCACTTGTTTAAAGCTTTAGATACAGCAGCTGTACGCAGCCATCTTTTATTTGTAGTTTGAGAAATATCAAATATACAGTTAAAATTTCCTCCTAATATTAAGTTGCCTTTATAATTATTATAAATGAAATCCAATTGTTTTTAACAGTTCCTGATCCAATGCCTGGGAACCAGTATAGATTGGCTAGGGTCCATATTTTGTAATTATATTTGACTATTACTAATGCCATAAGGCCTTCTTTATCTTCATACTTATAAATGATTTCTGGGTTAATCACATTTGTTTTCCATAAAATTGTTACCCCTTTTGTCTTGGCCTTATAAGTGGATTGCACCAATATCATATATTCCTTAGGATTCCATTTGTAATTGCCATTTGTTTTGAAATTAGTTTCTTGTAGGAAGACAATTTGTGCTTTGTTCAGTTTTAAATATTTCAGTAGATTTGATCTCTAGCTAGGATTGTTTAAGCCATTGGTATTTAAAGATAATAAAGTTAAATCCATTTAGGTTATTTAGACTATGTATTTTTTTGTTTGTTTTATTGTGACTATTAAACATTTTCCTCTGATATCTATAAAGTATATGTTTGAACTTTTAAAGGAAATTATCAGTTTTATTCTTTGAGTGTTTACCAATAAAGTAATGTTTTGGTCAAGCATACTAAAAATGTTTTTGTGAAATAACAAATTTAAATGAATAAATGTTAACAAAACTAAGATCTGCACTAGCCATGGAATGAAAATCATTCCTAATCTGATGGATAAACCTAAGTCCATCAGATTATCACTCATACCTTGACAATCCAGAACATCTGAGCTCCATAAATTGAATTGTCATATGGAGAATATGTGTAATTGGAACAAGCAATATGTATATTATTTTGAACAGATATAGTACTATTGTAGATTAGACAGAATTGTAATGCAATACAAATATCTACTTATTGTATAAGCAATTAATATTTACATGAAAGATAGATGACAAGCAATTCAATCATAGTAAATTAGGATCTATCATATATAAAACCTCAGTAAAAGATTATAGCACATAGTTGTTTAACAAATTCACCCTTATTGATGAAGTCTTTCAAAACTTATTACTTAATATAAAAAGATGGTAATAATATGCATACCTAATGTTTATAATAGAATGCATTTTACTGGATATATCAGAAGTTATATTTCATTGTTTACCGGCTTTTAAGTAATTACATTGTTTGTTGCTAAGTTACTTAAAACATCAAGTTTGTTTTATGTAAACATTGATGAAAATTAGTGCATTTTAATTATCAGTGCATCCCTCTTCACCTCCATTTCATACACATAAGGATTTTCATATCTGTCATTTTTTATTATAAAATGAATGAAACTGTAGGTTGAAAACAACAAAATTCACTTATTGTGATTAATGATTACAAGTTCCCCTTCCATATTCATAAATTGTCATTTTATGGCATATACTGAAAGTTTTTTAGATTAAGATGGCAATATTCTATTTTGTATAATCAGCAAAGGTTAAACTGAGTGATTACTGTCAATTTAATACTGTTTGTTCAGAATGTGACTGTTACATTCTGTGACATTCCTAGTTCAGACTTCTATTGTTTCCCTTGAACAACTTTGCCAGTTTGATGTCATGTATAAAAAATTAGTTACCTTGAAAAAAGCTTAAGTATTATGTATGATCAAGATGTGTTACAAAACCACAATTCAAGTTAAAGCAATTATATATGACTTGTTATGCACATTTACCCATATGAGAAAATCATTATGCTTCCCCTTGATGTTCAATATAGTGTATGTCATTTATGACAAGTTAAAACAATAGTATTATTATACTCAAGTCCATGTCATTAAACTGCCTATTGTCAATTTAATACTATTTGTTCAGAATGTGATTGTTACATTCTGTGACATTTCAAGTTCAGGCTTCTGTTGCTTCTCTTGAACAACTTTGTCAGTCTGATGTCATATATAAAACATTAGTTACCTTGGTAACCACTTAAGTATTATATATGGTCAAGATGGCTTACAAAAGCTACAATTCAATTTAAAGCAATTACATGACTTGTTATGCATATTTACTTAGATAAAAAAATCATCATGCTTCCACTTGATGTTCAATGTATAGTATGTCATTTATGACAAGTTAAGACACTAGTGTTATTATACACAGGCCCATGTTATTAAATCCTGTCTTTAATATCTAAATTCAGCAGACTGCTTCATCTTATATGATGATTATATATTTTATGTCTAGATTTACTAAAATCATATATTGCATAACTATTTTGTTTTTTGTTTTTATCAAGAATCAACTTAAATGAGCTAAACGAAGTGTTGGGAGACCATCAGTATGTGCATATGTGGTTTAAAACAGCCTTTCATTTTATATATATATATATATATATATATATATATATATATATATATATATATTTTTTTTTTTTTTTTTAAACCAAAGATGTTATTGCCAAGAATCATCTTGGAGGCTCCTCAGAGCTGTTAAGCATTATTGTCACTCTATCTCCATTACCATAGCAACCTGGGAGCATCTGTTTCTGTTAATGTGTCTGTGTACTTCATATCAGAGGCTTGCGATGCACCTGAAGTAAAGCTTCACTTCACTGCAACTTCAAGCCTAAATTCCTTCCATTTCAGCAAGGCAGCAGACAGGAAAAGAACAAAGAGCAAACAGATAAAAAAAAAAAAAACCTCCCAACAAGCCGCCACAACAAGAGACAATGCATTCCTCCAGCCCTCCCACCTCTCACTCAGCAGACGCACAAACAAAACACCCTCTGCCAAAATATCCCAAACCACAAATCTATCCACCCCCTCCCCTGGATCTAGGCTAAAACACCAAATGTCTCTTTCCAATACACAAGCATCAGCAAACCTCAACCACAAGCTGCAACCCACAGACTCCTGGAGATGAAAATGGCAACACACAACAGCCGCCAGACACAGCTGCATCCACATACACCATGTCAGGCTTAATCAAACAGCACTCAAAGCTATGATACCTGCCATAATTGATATTAATTATGTTTAGACAGAATAATAATGACATTTTTACTAGCTGCCAGACACGGCTGCATCCACACAAACCATATCAGGATTGATCAAACAGCACTCAAAGCTATGATACCTGCCATAACTGATATTAATTATGTTTAGACAGAATAATAATGACATTTGTACTAGCTGCCAGACACGGCTGTATCCACGCAAATCATATCAGGATTGATCAAACAGCATTCATAGCTGTGATACCTGCCATAATTGATATTAACTATATTTAGACAGAATAATAATAATGACATTTGTACTTGGACCTTGCTACTATTATTCAACCAAGATATACATTACATTTCTAAATCATACTTTAACTGAAGAAGGCATTAGTCTCCATGACAGCATTTTTTTTTCAAAACACTCTATTGTTACTGCTTTTATATATGATGTTAATTTGTTAGATTTGCAGCTGAATGCTGATGAATGGTACCCTGTTGAATTAATTGATTAATTACTTAAATTATTATAAGTAAAAACAATGAAAAATGAATAAGATAAGTATTCATTGAGTTCAAGTAAGGGAATAGAAACTTCTATGATTATATTATATGTTGCTTTGTTTGGCTTATATATAATTTAAACAGTAGCCCAGCTTGACCTACCTTTGTTTGTGAAGAATTACTGGACTCTTTGAACATTCTGAATAAATCATTACTGTTCCTCAGTTGTTTAAGAAACCCTCCTTTTTAAAATAAAAACAGATGAATAGTGATGTACCATATCAGTTGATACTTTGAGAGATGTAGTTGTAAGAGTTATTTTTTTTGGGACAGCTATCTTGGAATCAGTATTTTGTTTCTTCTTTCTAGCATCAGTCCAATGATTTGTTTCTTTTATTTTTTTAAGAGTAGGGGCCATCCATTCCATTCCTTCTGGGAGAGACACTATGTTGTTGTTTTTGATGAAAATAGTAGCTTCTTCTAAGTCATTCAAGGTTCATTGGCATAAAGTATTTTTATCTTGGCTGGAAAGGCCAGCTATGCTTTACTGTTATTTTGTTTCAACAGTTTTATTATTGGCCAGACTTTTTTTCCTTTGTTCTAGTATTCCAGAAGAATAATCATTGTCAAACCTTTTCAGGCTTTGATTGTATTTTAAGGGTTATTTTCTCCAAGCAGATTTTAATATTATTTCCTTGTCCAGAAATGAAAGAAATTTTATAATTATGGATCTAGGTGGAGTATTTGTTGAGTTGGAAGCAGGTTTCCTCAGTGCTCTATGTGCCCTTTCAATCCCAAATTAAAGTCCCTCTTTCAAGTCTAAAAATTCAGGAATCCAGGTTGTAAAGAATGAAATAATGTCTTCTTCAGTGTTTTCAGGCAGACCAAAGATCCTTATGTTGTTTCTCATTTCCCTGTTTTCTAAGTCATCTATTTTGTCAAGCAGCCATGTATTCTGTTTAAGAAGAAATTCTTTTTGGAATTCTTCCTCTTTGAGTCTCCCTTCAATGTCATTTAGAGAAGTCTCTATATTTGTTATTTTTGCATGGTGCTGCTGTAATAGTTCCATAAGAGTATCAGTCTTATTTTGAGAATTTAATTTGAGGTTTTCTAAGTCATTTTTAAAGCTATCCATCTTCAAAGATCATGTCATCAATTGCAGTTCTTTTTTCAAAGCAGCATCTGGATGAGAATTCCTTGAGTTGTTCATATTCAGTGACTCAATATATCTCCAAGTTACTTGACATGAATTTCTTTTGTATATCTCTACCAAAATTGATATTTATGTAGTTTAGTCATTTATCTCTAGGATTCTGACATTTTAAACTTGAAAATAATAAAATTTTCCTATATTATTTACTAGTTTATGGAGCTTCTAAGTCATTAACGGTTCATTGGCATAAAGTATTTTTATCTTGGCTGGAAAGGCCAGCTATGCTTTACTGTTGTTTTGTTTCAACAGTTTTATTATTGGCCAGACTTTTTTTCCTTTGTCCTAGTATTCTGGAAGAATAATCATTGTCAAACCTTTTCAGGCCTTGATTGTATTTTAAGGGTTATTTTCTCCAAGCAGATTTTAATATTATTTCCTTGTCCAGAAATGAAAGAAATTTTATAATGTTTTTATAATATAGTTTATGGAGCTCTAAAAAATTCACTGCTCTCAGTTAGCCATCTAGGCTCCACTCCCACACACAGCCATTTTTGTATACACAGATATATGTTGTTGTGTCTTTCAGCTTAGGGGTCGCCACAGTGGAACTCCGGTCCGCTAATGTTTGGTAGTGGATTTTTACGTGCCGAGTTACCAGCCCTGATGCACAACCTTCAACAAAGGCATGCCCATTCACGCATGCCTCCACACAGAAGATGCTCTAGCTGAGAATCGAACGCGACAACGTCTTGCTGTGAGGCAGCACCACTACCGCGGGTATATATATATATATATATATATATATATATATATATATATATATATATATATATATACATGCATGTGCATGCATGCACACACACACACACACACACACACACACCATATCTGTTTCTGCAATAAGCAGTGGATGAAAGTGTTGTATGATCCATTACTGTGATTTCATGTTATGGCTTGTACCTCTATCTGAAATTGTGGTGCTCTTGTATTTTTATTAACCATGGGTATGGTTCAAACAACATTATAAGAGTGATAATATGGTAATGTAATCATATTCTCTTCCATAAATGTTTGTCTTTTAGAAATGAAGCACTGCTCTGCTGTGGACTGCAGTAATGGACACCTTTACAAAGGAAGTTTCTAGTACTTTCCAAAGAACATTGAATACCACTGCAGCACATACTATTTTCCATTGGTAATCTGTATATGAACATATTTTGACATCTGTCTGCTGTATAACATGCATAATAACAATTAAAAGTGAACTGGAGTGAAGTGTCAGTCTCATAATGAATAAGGCACTGGTAAACAGGTGTAAGCATAAATAAGCAGTAGTAAACATATGTAAGCACCAGTAGGCGTGTTTAAGTGCATTTGCACAGGGGTATGCATTGCCTACACAGATTAAGCAAAGTAGAAGCTAACTGAGTGTAAGAAACTGTAACTGAAGTTTAGCATTGCTTAGCTCCATGCAAACCTGTGCACACCTGCTCACAACTTTTTTAAAGTGCCTTAATCACTCTGTACCCAACAGCTCATGTACTGGCCAGCAACAAAATAAACAGCCTCTGCGAGGCTAGAACTCAGGACTCTCTACATCACAGTTACAGTAATTAACCACTATGCCATAATAACATTACTTATAAAGGAGGTATCAGCAAACTAATCCTCACCACAGGGAAGTCAGATCAAACGTGAACTGGATCTATGTACAGTGTAATGTTCTATAACCCGCCACAGACCATAAATATGTGAATTGGAGTACTGCAGTAAACGTAGAGTTGAGGTGTCCTGTAATAAAGTTTTGAAGTCCCCAGGACCCCATACAGTGTATGTACACATGAATCACGGATATCAGACACATATATAACCTGTAATGAATAAGGCATTGTTGACAAAAGGCAAATATAATGCTAGATAACCAATAAGCAATGCTAACCACAGCACAGCCCAAGTAATTGTAAGCAATGTGTAGGGAAGTCGGTACAATATGTGCACAGGCACACCTCTTTAAGCTGTGCCAACCTGAAGTAAGCAGGTGTGCCCATAGCTTAGCCTTTTCAAAACCAGCCAATTATGGAAAAGTGTGGGAATCTGGCCCTACTTAAACTGAAGAGGCGGGAATATGGCTCATAACTGGTTGTAGCATCCCCCTGCAGGCAGAATGGCTGGAGTGGGAGAAGGCACTCATTTTAGAGCACAGCGCTGGGGCATCCAGGAGTCCAAATTCATGGTATGGCTCCTGGTAAAGCACCATGACAGGAGATTACTGCAGGGCCAGTACCAAGGCTTGCAGTACAAAATGGCGGCCTGGGACAGTCTCACCCCTGACCTCACTAGTGCCATAGGTATACCCCGGACTGGTGAGCAGGTCAGGCACCACCATGCAGACCTGAAGTGGCAGAGGGGGGATGTCCTGGAACAGTGGATCCAGGAAGCAAGGCAGATACAGAATGCCCCAGAACTGAGTAAGTACTCCTTCCACTATATAGTTAATAATTGCCTAGCTTGTGTATACTATGGATAGGTATGGCTGAATATCACTGTACTTCTCTGACAGCTGCAGATGAGCGTGCTGCAAAACAGCAAGCCTATGATGCTAGGCTGCAAATAATTTGTCGCGAGGCAGGTTAGTAAATAGCCTGCATGTACTGTCATAACAAATAAATGTAAGAGCCTCAGAAAGTGTTGTACCAGTATACAGAATTGTGTAATATGTTGCAAATAAAGGCGTAACCCCTGCATTGCTTCTGTTTACTCTGCAGTCATATATTGTTGTACTGTTACAGTTATTAAATAGTACTGTTGTAGTAAGCAGTGTTACCCACACTGTGGTATGCAGATAAAATGTGTATAAAGTGCTGTATAACAATGTTTGAAATGCAAACAGGTCAGTCATATTAAACAAAATACATTGCAAAGCCTCACAACAATTGCCTGATAGCATAGTGTACAGTGATTGTAACTGTAATGCTTTTGTCACACACAGCAGGGCTTTGGATCACAGGAGCACTAGTAAGTTGTATGCATAATCATTCCACACAACTGCACACAGTCTGTTAGAATGTTCAGAGAGAAAGCTGTATGCATATATACACTTAACTGTACAGAGTTTGCTAGAATGCTCAGATAGAAAGTGGTATGCATATTCATACCCCTCAACTGTTCCAGTCTGCCCAGTATATCCTGATAAATGGCCCACATCACCTGCCTTTTGCCCTGTTCCTCTGACAAATTAGTGTGATGATCCAAGAAATATAGGCAGCTGTTAATGACATATAACTGATAGTCAGACTTGTACATAGTCAGATAATGTACATGCAAACATACCTGTCATCCGAGCATCTCACCCAAAGCATATGACAGCAGTCTCAAAACATATTGCATTAACACCTGCATCTTGTCAAGCCTGTACATAAGACACAGGTCCCGTACATACTAATCCTTAAACATACCATTGTACAATGTAACGCCATTGGGTAGTGTAATAATACATGTAAGGGACAGACCACTGCAGTGACTACAAATGTTGTGAAAACTACAAGGATTTATTAGTTGTTAATTGAACTTTTTCTCTTACCCCTACCATATGTGCAAAAATTAACCGATTTACACAACTCATTTGGTATGTCTATACCCCTAATCATTGTTGGGACATATGTCTTATTGGTTATTAATATTCACATATGTTTCTATGTATGTGCCATGTTAAAATACTCCCATATAAGTGGCCTGTTGCCATCAATGAAACCTGCATGTTATTGTAATGGCCACTGTTTACCCATATATGCATGTGTTCTGCCTGCTCTGCAACTATTTTATATCTGGTGCCCTGGGTAATGGGAATACCTATTCATGTGGTTATAACTAATTGTGAATGCTGCTGACTATTACTTACCCATATCTGCCTTAAACATGCTACAACATAGCTCGTATGGGAAGGCCGTTCCCAGGGAACCCACCTTTCCCACCTCAGCTGGCCATGGCACCGGGCACCAGCACATCTGGGGCCCAGCCTGGAGCCTCCTTGTCCATTGGCCCTGCACGACCTTTAGGTGGAACTGCTGCAGGGGATGGGGCTCAGCCCCCCTGGGAGTGGGAGCGGACAGGAACCTGTCACTCATGGTACGGTCTGGGCTGTGGTGAGTAGGGAGCTAGACAAGGAGATTCGAGACTAACTATGCCAGCTTGAGGGCCGAGTGGTGCAACTAGAGAGTAAGCCTGCCCCTCCTACACAGCCCCCAGCACACCCACCTTCTGAACTGTGAAGGTGCAGTGGTGACTGCCAATGGGTGGGGACCTCAGTCTCACTGTATCCATTTGTGGGCTCATGGGCTTGCGACTTCCAAACACCCCTCCCCATCCAAGGTGTTCCCCCACACATGTGTCATATGCTGCCCTTGTATGTGTCTTGTTTGTCTTGTCTGTCATCCTACCCAACCTATCCTCCCTGATCATACCTACTCTCCTTCCCCAGCATCCCACTCTCATCTAAACATAAAAGAAAAAAAGGGCAGTCTGTTCCCACAAAAAAGCATGCCCCATACATAGCTGTCCATTATGTACACATGTCCACTGGACACATGTAAATGTTTCTAATTGGCATCACAACATACTATTGTTGTCCTCACCCCTCTCTCAGGGTTGTCAGTGTCCAAATGTACCGCCAAATTTATTGCATATGCACAGCCGTTGCTTTAGAAGAAATGGACAGCTATGGACCTTCCCTACACCCTTCCTGCACATCCCTAGCTACCTTGCCTACTGTCTTTCCCTCTTTGTGCCCCTATTTCACCACTTTTCTATCACACCTTTTTTCTTTTCTTTTAAAGAAATTAGCATGGGGGGTAAGCAGGAGTAAGCAATTTTAAGCAGCAGTGAGCAGGTTTCAGCCTGTTTGTGCAGGGGTAAGCACTGCCTACACAGGTTAAGCAATCAAGAAGGTAACATGTAAGTAATTGTAACCAAAAGTAACCACTGCTTACCATTGCACAAAGCCATGCATACCCGCTCACAACTGCTTAAAAGTGCCTTAATCACTCCATATCCAGCGGCCCTTGTTCTGCCCAGCAGCAAATTAAACGGCTTCTCTAAGGCTCAAAACCAGGATTGTGTACACCACAACCAATGTGATTTACCACTAAGCCATGGCAGATATACAGACATCGGATGTTATCACAAACATATCATCCAGCACATTCATTCAACAGTATAGGAAATTTATTTCATTATGTAGATGTATATGTGTGTGTTTATGTCCAGATATATATACATACATAGTTATAGATATATATAGATATATCAAGAACAAACCACGTGACAACAAAGCATTAAAAAAGAATGAAAAGGAAAACATCAGCAACTCCTGTATTATGTAGTGGTGTTATCCTATGTAATATCAAGACTCCCCCAGACAGACGTGTCATTAATACACACAAACATTTGTACATTGCCCAACTACATTACTTTGAGCATTTTATTTACATTAACAAAACAGTTCCTGTCCAATCATTATGTGAGAACAGTACTCTTGCAAGGTGCTGTGTGCAACATCATCATTAAAAAGTTAACTGGGATAACCATAGAGGGACCGATAGTGTCGTATGTACACTGAGGTCGTCTGCATCACGTGTACCTGGAACCTTTAGTAGTCATGTGCATACCAGGATTGTGTGCCTGAGAGAGGGGTGAGGACAACAGTAGTATGGTGTGATGCAAATTAAAAAGATTACGTGTCCAGTGGACACGTGTGTGAAATGGACAGCTATGTATGGGGCAAAAGTTGTTCTGGCAACAGACTGGCCTTTTGTTTCCATTTTTGTAAGGTGAGAGTGGGATGTTGGGGAAGGAGAGTATGTATTCTCATGGAGGATAGGTTGGGTAGGATGACAGACAAGACACACAAGACAGCATACAGGAGTGGTATATGACCCATGTGGGGGGGGACACCTTGGATGGGGAGGGGTGTTTGGCAGTCACAAGCCCATGATCCCCCAAATGGAAACAGTGGGATGAAGGTCCCCACCCATGGGCAGTCATCACTGCACTTTCACAGCCCCAAAGGTGGCTGTGCTGGGGGCTGTATAGAAGGGACAGGCTCACCCTCTAAATGTGCCACTCTTGCCATCGACCTGGCATAGATGGCCTCAAAACCCCTTTTTGAGCTCCCTATGTACCACGGCCTGGACTGTACGATGGCTGACAAGTACCTGTCTGGACCTGCTCCCAGGAGGGGCAAGCCCCACTCTCAGTGGCGGTTCCACCCGAAGGTGGTGCAGAGCCAACAGAAGTGGAGGTCCAAGGCTGGGCCCCAGATATACTGGTGCTCGGTGCCATGGCCAGCTGAAGTGGAACAGGTGGTTCCGCCGGGACATCCAATCCCATACATCCTATGGTGTTGCAGTTGTAACACAGATAAGGCTTAGTAATAGTCAACAGCATTCAGGATTACTTATAACAGCATGCATAGATATTACCATCAACCTAAGACAACAGATGTCATACATTTGCAGAGGGAGCACAGCACATGCATATATATTGCATGACATCTGTCCAAAGCGTAGATGAGCTATGAACAGTGGCCCATTATTGGCATGTCACTGTGATAACCTCAGACAGTGACTGTCATACCACTGTTTCATGTGACATATGTCCAATCAGGGATGCAATGGCAGTAACTCTTATCACTGTCACCGTGTACTGACTGCAATCCTCACACTATGCTTCTGCAGTTCACAGATGTGTGTTCTGTGAGTAACACAAGAAACAAATGGTTCCACACACTGACCAGTCCACAGATGAACTGACAGATGGAGGTTTTCTCACAAACAGAGCACTTTCTTGTCAATTATTAAAACATGCAGACTAGCCATTACCACACACAACCTGTTAAACTGGCAGTAGTCTGAATGAAGCATAGCTACACTTACATGCTGTAGTCATGTCTGGCACATCACCCTCCTGTCTTTAGGCTATTTTCCACTGTGTATGTTGTTTGAGGAATATCCAGATTTCATCTGTAATGCTGTTTACCAAACACCAGATCCAGGTTCCACTCAAAGCGACTATCATGGGCAAACACCAACATGATGTTCCTAGATATTGTACTGTGTTTCCATGCAATTGGCTATGGGAATGTCACCACAGCTGCTCCACATGCAATCAGCTAGATCAGGACTGCAATAGTTGCAGAGGCCATCACCTGATCATGACCATCATTTACAAAGCACAAGCTGCCACTGAGCAGGTGTACATCTCCACATCCAACAGAGAGTGTGTGGGAGGGACAGAGAGAGGCAAAGTACATCAGAGAAGGGCTGAGAGACTAAACCCTATGCATCTTATTTCACACATCTACCAGTACAGGGGTTCAACCCCTGACTGACTAGCCATTACTATTACAAATGCATGCAGTTACTCCATGTGCCACATAGCTGACATGTTGGTGTGCTGTAAGAACATATATGTGTGCTGGTGAGCAACATCTGCAACCTAGATATAGTAGACATACATTAGGTGTAGCACACATGACATGAACAGATGTCATTGTCAACACAGCCACACTCACTAGGGGACTCAGACACATTGGCACACTTTGGCAGGCTGACAAATACACTTCCTAACTACTTAGTTTTCCACACTACAGTAATGCACAGGTATTATATACACCACAGGTGTTATCCTGAGGTTCTACGGGCTAGGGCATGTGAACGTGTCTGACATCAGTCAGTATGCCAATGGGAATTATACTGGGTGTTACTGTGGTTGGGAACATCATACCCCACATGCAGATACGAGGTGCCAGTACTGACATGCATGTGTGCATTGCTCCATGGGTGTGTAGTGGTTGGCTGGGCAAGATAGCTGTACAAGGCTGGGTGAGGGGTAATCCTTGGCATCAGGCCACCTGACAATGGTCTGCAGTGTGGAGCAGGGGTGTAGTGTTTGCAATATCCCACACAGATGGGTATTGTATTAACCATCCTGTCATCCTGGTTAATATTGTGTGTGGCCATTGCTTTGCAATGCATACCATGTCTGTGTTTGATAGTCCTTGACATGGACATTGCCTGGGATGTGCACATCCCACATTAATGTACAGTGACATGTTTAAGTGTACCTGGTTTGCCTGGCACATATTATGTACACAGACTGTTATCATCATAGGTTCATAGGTTCATAGGTTCATACTAGGCTATCTGCCTGAGGGCATTTATAAGCCTAGCCCATAGTTTTGTGGCTTACGCCACCCCTTTAGTTTGGAGAAACTATGCCCATTATTTTGCTGTGCCTCTGTCAAGCAGTGACACTGAGGTAACCCCTGGGGTGTATCTGCGATCTCCCATCCATTGGTCAAGATTCCTCTTGAACAAGGCCAGCGAGGTGCTCTGCCTCACATAAACCGGGATTTTGTTCCACAGCATAGGGAGTCTTTGGGTGATGAATCCATCCCTCCAGCACGTCCTATTAATAACCGTGTCGAGGTTTAAGTCTCCCCTTGTGGCTCTGAGGGATCTAGATTTTTGAGATGAAGCATGTTCATCATATCTGGGTTTGACATGGCCTTGTATGTCAGGCATAGGTCACCTCTGAGCAAGCGGTAAGCAACTGAATATAACTGGAGTTCTTTCAGTCGGGCAGCATAAGACAGATTTTGAGACCCTTTATCCTTTTGGTGAGGAACTTTTGTGGCCTCTCCAGCTGCTGCAAGTGTCGGGTCAGATACATTCCGAATGGGGCATTGTACTCGATCATTGTTCTGATGAGTGATGAGTATAGGGAGACTATGACTTCCCTTGATCTAGATGTGAATCCCTTCATGATAAGGTGGGCAATGTAGAAGGTCTTCCTAACTACTTTAGCAATATGAGTGTCAAATGAAAGGCTACTGTCAACCTGGGTTCCCAGGTCCCTAATAACTTCTTCTGTGTTCAGGGGATTGCCACCTATATGGTAGCTAGGGGTAAACTTATTTTTCCCGAAGGGTATGACTATGCATTTCTTGGCATTTAACTTTAGGCCATGGCTCTGGCACCAGTTGTCCGTTTCTGTGAGTACCTTCTGAAGGATATCTGTGTCGGATGTCCTTTCAACTACGGCCCAATTTGCAGTCATCTGCAAACTTTGTCAGCCATAACCCTCCTGTGTTTGCTTGTACTTCAGAAAAGTAGATGCCAAACAAGAGTGGGCCCAGGACTGAGCCCTGTGGGACACCACTTGTGACAGGCTTTGAGTCTGACATGGCGCCAGCAACTCTGACCCTGTGGGTTCTGTCACTCAGCCAGTTTGCAACCCATCTTGTAATGTATGGGTTTACATTTAAGTTGATGAGTTTTTCAATGATACCCGAGTGAGGTATTGTATCAAAAGCCTTCGCCAGGTCTAGGTAGGCTGTATGGACTGCCTTTCCCGTCAATGGCCTTGGTGACTGTTTTGAAAAGTCAACCAAGTTTAGAAGGCATGATCTGCCTTTGACAAAGCCAAACTGGGTTGGATCCAAAGTCTGCAAGTTCCCTATGTCTTTATTTATGAGATCCATTATGATCCTCTCCATGGCTTTGCAGATAAGGCTTGTCAAGCTAATGGGGCGGTAATTTTTCAGGGTGGGGGAGGCACCGCCTTTGTGGAGTGGGACCACAGTCGCTGTGCCACTCTCCCTGGGTAATGATCCGGAGGTGAGACAGATTAAACAGCTGTCCTAACTGTGGGTTTAATTGAGTTCATGGAGCACACAGCCGGGACACCATCAGGTCCCATGGATGCTGTGTTCTTCTACAATCATTTGGTATAGATATCTCTCCTTTGGGAGTTTGCACTGAACCTGTCAGCCAGTATGTTGGCAATGTCTGTAGGATCAGTAATCTTCACATCATTTTGAACTAATTCTGAGCATATCTGGGAGTTTCCTCCTAGGTTTCTGACATAGCTAAAGAATGCCTTATGGTTGTCTTTAGAGTCCTTAGCTATTTTTCTCAAAATTAGCTTTGGATGATTTTTTTGCTCTATCTTGTAGTAGCTTTCTCCTTTGTTGTAGAGTTTGTTTATGGCTGGGGTCGTCTTTGTTTTGCTTGGGATTGCCTGATCCATGCAGCCCTGCAGGTGCTGGTAGAAGGCATTTGTAAGTGATTCAGCGGTTTGAGTAATGTTAACCGCCGGCTCAGGGGCCTTAAAGGAGACCACACTAGTCTTTAGAAGTGTGAAGTCGGCTGTGCCAATCCTGGCCTGGTGTGGCAGAACCTGCTAATAGACAGGAGGTTGACCCTGCACCTGCATTGATAGCATGATGCAGGTATTCCTGGTGTTAGTGGCATCTGTCCATAAAGGGTATGTGTGTAAGGCATTGTATGTCCTTTGTGGATCACATTTGATAGTACCACATATGTTGCAGGCGTCCAGTGGGGAACATAGTGAAGGCACATTGTCTGCAATTATGTGCCTATTGTATTGATGGACAGGGTGCCATGCCCTCTGCAGCCCACTGCAATCACATCATGCCTACTATTTGTCAACAATGTGCAGGGTACTAGCAACATAGCGGGATTTTCTAGGCAAGTGTGTTTGTGTATGACACATGGGTTCAGACCGTATTCTGGGTAATAGCAGGGTTGCTTACTTTGTTCACCAGGCCTTTTTCCAGATGTACTGGTATGGCTTCCCAACCTAGTCTCTTGGCTGATTGAAATCTGTAATCCTCGTGAGGTGGACATTATGACATATAATATGGCCACCATATAGGAAAACTACAAAACCCACTCTTCAACATGTCCAGTGGTTAGACACTCACAGCCACCTCCACACAGGACATGACTAACAAACACACACACACACCTACCATTTCTCGGAATAGAACTCCTACCTAACACACTACAGCATTACGCAATTATAGCATGTGCTATGGAGATTAGTGGGCCACCCCATCCCCAAAGGCGTATTTCACAAGGAATGACATCAGCAGGTTTACCAAAGAAGGCCATTTCAAATTTCCTGCAAGTGAGTAGCCCAAAATGCATTGCTCACAAAACAGACAGTGAGACACACACAAAACATCCACAACTGACATGCATGGATATAGAACTCATGACCGAGATCTATATCACACTACTGCATGGAGATATTATAGGATACCCCACGAGGATTACTAGGGGACTTGTTCCCCAGAGGTGTATTTGACAAGGAATGACATCAGCAGGATTACCAATGTAGGGCATTGTAAATGTCCTATGAGTGAGTACGCTATAATGCATTGCTCTCTACACAGACAGTGAAACACACACAAAACATACATAACTGCCATGGTTGTGGATGGAACCCTACCACAGTTCTAAATCACACTGCAGCAGTATGCAGTTACCCGACATGCTACAGACATTACTGGGTTACAATAGTCCCAGAGGTGTATTTCTAGGTGGGTGACATCAGCAGCCTTGCCAAAGGTGAGTATATGAATTGTAAGGAGTGTGCATACTCTAAAAAGCATTGCTCCCTTCTCAGGCAGACAGACACACACAGTGTGCAAATCTGGGATTAGAACACCTACCAAACTAGTTTATCACACTCCAGCAGTACACAGTTACCTGACACACTACAGAAATTACTGGGTTACAGTAGTCCCAGAGGTGTATTTCTAGGTGGGTGACATCAGCAGCCTTGCCAAAGTTCAGTATATGAATTGTAAGGAGTGTGCATACTCTAAAAAGCATTGTTCCCTTCTCAGACAGACAGACACACACAGTTGGCAAGTCTGGGATTAGAACACCTACCAAACTAGTTTATCACACTACAGCATTATGCAGTTACAGGATGGACTACAGAGACTCCTGGGTCACATCAGTCCCAGAGGTGTATTTCTAGGTGGGTGACATCAGCAGCCTTGCCAATGTTGAGTATATGAATTGTAAGGAGTGTGTACTCTAAAAAGCATTGTTCCTTTCTCAGGCAGACGGACACACACACAGTTGGCAAGTCTAGGATTAGAGCACCTACCAAACTAGCTTATTACACTTCAGAATAGAGAGTACTAGGTTACAGCAGTCCCAGAGGTGCATTTATAGGTGGGTGACATCAGCAGGATTGCCAAAGTAGGCCCAATGAATCATATTGTGTGTGACTAGCCAAACATGCAGCACTCTCTACACAGGCATAGGAACAGACACAAAAGAATCCACAACTCCCACGTGTGAAACTAGAACCCATACCATAGTTTTATATCACACTACAGCATTACACTGTTATAGCATGCACCACAGAGATTTCTGGAGTATTCACTTCCCCAAAGGTGTACTCCCCAGTGATTGATATCAGCAGGATTGCCAATGTAAGGCATTTGAATTGTATTAAGTGTGACCAACCTAATTTCCACAGTTAGTCTGTATGCATTACTCGCTGTCCTGGCCAGACAACAATACCCCACCTTTGCAGGTCATGAACCCAGGACACTGCACATTATAGTCACAGTAACCAACCATTAAGCCATCACAACAGTACATGAGACTGAGGTTTAACCACAGTAATCCCAGTATAGGCTAATCAAATTGAACATGTGAAAGGAATGTATATGCAGTTGTCCATAAAAGTCCTCCCCAAAGCCAGCTTCATACTACAGAAGGCAGAAGTGGCAATGTTTGTGACACCCATGGAGACAGGAGCTGACAGTTCTACAGATGAATCCTGTACTAAGGTACTATATGAGCACATCCACTTGTGCATGTTTCCTGACATCCCACATGGAACCACAATGCTCACTTCCCAAATAAGCAAGCCATTCTGGTGGTCTCCTGCCATTAACAGAGTACATAACAGAAGGTAGACACCGTCAAAGCAAAAAGGATACTCAAAGGATGCAAACAACTCCCTTACCAGCCACAGTAAGATGTTGAGACTCCCCATGGAATCCTCCAAAGCTGATTATATAACTAAAATCACCACAGATTCTGAAGACAACCACACACCATTCTATAGTTATGTCCTGAATCTAACAGGTAATGCTGAGACGTGCTCTGAGCTACGACAGTATGGCATTACATATATTGCTCCCACAGATTGGTTTAGTGCCACAGTCACCCCCTCTCACCCCCAAAAGGGCCAACGGCAATATGAACAGAGTTCCATTGGCAGAAACCACATTATCCACAGCTAAGAATACGTCATCCATGGGACCAGACTGTCATGTGTAATCATAACCTCGCATCAGGCCTGTTGCTCACTGAGTGGAGCACAGCTGCAGTTATCCAACTCCACAAGGGGAGATCCACCTTGGATCCCTTGAACTACTGTCACATCGGTGTGATGAGCCTGATCCGCATGGCTATCAGGGAAGTTTGGAACACAGACATTGGCAACCCTCAAACACTGGACCCCACACAGATTGGGCTCATAGAGGG
Source organism: Protopterus annectens (assembly GCF_019279795.1). Classification (NCBI taxonomy): domain Eukaryota; kingdom Metazoa; phylum Chordata; order Ceratodontiformes; family Protopteridae; genus Protopterus; species Protopterus annectens. Next base: position 341,868,401 of record NC_056734.1, read on the forward strand.
CCAGTCATGCCTCTTGAAATGGATTGTCTGTTTTGACTCAGTCTGCATAGCTGTTGAAGAGGGTAAAGCAGTCCACAATGCCTATGTGGACCTCACCAAGCCCTTCAGTACCATACACCAGTCTGGAAACATAGACTCCGTGGGAGCCATATATGTAATGCCATGCTATCGTAGCTCAGAGCACGTCTCAGGATTGCCTATTAGATTTAGGACATAACTATAGAATGGTGTGTGGTTGTCTGTGGAATCTGTGGTGATTTTAGTTTGCCTTAATCACCTTTAACAACTAAAACATTTAATTTCTGATGCTCTTCTCATCTCAACAAGCTCTAATTGAAGCAGAAAAAAAAAATTATATATATATATATAATTTCTTTAAGCCCTTCACAGTGCTGTAAATTCATGTTTACAAAATGTTAACTTGATACCTGCTCATTTATTACTGTTGCAAAACCTATGTAAATGGGTATGCCCCTCACAGTGCTGTAAATTCATGTTTACAAAATCTTAACTTGATACATGCTCATTTATTACTGTTGCAAAACCTATGTAAATGGGTTGAATAATTATTAATTTGTATTCTTAATGTGGACTCTCTGTATAAGATTTTTTCTTGGAGCTTTTCTCCCCGGGCCTCTACTGAAAATGGACATATATCCAGTTAGACTAGCCTGGTCAACAAATGTAAAATAAATAAATAAAATAAAAATAAAATAGATTAACACACTAATCCGGCCATACATCCCTATGCCACTCGATGGTTTGCCACATGGCTTACTGACAGAACCCAAACTGTAGGTGGAGCTGTCTCCAAATCCATCCCAGACAAGTGACAGGTGGAGTACCTCAGGGTTCAGTCCTGGGACCACTGTTGTTTGAATTCTACATCTCTGTAGTACAGGCCAACAGTACGGGACTCTGGCTAACAAAGGTAACAGATGACTGCAAAATAGGAGTCATTATGAGCCTGACTGTACTGCATGATATGTTACTGATACCAGCCTATCATACAGGTGGGATGGGGTACTGTTAACATCTTGTGTCCTTGTTGTGTAAGGTCCTGGTTATGGGATCTGCAACAGTTGGTAGTGTATTGCAGGTCAGACATGTTTTGCTGTGAGGGGGAATACCTATTTGTGCATGACATATGTTGTTTGTGCCTGTCAACCCCATTGATGGTACATGCGGACATATATGTGTCTGCTATGTTGCCACCTTATCTACATATGTATGTCCGTATATACCTATATAGATATAAATATGTGCTTACACATATGCGGATATATATATATATATATATATATATATATATATATATATATATATATATATATATAGCTATATCTATCTATATATCTCTCCCTCTCTCTCTATCTCACTCTCTCTCTCTCCCATATATATATATATATATATATATATATATATATATATATATATATATATATATATATATATATATATACATACCTTTGTATCTGTGTAGACATTAATATATTTTCACACACACATACATCTGCATGTTAGAATACATACTCTGTACTGTTGAATGACTGGGACAGATCATATGTTTGTAAATACAGCAGGGTTATGCATATCAGAGGTGGCTTAGAGGTAAACCTCTTTGCCTATGGTGTGCATGGTCCTGGGTTCAAACCAAGCAGATGTTATTTATCTTGTTGCTAGGCAGAACAAGGGCTGATGGATACAGAGTGATTAAGGCACTGTAAAGTGGTTGTAAGCATGTTGTCAGGCATGGTATGTCCATTGTGAGTCACATGTGAAGGCACCATAGGTGGTGCAGGTGTCCATTGAGGAACATGGTGGAGGTGCACTGTGTGCATGTACGTGCATATTGGACAGATGGCCAGGGTGACATGCCCTCTGTAGCTATCTGCTATCACTGCATAGTTACTGTCAGTGGCCAATATGCAGTGTACTATCCACATATTGGCTGTTGCCTAGGCATGTGTGTGCATATGACACATGAATGAATGTGTGCTCTGGGTAATAGTGGGGTTGCTAACTGTGATTGGCTGGCCCTGATGTCACATGCACTCCAGCCTCACAGCTGATGTACATCTGTTATCCCTGTATGGTTGACATTGTGATATAGAGTATGGCCAACATAAAATATATGCAAAACCCCCTCCACATTGACCACAGGTGTCACACACTTACAACCACCACTACAGAGGATACAAGTCACACACACCTGTCATATCTGGCATTTGAACCCCTACCTAACTAGTTTCTTACACTACAGCAGTACACAGTTATAGTACGTGCCACAGACATTACTGAAGTGTGTCTTCCCCAAAAGTAAGTCACAATGAATGACATCAGCAGGATTACCAAAGAAGGGCATTTCAAGTGTACTGCGAGTTGTACATGTCTTTTAACTGTGTGTACCCACTGCTTACTGTCATGAAAACACATTTACACCTGCTTAAAAGTGGCGTATTCAGTCCTAAATGACATTATCAACAACCCTTGCAGATCTTGAACACTGGACCATGCACACTTTGGTCACTGGACTTACCAGTCAGCCATCTGGGTTGAATACATGTTTTATGGTTTTTATAATACACATTTTACTACAGGTATTCCACAGTACTGAAAACAAATGGGACAGTCACTTTGTGTACATATGTACAGTACCCTTGAATGTACTGTACTCTGTGAAACAACATAGACAAGTCTACATATGTACAACTGTTATAAATAAATACTAAATACATATATGCACTTACAGGATGTGTACACACACACATATATCTATCTATATATATATATATATATATATATATATATATATATATATATATATATATATATATATATATATATATATATATATATGTATGTGCATATACACAGACACAGCTATAGCCATATATATAAACATGTCTGAACACCCTTTGTGACACAGAAGGGTTCCAAAGGAATTGTCGTGTACACAAAACAGTGGCAACTCTTGTATTATAACATTTAAATATTAATCAGTTCACCAGAGAAGGGATGGTTGTTGTGTATGTGGAGTTTGGGTGGGGGAATGATGGGTATGGAAATACACCCCAGGGACCACTTCTGTGTCCCTGCTCGACAGTGGCACAGGAAAATAACATACCAACAGTAGTCATTCTTGACTATCTATTCTTTTTTATTCCAAACTATGCAATAATTTGTAGACTCCACTCACCAGAGATGACTACCATGGTGTGCAGCATGTTAAAAGACATAACACATGTGTATGCCTGGCTACAGAGTAGTCACACACACACAAACACACACACACTTGCCAGTATTGTGCTTACAAGTCATGCTTATGTAAAGGTAACTAGTAGAGTGGTATGCAGTTGGGGTATGTGCCACAGAACCCATACAGTTACACTTAATCTGATTCTGCTTGTGAGTTGGGTGACATCACAGGACTGATTATTTGCAGTGGGGAGGGGGGGAAAGGGTGGTTTAGCAGATGACAAGTTTAAAGGCCAGTGCAAAAGGTGGTTTCTCATTGAAAAGCAATAAAACCCACTCTCATGACAGGATGCAGACACAAATACACACACATACACTCAGGCATTTTCTGACACACACACACAGTTGCCAGTGGTGGGATCAGAATTCCTGCCTATCTACAGATCACTAATACAGTACTACGCAGTTTTGAGATGTGCCACTGAGATTACACATTTCAAGGCAGTCAAAATGCCCTTCTAAGATTGAGGATATCAACAGGGATACTGACAGTTAAGATGTACACAGCTGTAAACCTGTGTGTTTAAAGTAGGAGTCAGTTACAACCTGTATGCACAAACAAGACACATCATCTGCAGGTAAGACATAGGTAGGCCTGAGAGGTATAGTTGTAGCACAACAAGCTGTGAACTGGAGTATGCCCATCTCTGGAATGGACAACTACTATTACTATAAAGGGTTAGAGTGGTCATGCTCATACACAGAATCACATGACTTGTTTGGATACATTGACTCCAATTACACAAGGTGACAGTGGGCATGCTCATACACTTAGTAGCACAGGGCCATTTGGATGCACTCTGACTCCAACTACACAAGATTATACTGGGCATGCTCATACACTTAGAAACAAAGGGCTTGTTTGGATGCACTGGCTCAAATTACACAAGGTGGTAGTGGGTACGCTGATACACTTAGCAGCACAAGGCTGTTTGGGATGCACTCTGATTCTAACCACAGAACGCCACAGTGTGCATGCTCATATACTTAGATATATAGAACATGTTGTAATGGACTCCTATTGTAAAAACTACAGCTATGTACATCCTAACTGTCAGTATATAAGCACATCATACAGGTTTACTACCAGATACCAGTATGTGGCCCGTAAATGATATGTCTGTGTCTGTGCTGTGTGATACGCATGCATACATGTACATGAAGTACTGCCATATATATGTGAAGTATACACAATCATGCATGTGTGGAAGTGACAGACAATTGGTTAACTGGGACACACAGGTGGATGCAAAGTACAGCATGTGTCACACACATTACTGCCCTGAAAGACATACATTGATATCAGGTTGTGGACAGTGGCATTATACTTGGAACACTGGCATGTGCAAGCATAATATGTGAGCCTCATTGTCTAATGGAACTGAGGTGCAGGTGTCAAGATGACTTCTCCTGGCTGTGTTAGTAGTTGTCATTATTAGCAGGACCGCACCACTAAGTATATCTGACATTCATCTACACAACGTCTGCTGCCGTCCATCACCTTAGATGTAGCATTTGATACCAAACACAATACTGCCACTCACAGTGATGTCATGGTATGAGTGTCAACTGTTTGAACAAAACAATGAGCCAATATTCTGCTGTAATTATGAGGTTGTCCAGTGTCTGTCATTCTTGGATGACATGACTGAAAGAAGACAAGCCTTTGTCACAGATCACATGCATCCATGATTCAAGGGAGTGTGGATAATACCTAGGTCACATTTACCCATATAGTGCCTTTCCAAGGCAAATGTCCTAAACACAGAAGTAACACCCTGACACCTACAAGACAATTGCATTGGATGCTTATGCTAACCAGTGCTAGGTGTGTGGCTTTCGTAATCCATTTTCTCAATGTAGAACCTACAATGGAGAATACTGACATCTGTGCAGTGAGGAACACCTGGCTGAAGGCTCTGTAGTGCACAATAGCACTACCACCATATAACTCAGATCCAGACATGTGGGCCATAACACTGGTACAGACGATTCCAGATGGTGGTGTCCACATATTCCTAAAGGCTACTCAGAAGTAAAGACCACAACTCCAACATAATTCATCACAGATGAATCAGGTACAGGTGACAGTGGCAAAAGCTGCATTCTAGGTCATATCCTCATATACATCCAGCACCATGTCCTCAGACTACTAACACACATCCATAAATGTGGTATGAAATATTATGGTACAACACCAAATAACCTTCAACTGGTGGACTGTACCTAGCCCTACATCAGCTGTGCAAAGTACCCATGTATTGACACAGTTGCATAATGTGTTATGCAATGCAATAATACCAATGTTTGAAACCAGATCAGTTGCACACATACCAGGGTCCTTCAGATGTTGTCAGCATTAACACAGTTGACTGTTGCTGTACACTAGTAAACAACACCCTCATGGTTGGATATGACCTAGATGTACCTGCCCTGGATATGTACATCCCACACTCATACAACATAAATGAAAATACCATAGCTGTTGTTGTCCTTTGTACATACAGGTGGCTACATTCATTACACACATGCACATGGAAGATTGGTCCATGGCTGCTGAATGCTAACAGTACATAAGGTTTGATATCTATGTTGACAGAGGTAATATTCCCTCTCTACTGGTCACCCATGACACCTATCATATCATACAACAATCCATGTGGCATGCATGACATTAGACATGTCCACCAAATGCAATGCCTACAAACATACCCAAATAACAGGATCGTAGGACCTACACACATGGCCTGTATTGACAGACTCAGGGAAATACAAATATGCTCTCTATGTTCCTGAGTAGTTACAGGTGATATGTCCATGACATGTACAGCCATGTGTGACCCACAGCTCCAACATATACCCCATGTCAGCAATTGCAAGCCATGCATGCTGTGTGCTGTCTGGACATTAACCTTATTACCACAATAGCCAGAACATGCTGGGGTGAGATGTTTATAAGCCACAGACCTCGCACATGCTTGAAGAAGTGTAATGCCTAGCTCAAACAGAGCACATTGCTGGCACTCTTCCAGTAATCATGAGGTGTATGTGGCAAATATTATGTGTGTGTGGCAAATATGATGTGCTCACTGCTGACCATTACAGTGCCCTGATTTCACAGTGGAACTGTCAACTAACAGTTTGTGGGATCATGACGGAATATTGCTGTATGTGTGTCTTGCTGATATGTGCCATTGGCATACATGTACAGTTAGCTACTCAGTGAAGGTGGTTGTGTGTCCTAACAGTACATGAATACAAGATCCATTATGGTGTAATGCTCAGCTAGATTTCACACATGGTGTGGGGAAGGTGTGGAATGTATCCTCTTGACCTGCTAGTCCACTTACTGATGGAGACTGCATATGTGTACATGTAGTGATGTGTGTTTAGATTCCATGCATGTGCAGTGTCTGAGGTTTAAAGGTGACTGTTGTCTTACTACATCATGCAGTTGCAATGCAGCCTCAACATTGCCAACCTTATATGGTGATAAGCTCAAAGTACAGTAAGCTGTACTTTAGGTATGGACAGATGTTTGGACATAACTACTAAGTGGTGGGGCTACTTTGCAGATGAATGATTACTGAGGACAGCTCACAGGTGTGCTACAACCATTCCTACAATAACCTTTATAACTGCTAAGCTATGGTTTTGTTAATTGAAGGGGAAGACACACAACGTAGAATGCAGTAAGGGTGACACTGAAGGCAAACCTCTTGACACCTGTAACAGTAACACCACCCCTGTGCATATTTTGTGCATATATCAGCACAGTTGGCAAAGGAAAGAGTCAGTATGCTTTGTAGCGCATGTGATAGTGCTGTATCTCTGTAATACATATCATGAGATAGGCAGGGGTTTGATTCACAGTACTGGCACATGTGGGTGTGTGCATGTGTCCATATATGTCATGTATGGTGGGGAATACATCCCAAATGTTTTCCACTCTCCTGTACACTGTTGTAGAAATCTGTACAGAGTGAAGTGTAGAAAATAAGACATAGGCAGGGGTTTGAATCTCACACATGTCAAGTGTCTGTATGTGTGTGACATAGGTGGATATCTTTGTGAATGCCACAGTGTGTGTGTGTGTGTGTGTGTTTGTGGGGGGGGGCTGCCTGGTCCCTGGAGTGAGGCTGTATTTTACCATAGTGAAATGATAAGACCCCCTCCCCGATCCACTCAATGCAATTTAGTATCCCTGTTGATGTCATCAATCTTAGAAGGGCATTCTAACTGCCTGTAAACATGTACACCCTGGGGTGAGGCTTGTTGTTCCATAGCCTACTGATGAACCCCCCCTCCCCACATACACTCACCGCAATCTAGTATCCCTGTTGATGTTCTCAATCTTAGGCCATTCTGACTACCTGAACATGTGTAATCTCTGTGGCGCGTCTTGTAATTGCATAGTATTATAATGATGATTTGCACATAGGCAGGGGTTCTCATCCCAACACTGGCAACTGTGTGTGAGTCAGCGTGTGTGTGTGTTAATGTGTCTGTGAATCCCTGAGTGTGTGGGTGTGTTACTGTGTCTGTGAATCCCTGGGTGTGTATATGTGTTTGCATCCTGTCATGAGAATATGTATTACTGCTTCCCAATGAGAAACCACTTTTTCCACTGGCCTTTACCCTTGTCATCTGCTAAACCACTCTTTTACCTCCTCCCCGCTCTAGGTAACTATGCCTGTGATGTCACCCACTATGGATGTGACGGCTCTGGCCAAAGTAGCTTACTACACAGCTATCATGCTCTTGGAGGATTAGATCAGTAAACATGTTTGAAACTTGGGAGATTATAACTGTAATGTGGAAGCTAGAAAGTGCATGCAGGAATTGTCAAACAGACCTCTGAGTAGTCTACATTTACGTATGGGATACTAACTGCAAACACTGACATCCCCGGCACTTGCAATTACACCTGAAAGAGGAAGGCAGAACATCAAGATCAGCATGCAGTTACTGTTGTTACACATGATACATACTGTCAAAAGTACAAAATGCATTCTAAAATTGTAGCACATGGTATGCCTGCTGCTCACTACTCAACAATGGTAATCTACAATTGTATTTCTAGTATGTTCAACCTGTGCATCAGACCATATGAGCATGTCCCTCACTGATGGTCTGGATGACAGGGATGTGGCACAAGCATCATCATATGCACAGGGTGATAATGTTTGCCAGAGGCCTAGGCTGCACCATTGGATGACATCATGTGTGTGGGTTAGGGCCTTTTATCTCTTCGGGTGTGTGTGGATGTTATGCATGTGTGTGTTGAGGTGCCCTACATTTGTTTCTGGTGTGTGTGTATATGTATGCACACAGGTCTGGCATGTGGCTGGCCTAGACAAGGGTATTATTGACAGCTGCAAACTGTACAGGGCAGGTTTTACAGTTCACGGTGATCAGCCATGGCCATGTAACCTGTGCCTGCCAGGGGTTGCATGGCCGCTACCAGGCAGAGGTCCAGATTGGGTACTGTCTGATGACACATGTCCACTGGAACTGTGTCCCTGTTGGGACCATCCAGGACCACATTCATGTGAACTGCTTTGTCCTGGTGTGGACAGCACAGCACCAGCTGCACTGCTGCTGCTACTGCCACTATGGGAGCAGGCATGTGAAGTAGCATGTTCACGTAGACCTTCAACAGGTGATGTAGCTGGCCTACATCCACATGCCTGACACCTCACTCCCACCAGATGTTCCAGCACAGACATTCCACACTCAAGGATTGACATGCCATGGTCAAGGACTCCCACCATGTCAACCAATCATCTATCCAAAACATCTGCAAGATGATAGTGAGCATTTGCAATTGCCTGGATGTTGTCAGTTAAAGAATGGACAGCAGCCTTCTGAAGCCTCAGACCTTTTCTGTTGTGCCATTCAGCATGTGCCTGTGCCTACATTACAGCCTGAAACATGCATCTGGTGACACCAGCTGATGTGCTGTGTCTTGCAGGGGCATGTTGGCCAGAAGTCCTCCTATGAGCAGCCCTGGGCACATGCCTGTATGGGACATCACCAGTCAGTTGGCTGGGATCATGGTATGCAGGCACACCTTCCATAGTCTCCACACATTCCTGTTCCATGCTACCACCTGCCAAATGTCCTTCCACTATGGCCACTGGTGAAGAGGTATTTGTAGGCATGAGAACTGTGTGTTGGGATGAGGGGGATACAGGTGGTGTGGCAACCAATGGCACAGATTCTGCCCCTGACAACCCTGTCTGTGCCTCAATCATACTTTCATCATCACTGATAGAATCTGTGGGGACACTAAGATTAGGTGGACCGCAGGAAGGCAATGCACCTACATCAACACCTGTGAGGGGCAGACAAGAACTGTACATTACAAGTTATACAGCACAGTACAGACACATAGACATATGCACACAGACACACACACAGACAGACATACACACACAGACAAACACACACAGACAGACACACACACAGACAGACACACAGACAGACACACAGGCAGACACATGGACACACACCCAGACACACAGACAGACACAGACAAGTACAGACAGACACAGAGACACATGATATGGCACCCAACGGCATGCAACATGCATGTGATATGGCAGAAGGCATTCAACTTAGACAATTATAGTAGTAGGTATCATACATCCCTGAGTTGCACACAACAGCATGCATGTGTTATAGCAGAAGGCATATACCTTACACAACTATAGTAGTAGTTAGCATACATCCCTGTATTGCACCATTTGTGTTAGTAGGTTATGCCCCAAACCTGCAATACAATGCATGCACTATGCACCGTTGCACTGTACTGCCATGTTTTGTGCAACATACCCCACATTTTAACAGACCATCGCTGACCTGTGTACATCTGCCACTGATGCTTTGTGTTGGCCACTGCCCCTATGTGTGAGGAGGATATGAGCAGAAGGGTATGTTGAGTGAATACTATGTTTGCCTGAGCCCTAGCTTGCATATCTCCCCCAAAGCACTGCATGTCTGTTCAACATTATTCTGCTTACCCCTGAGCTGAGTCTTCAGACAATGTGCATATGGTTGTACACACATGTTTGATATGGCTGTTCCTATTTTGCAATGGTGCCACACACCAGCACAGGTTAACAGTACACCAGCCTGATGTGTGGCAAATGACCTTGCCAATCACATGTAGTATGACATGTCTTCTGCTGACATGTTGAATGACATGCATACATGTTTAACACAATGGTGTCCTTTCAAATATACAGTGAGGTAATGGTGTCCCAATGCAGGTACGAGTTATACTAACATGGTCCTTCAGCTGACACAATGTTGTCAGTCCGCCCTACAGATATAAAGTGACATACTGCACATTGAGCTGATGTGCATAGCCATTGCAGGGCATCATGTGGCTTTACTATTGCTATACAGTGTGAGTTACAGACACAGTTCATAGCCATGACTGTGTTCAGCTGCAATACATATCTAATGTGGAATAAAACCCACATCACTGAGGTGTATACACACTAAACCCTAATGTGGAATGTGTGACACAGGTCATTGAAGGGTATACAGATGACACCCCTGCACATCTGCAACTATATTGCTGATGCCTGGCAACTATGCCCAAACATGGCTAACTTAGCAGTATTCCATGTCCCAAATGCCATCTGTGTACCTCACACACATGAGGAGCAAGCATGACAATGATGTCTGACACCAGCAAGGTGAATGTACTGTATATGTGGCCTGATGTGGTTGTATGTGTATGTTGTGCAACACATGTATGTATTTGGATACTGTACAGGTGAAAGCTTTCATGTCGTGATACACTCAAGATGTTCAGGACATGTTATGTGGTGGTTTGATGTCATGCCTACACAAGCTGTGCACAGGCCTGTATGATGTTTAGTGTGTCACATCTGCAATATCACCATTACACAAACACCATAGTTGTATTGTGTCGAGCCAACGTACAACAGAGTGTACACACATGTACACCCCTTTTACTGTACATGTTGCTTAGTGTCTCTGGCCATCCTCCATGACCACATGTAAACATGTTTTGTCCAATGGTTGTGATGGGCATCTATTTCACATGTCAGTGTTGTCCCATATGACATACACCCATATATGTCATATGCTCCACTGAGGACAGGGTTATGCAGACAAAGGGTGGTATGCTTGGGATGTGAGATATCATGATTTGCAGGATGGTTAACCAATGTTGCAGTCAGCCACTAAAATGTCATGGACATGTCAGATAGTACATGACATTGTGTGGCATTCATAGCAAGGGTATAATCCACAAGGGTGAATCCTGTGGGCTGGTCATACTCCAGCTCAAAAACATTTAGAGTATGTGCACACATATGCTCTCTGTATAGTACTGCTTGTATTCCCCATATGTGTAATGCAGATCTGTAGTACATGTCCCTACAGTGAACCACACCTCCACCATTGTTTTTACAGCTGTCCACACATCTGACAATGACAGTTTGTAAGGTTTAATGTAGGTGTTTCATATAGTCTTCAATTATTCCACAAGGGTAACCACTGTGATGCATTGCAGGTCTGACCTGTATATATTAACAGGACCACCATACATTATGTGTACATGTGTTAAATGGCCACATGGCAGATATCATGCAATTAATATGATCTGTGCATTATCAAGCCAGATAAATAATAACAATCTCATCTGCAACAGGCTGCTGTTGCTGCAAAATGCCAGCGGTATGTAAATAGGAGTGTCACAGCAGTAAGATCATTATCCACACCTGTGTGATAGCTACAGGGTGCAATGTGCATGTTAGCACATAAGCCAGCACAATAGACTATACTATGGAGTATGCACATCTGTGCATACATAGAGTAGAAAACTATAGTATGTGGCATGTGTGCATACATGCCTTGCATATGATGTTACATTAAATATTGTACAGTAACACATGTAACTATATGAAATATAGTTGTGTTATATGTGCAGTAGTGACTTACCAGGCAACTCCTGGCTCAGTGGTTGTGAGACACCCACCTCCACAATACCAGCTAAAGCTTGTGGATGGAGTTCTGCAGGTGTCCCCAGGTTGGCCAGTAGCTCCTCGGTGAGTGTGAGTGGGGGCTGGGTGAATGCCCCCCACCTGTTGCAGCTTGTTCCCTGACAATTGCATTTGCACACTGTTTTGCCCATCTAATGAGGTCGGTGCAGTGTCGGTGCACCTGCTGATAGGTGTGATTGTGGTCGCCAACATAATTTACCCTCCTGCGAAGTTCCTCCCACTGAGCATTCCGCTGCTGTGCATCCTGTGGCACATGGCTGATGAGTGTTTCATGGTTGTCAAGGAGATATGGAATGAGGAGATCATCCTCCAAGCGGGTGTATGGTGGCAGCCTGGCACGTGCCATACCTGGAAGACATAATGATGGAGACAGGTCACAGTAACTCTCAGAGAAGTACAGCAGTACAGCTGCACATACATGTGTATCATATTTATTATGATTACAAATATGTCTTTGCAAATCTGCATGACACTAACACCACTGACATGTTTAACTCACACACATTTGACACTTACTGGTGATTTGAAGTTATCACCATATATGTGTGTGTCAAGTGATGACATTACTCATACTCCATGTGGATGTTGTCTCGATATGGGCATGTCTGTTTGCCTGTACTGGTGTCTTTACCTATCAGCACATGCCTGGATGTGTTCACATTAATGCAAGAGACCATAATACTGTGTATATGTCACATATATAGTCATACACAGCCTTAAGGGACATGACCTATGACCCTGCAGACTTGCTCATGAAAAGTGTACATGTATGTGTTTTGCCATATACATCTACATGGCACTGTACAGCAGTATAGCATCCTGCCATGTATTACCTGTGTTGCACATGTGAAACACATGGGACAATGGCTAGCTTGATGGTATTTGCAGGGTTGGATATCAACTATAGCATGTCTGGTCATAGTGAACTAGCAGGCTATATGCCCTGGGCCACTTATGAACCTAGGCTGAAAGGTAACCTAGCTATAGTCAACAGACAGGTAACTTTCAGTGGCCAGTTCAAGCAGTGCCGTAGAACTGATCCACAGGGTTAATGATATATTTGCCATGCGGTCATCACACCATGTCTCAAAGAGGGGCAATGTGCAGCTTTGCTGGACATGGATGCATAGTATGGCAGGAGTATGTATGGGACAGGGATCTGTCAGGCATGGTATGATCCTTGTACTAGAAATGTGGATGTCCATGAAGTATGTGTTTATCTGGAATCAGGATATGTAAGTGTAGCATATCCAACATCTCTGGGTTGGACATGGCTTTATTCAGGGTAGGCATCATGCTACATAGTGGAGCTAGGGTTTGGGAAGGCTGGTGTAGGCCATCTTAACATGGCCAATAACCCTTAAAGGAAATATGTGATCTTTATGGGTCACTTGAGTGTTGAGTATAGCTGAACAATGATCTCTATATTCATGGATGGCACCAGGGGCACCTCATGCTATAGGAGTGCAGGACTGCAGCCCCCCACCTGTAAAATGAATAAAATAAATTCCCCCCACATAAAAAATCTTTCACGAGTAGTCCCAGACTCCGAGCATGCATGCTTAGTTCTGACTGCTGTGTTAGGCAGACCAGAACTCCATGCACGCATGTGTGCTCATTCCTGAACTCCAGACTGCTCTGTTAGGCAGTCTGGATAGGGAAGGCAGGAAACTCCGCCCTTCCAGCCCAGAGGTCTGTGCAGTGATGACTGCATGGTCACCAGACTGCATCGCCCACAGGCTGGAGGCATCAGCCTACTCACATCTCGCGGGAGACCCAACAGCATGTGCTGGCCATTATGGAGGACAGAGACAAGTGATTGCTATAGAGGACTTCGCCATTATGGAGAGCAGAAACAGATGGAGGACTTGGCTGGGCTGCTGCAGAGGACTGTGTGTGTGTGTGTGTGTGTGTGTCTGTGTGTGTGTGTGTGTGTGTGTGTGTGTGTGTGTGTGTGTGTGTGTGTGTGTGTGTGTGTGTGTGTGTGTGTGTGATGCCCCAGTTGCTACATGGTGGTGGGTAGAGAATAAGGCTTGAACCCTGTACCTTGGGCCCAAGTGACAAGAGCCTGAATTCCCTACCCACCATTTCTTCTTCTTCTTTCAGCTTTTCCCAGTTAGGGGTCGCCACAGCAGATCACCTGTCTGCTCATGAGTGGCAGTGGAGTTTTACAGTGTCGAGTTGCCAGCCCAGTGCCCAACCTTCCACAGAAGGCACGCACATGCACATAGTCACACCTAGGGCCAATTTAGAGTGTCCAATCCACCTGCAGCATGTCTTTGGGATGTGGGAGGAAACCGGAGCACCCGGAGGAAACCCATGCGACCACAGGGAGGCATGTAGACTCCGCACAGAAGGCACCCCAGCTGAGGATCGAACTGGAGAACCTCTTGCTGTGAGGCAGCAATGCTAACCACTGCACCACCGTGGCAGCCCCAATTCCCTACCCACCACTATTTGTCAAAAATTTGCAGATTTGTGCCTTATATTTGTTCTGTTCCTCATAAAAGTTATGGTTTCTGTATTTTCATTTTTTGACACAGTCAGTGGTGCACTGGTAGCATTGTTGCCTAAAAGCTACAGGTTCTCTGGTTTGATTATTGGCTGGGGAGCCATCTGTGCAGTGTCTGCATGTCTTCCGTGGGTTTGCTCTGGTATCCTCCCATCTTACAAAGACATGTGTCTGGAGTGTTTCTCCCTGGGCCTCTGCTGAAAATTGGCTTTTGTTCCAAGTCAAACTTTCCTGGTTAACAAATGTTAAATAAAAATGACAAGCATTTGAATTTCAGACTTCATATTCTTCAGAACTCAGCCACTGGGGATGCACAAGCCAATGCATTTCTTTGTGCCAGTCCCAAGCTGGGATAAATGGGGAGGGTTGCATCAGGAAGGGCATCCAGCATAAAACTTCACCAAAACATTTCATGCAGACACCAAGAAACATTTTTATACCGGATCAGTCGAGGCCCGGGTTAACAATGACCGCCTCCAGTGCTGTTAGCCTACAGGGTGCTGGCGGAAATTGGGCTACTGTTGGCCGAAGGAAGAGAAGAGGCAGAAGACATGGCCGAAGGCAGGAAGAGAGGAGAAAGAGTAGGACTGTGGTAGTGAGGGTCAGAACATTGAATGTTGGCAGTATGACTGGTATATGGAGAGAGCTAGCTGATATGATGGACAGAAGGAAGGTTGGTATATTGTGTGTGCAAGAGACCAGATGGAAGGGGAGTAAGGCTAGGTGTATCGCAGGTGGGTTCAAATTGTTTTATCATGGTGTGGATGGGAGGAGAAATGGTATAGAAGTTATTCTGAAGGAACAGTATGCTGAGAGTGTTTTGGAGTTGAAAAGAGTGTCGGATAGAGTGATGTTTATGAAGCTGGAAATTGATGGTGTAATGATGAATGTTGTTAGTGCATATGCTCCACAAGTTGGGTGTGCAATGGATGAGAAAGAAACATTTTGGAGTGAATTGGATGAAGTGGTGATGACTGTACCCAAGGGTGAGAGAGTGGTGATTGGAGCATATTTCAATGGGCATGTTGGTGAAGGGAACAGAGGGGATGAGGAAGTGATGGGTAGGTATGGTGTTAAACAAAGGAATGCAGAAGGTCAGATGGTAGTGGATTTTGTGAAAAGGATGGACATGGCTGTGGTGAATACATATTTTAACAAGAGGGAGGAGCATAGGGTGACATACAAGAGTGGAGGAAGATGCACACAGGTGGATTATATCTTATGTAGGAGGGCCAGTTTGAAGGAAATTGGAGACTGTAAATTGGTGACCGGAGAAAGTGTAGTTAGGCAGCATAGGATAGTAGTTTGTAGGATGATGTTGGTTATCAAGAAGAGGAGGAGGAGTGTGAAGGCAGCACCAAGGATCAAATGGTGGAAATTGAAAAAGGGTAATTGTGTGGTTGAGTTCAGGGATGAGTTAAAGCAGGCACTGGGTGGCAGTGAAGAGTTACCAAATAGCTGGGTAACTACAGCAGAGCTAGTAAGGGAGACGACTAAAAAGGTGCTTGGTATCACATCTGGACAGAGGAAGGACGACAAGGAGACATGGTGGTGGAATGAGGAAGTACAGGAGAGTATACAGAGAAAGAGGTTGGCAAAGAAGTGGGATTGTCAGAGAGATGAAGAAAGTAGACAGGAGTATAAGGAGATGAGGTGCATGGCAAAGAAGAGAGGTGGTGAAGGCTAAGGATAAGGCATATGAAGAGTTGTATGAAAGGTTGGACACTAAGGAGGGAGAAAAGGACCTGTACTGATTGGCTAGACAGAGGGACCGAGCTAGGAAAGATGTGCAGCAGGTAAAGGTGATAAAGGATAATGAGAGAAACATACTCACAAGCGAGGAGAGTGTGTTGAGGAGATGGAAAGAGTACTTTGAGGGGTTGATGAATGAAGAGAATGAGAGGGAGAGAAGGTTGGATGATGTGGGGATAATGAATCATGATGTACAATGGATTAGCAAGGAGGAAGTAAGGATAGCTATGAAGAGAATGAAGAATGGAAAGGCTGTTGGCCCAGATGACATACCTGTGGAAGCATGGAGGTGTTTAGGTGAAATGGCAGTGGAGTTTTTAACCAGATTGTTTAATGAAATCGTGGAAAGTGAGAGAATGTCTGAGGAATGGAGAAAAAGTATTTTGGTACCGATTTTTAAGAATAAGGGTGATGTGCAGAGCTGTAGTAACTACAGAGGGATTAAATTGATCAGTCACAGCATGAAGTTATGGGAAAGAGTAGTGGAAGCAAGGTTAAGAAGGGACGTGATGATTAGTGATCAGCAGTATGGTTTCATGCCAGGAAATAGCACTACAGATGTGATCTTTGCTCTGAGAGTGTTGCTGGAGAAGTACAGAGAATGTCAGAAGGAGTTGCATTGTGTTTTTGTAGGCTTAGAGAAAGCATATGACAGGGTGCCTAGAGAGGAGTTGTGGTATTGTATGAGGAAGTCAGGAGTGTCATAAAAGTATGTAAGAGTGGTACAGGATATGTATGAGGGTAGTGTGACAGCAGTGAGGTCTGCGGTGGGAGTGATGGATGCATTTAAGGTGGAGGTGGGGTTACATCAAGGATCAGCTCTGAGCCCTTTCTTATTTGCAATGGTGATGGACAGGTTGACAGCCGAGATCAGACAGGAGTCTCCGTGGACTCTGATGTTTGTAGATGATATTGTGATCTGTAGTGAGAGTAGGGAACAAGTGGAGGAGATCCTGGAGAGATGGAGATGTGCTCTAGAGAGAAGAGGAATGAAGGTCAGCAGGACTAAGACAGAATATATGTGTGTGAATGAGAAGGAGGATAGAGGAATGGTGAGAATGCAAGGAGTAGAGGTGGCAAAGGTGGATGAGTTTAAATACTTGGGGTCAATAGTTCAGGGTAACGGCAAGTGTGGAAGAGAGGTGAAGAAGAGAGTACAGGCAGGATGGAGTGGGTGGAGAAGTGTGTCAGGAGTGATCTGTGAGAGACGAGTACCTGTAAGAGTGAAAGGGAAGGTCTACAAGAGGGTAGTGAGACCAGCTATGTTATATGAGTTGGAGACAGTGGCATTGACAAAAAGGCAGGAGTTTGCACTGGATGTGGCAGAATTAAAGATGTTAAGATTTGCACTGGGTGTGATGAGGGTGGACAGGATTAGGAATAAGTATATTAGAGGGTCAGCCCAGGTTGGAAGGTTTGGAGACAAAGCCAGAGAGGCACAATTACATTGGTTTGGACATGTGCTGAGGAGGGATGCTGAGTATATTGGAAAAAAAATGCTAAGGATGAAGCTACCAGGTAACAGGAAAAGAGGAAGGCCTAAGATAAGGTTTATGGATGTGGTGAGAGAGGACATGCAGGTGGTTGGTGTGACAGAGCAAGATGCAGAGGACAGGAAGAAATGGAAACAGGTGATCTGCTGTGGCGACCCCTAATGGGATCAGCTGAAAGAAGATGATGATGATATTCTTCAGAAAGTACATGGCAACACAAAACCTTTTATTCTAGCAATTTTTGAAGTTTATAAGATGGATATTTGAAATTTGTCCCTATTTTTGGGACTGTATTCCCCCATTATTGGTTTTGTCCAGGTTTTTTGTGCTAAGGTTGAGAGCTATGGTGATGTTTGGGGGCTGTATTCCCCCATTACTGGCTTTGTCTTGTCTATGTGTTTTTTGCTAACGGGTTGAGAGCTATGGTGAGAACTGAATTCACTGAATATGTTTGGGGGCTGTATTCCCCCGTTACTGGCTTTGTTCAAGTGTTTTGTGCTAAGAGGTTGACAGCTATGGTGAGAACTGAATTCACTAAATGGTAGCCATTTTAGTTTCAGTCTTCCTCTCTTTCATAAAACAGATGATTTGGTGTAGTGGTATGTTACTCTTACTGTTTTGCACAGGGTCCTGGGTTCAATACTTGGCAATGAAATGTATGGTGGTAGCACAGCATTTTATTCTAGCAACTTGTCAACATTATACAAGCAATATTTAAAGTGTATCCCTGGTTTTTGGGCTTTTGTCCCCCCCCCCCAAAAAAAATGTTGGCTTTTTCCAGATTTGTTGTGCTGCAAAGTTCAGAATTACAGCTGAGTGTCAAGTAGATTTTATAAGAAGCTGAGAGCTGCAGGGGAACAAGTTTAGTGCTGCTTATGCTGAGTCCACTTGCATTGCTAATAGAGCAACAGGTAGAGTACTTGGTTTTGATGCAGATAGCTCAGGGTTCTACTCCCACAGTAGATAAATGCATTGCTGATACTATACTGTGTTGTAAAGGGGGTGGATGCTGCAGTCCTTTTTGGCAATGATACCTAGTAACTATGAACATGTTATTAGCTTGCCATCCATTCCCTATTGCAATATTACTAGCGTATCACTTTTTTAATGCAACATAGGCAATTTATTCCTCAAGGGCAACAGGCACTCTTTTTGTAGATGAAACAATGAAATATAAAGTTGTTTGCTAGCAGCAACCTCTTCATTAGTTACAGATTTCTTTAATGTGGAATTATTTAGATGACTTTTACTTCTTCAGAGATTGTGCATATTTACTGGTAATGGTGGACTGTAGAAGTCTGAGTAGACTTTTTTGAAGGAAATGTTCTGAACTGGGAAGTTTTGTCATTATTGGTGCATGCATTTTGTTTCATTGTTTACTGGAAAAATGTTCAAAACAAATTTAAAATGCCCTCTAACAACTGTACTGTATTGTAAAAGAAATATAATTAAGTACAATCAGGAAAGTGTATCAAAGAGCACATGCATGTTTCATGTTCAACGGGCCTATGATTTGAAAACAGCCCAAAGTTAATCTTTATCTCCCACTGGCAAAATGTATTTTCTTTGAATATGGGTTTCAATGCTGTTTCAATGAATGTGAGTTTCAAGGGCAGAGACGTTTTAATGCTAAGTCTGTTTTCACTGTGAGACTGCATTGTTTTGTTTAGCAGATGTCTTAGTGTTTGTGCTGTAAAATTCAAAATAAAACTGTCAAATAAAGTCCAAATCATCATAGAAGTAAAGCAGTATGCACATTAGTGTTTATGGTAAATGGGGTGAAATAGCCAAGTAATGGTTCATTGGAATGGCTGCAGGGGGAAGGCTCCATTCGACCATGATTTTGTGAGGGGGAAGGCTGGCAAACTCAAAGACAGCCCCGGCTGAACTATACCTCTCAACTGTCCAGATTTTTACAGGATGAATAGATTTTTACTTCTTATTTTTGGTTTGTTCCTCATAAAATTTGTGGATTTCTGGCAAATCATTTAGGAATTAAGTCACTAAATAATGACAGACATTGAGGTTCAGACTTCATAACCTTCAAAAAAATACATGCTAAAGTAAGACCTGTTATTCTATCAATTGTCTCAGTTTATACAAGAGCAATTTTTAGTACTGTTTATATGTTCCCCCAATATATTTGGCCTTGTCCAGATTTATTGCATTAACAGGTTGAGAGGTACATGCAAATAAATTGCTTTATAGAATTAGGCATAGCCAAATCTCTCAGTTGTCCCCGATTTTGGCTCAAAATGTTGCTCTTCCCCTAATAATCCCTCTGCAAAATAGCAATTTTGGAAGAAAACGTGGAGGGTTTACAATTAAGAAATAACTGTAATAATCAGAGTTGTAGATTACTTTTATTTCTGAAATGCATGTAGATTATTTTATTTTGTCAGCTGCTCAAGTTAGCAGTACTAATAGAAAAGTGTCCCTTCTTTGACAGGTTCCCAGCTGTATTGTGTGGCTATTTTATATTTTTGCATCACATTTTTGGTCCATTTTTCATAAAATTGTGTTTTTTTGGCAAATTAGTGGCAAATCATTAAAGACTGAAGTTAGAAAATAATGACAGACATTCGAGTTTCAGATTTCATGCCCTTCAGAGAATTCATACTAATGCAAGACCTACTATTCTATTATCGTTCTAAGTTTATAAGAGCAATATTTAAAAATTGTCCTCATTTTTGGGCTTTTGTCCCACTTCTATGTATGGCTTTGTCCAGATTTCTTGCTCTGAGGTTGAGAGGTATGACAAATGTGTCAGGGCCATCACAGTCAGCCAGAGACACTTCAAATTGTGACATACCTGTTGCACCCCACTCTTCCATGTAGTGACTCTGGATGTGTCCAAGCAAGGCAAGGAGCAGTTATGCAGTGTAAATGTGCAGAGTATCCCCCATCCAAGGTAGACATAAGTACTACAGTGGCTTTTCATCTGTCCTTGATTTTGCAGAATGGTCTGGTTTCTGTCATATTTTTGTACTGTTGATTTATGCTTATTATTACTCAGAATGTGCCTGTTGCCCTGTGTTTAAGTAGCAATGCTTTAATGACCATCAGGTAAGCTTGTCTAAGATCGTAAGATGCAAGTAAGCTTTAATAAGCATACTGTTAAAGAATTGCCAGCATTGAAAACCTTTCTGTTGTTGCCATACAGAGAATACTTACATAACTAGATAATGTATAAGCCTTGGGTATTGAAATGCATATGACACTATTTGTAATAAAGGGCATGATTACATTATTTTAAGAAGCTCATTACACTTGTTGAAGACTTGCAGTCTTCTTTGCAGGCTTTACCTGTAAACCAAACAGAATGCCAATCTATCATGTGTGATCCATTACCTGTACAGTAATCCTTTAAGCAATGTATCTTGAGCTTGTTTCTTGTTTGCTTTTCATTTTTTACTTTGATCATGTTTTCCCCATGAAACAAGTAGATAGTTGTCAGGCAGCAGGTCTTTTTTGGATAAGAAACATGTTTACAAGTGGGGGTATCACAGAGATTGCTACTTTCAGCATGTTACTTGGTACTTTAATAAAGCTGAATATAAATTATAATTAGAACTGTAGTGCAAGGAAAAGTGGTTTGAGTTGAGTGCTGCTTGTTTATCTTATACTTGATTTTGACTGGCATTCCAGTAATGTATTTAAAAAGTAATTTACTTCTTCATGCCTCACAACCTTTTTGTTTCCATCTAGATATTAAGTAAGCTGTCATACAGCCAATGCATTGAAATATTTTTTTTTTCTACACTTCATTTTGTCTTGATTGGACTCTCATAATGACGGTTTGGCACACATGGCAGCGTATTTAAAGTTACAGATTTTGTGGTTTTGAGCATAGCTCCTCCACTTTCTAGTTGGGCGCATCCCTTCCCATTGACCTCATCCATTCAGCTGTCTCCTGCAGCCCCCCTTTGAATTGAAGTGACCAGCCGCCACTGGATGGCACCCTGTCATGACTAGGGGTGCCACTTATGACTACCTGACTGGTATAGTGAAGTGACTATTAAAGGAAAGACTAATGTCCAGCTGCATCCCAGTCACACACAGTTTCCATTATGTTGACCGCTGCCTAGGTGGTAGTTCATGGGTACAGGATTTTTAACATAGGGGATGACAATGCAATATTAAGCTGTGAGACTGTGGCCATACGTCACACACCACACATCTGACCCACAAAGGCCCATCTGTATGGTGCCCATAGCACTCATTGAGTCAACTATTGCTCCTAGCTCATAGTCATTTGTAAACTTCAATAGGCAGATGCCTTATGTGTTAGTCTGTGTGGTATAGATTACAAAGAGGGGGAGTACCAGGAATGAACCCTGTATTACTGTAGCTGGCATTGGTTTGATATGCGTGTATTAGTCAGACACCTTTTGTAGTGTTGGTTCTGCCAGCAGTCCAGTTGCCAACCAATCCTGTGACATAGGAATATACACCTAGTTTACTGAGTGTAGCTGGAACATAGTATGGGTGATGGTGTCCTAAGACCTGGCAAGGTCATGATATGCTGTGTGAATCAACCTTACTGTCATCTACATCTGTACTGACTACATCAAATAAGTTGATCAAGGTTCATGGCCTTACAGACCAGACTCAGCAGGGTAGTAGTGCACTATTTCCCATTATCAGTAGTGTCTCCCCCTTTGTGGGGTGTGATAACTGTTGCTGTTCAACATTCAGTGTGTACACAGCTTGACATGAAGCTATGATTGAACATGATCTGTATGTGGAGAGCAAATTGTTCTGACATTTGTGTAAAATGCACCCTGGGATGTTGATAGGTCCCATGCAAGCTGTATGTATGGCTTTAGAGAGTGCAACTTGTACCTGCATAGTTGGTATTACAGGGACTCTGTAATATACATGGATATACAAATATGTGTACCTGTTGGGGTGGAGGTGAGAGTGGGTTTAGGTTATCCAAGACCCTATCTGGATGAACAAGTGCTATTTGTGTAGGTGCAGTACTTCTCATGTCATGGTGCTGTGAAGCACGGCAGGTCTTGTTGTTGCCATTACGATTCATGACACAGCTATAGAATGCTCTGTGGATGGCCTCATAATATGTGGCTGATTAGTTTAACAGTAGCTTTGTGTGGTTTTATATGGTGTATCTGCATCTTACTGAGGCTGACCAGGGATCACCTCCACTAATGAGTGTTCACTCTTGCAACAGTTACTACCTTCTGTGGTACAGTCTAAGGCAGGGTACCACCAGTTTGCCTTCCTGTTTGTGTTTGGTTGAATCTTGGTTCTGTTTCAGTGGCACAATCACTGCACTTATGTGAGTGCTTAAAGTGCATTTGTGTAGGATTCAGCAGTTGCACGTGCATTGTCCATCTGCATGGGTGCCATGGCAGTCACCACTTTGCTCTTAAGAAGCATGACATTGGCTTTGGAGACTGACTATGTGTAGCATACTGTTAGCCCTGTTTGTGTGACTATGGTGATCCAGTTCATTGAGGTTAATGAAATCCAACATGCATTGAGCACAGGTGTTGGTATATGAGGAGTCTTCCCAGTTCATAATGGGATAGTTGAGAGTAGCCATTATTATGGTTTTCTGTCTCAAACCTAATATTCCCCATTACAGCACAATATGACAGTTGGGAATTCTGAGGCACGGTGGGTGATCTGTCGCAAGGTGCAATTTGGATTCAACTTTGGCACAAAGGTAGTTGCTCAGCATAATGCATCTGAAGTTATTGAAGTGCAACTAGCATGGTGGTGAACATATCCTTCAGGAATATGGACACACCCGTGGCCTGTGTGTTCCACTAAAGGATAATGGCCAAGAGGTGCGGTATGTGTTATAACATGGTCATGGGTGCTCTCCGGAGTGTTGAACCATATCTCAGTCACTGCACAGATATGTTCACCATGTTAAGGATTGCCGCGAGTGAGTCCATACTGAGTTTCTGAAATGTATCATTGAGTAGAGAGACCCGCAGTTTATTGCTTGGCTGTCCCTGTTACAGCAGTGGACTTTCATTTGAACTTTGCAGGATGAAGGCACTATAGGGGATGCATGAGCCCTAGCCAGTATCCAGATTCCCAGGGGTGACAGGTGCAAGCCCTGTCTGGCAAAGCATCATGGTCTGTTAACCATGTTATCCCAGGCAGAGAGATACTGGATACCCTTTGAATTATACCAGTACATTAGACAATTGTGGAATACAATCCTTTTGTCCCTGTACTGTAGTATAATTCTGGCCAATGGCAGAATGCTACTCAGGCCTTGGGACATACCTGCATAGGCTACAAGACCTGACAGTTCCTACATGTGTGTTTCCATGCAGTCCAGGCTACTGCATCACAGGTCCTGCACAACAAAATGGAATATTCCAGAGACATTTGTATAGTTCAAAAGGTGATCTGAGTGTATGGGTATGTGGTTAATCATGGCAGACAGGCAACTGACAGTTTGCCCTCATATAGCTTGGTGTGTAACATAGTGCTAGAGTTTGCATTCACAAATGAGTACTGTTGGGCATGTTTCTGGACATGTGTTCTGAAGTGTGGCACACTTTGGCAAACTATGTCATACAGTTTGTGTATTTTATTGTCTGTCTATTCCAGCTTGGGAGGTCTCTTGCTTGGCCAGATACTTAGAAGCCTCTGTGAATGTATGTGATTTCTGGTGGTATGTGTGGGTGTCCTTACTGTGTTCTGGTAAGGGTATGTGTTGGTTGTGGTGATGAGATGCATGTGTTAGCCTACACCTCGTGATTGCCCAGTCCAGTCATGGCTGTAGACTAGACTGTCTTCCAGCTTACCTCTGTAGCTGCATCCCAGACAATGTGTGGGGTGTGGTGTTAGGTGGGTTTGGCAGTGTACATGGCATAGAGATTACATTCCCCAAGGATGGCCACATACACAAAACTGACATTAGTAAACACCAGTAGCTGACTAGTGGACATGCCTGTATGAGCATTTAGTACTACAAGTACCAAGTACTGTATTTAATTTACTTACTGCTTATGAAGATGTTTTAGACAGTGATGCTCACAAGTATATATTTGTGTTATGGACATGACAACACGGGCTAATACAGAAACATAGTAGCTACCTTTAGCAGCAATCCTCATCTGAGAAGCACATCACATCCTGATAGTTAATTACAGATGATGCAAGTGTCAACAGGTCTGTATCCTTTTCTGGGTATATACTCACATATCCACCAGAACCATGAGCTCTGTTGGGCACAGACACCCACTCCCCAAACAGAGTCAAGTATCAATAGACTCTGCTGCCACTATCAACATGATCAGGATATAATCAGATAGTGTAAGCCATCACCTATGAAGCAGCTATTACAGATGGGCAGCAGTCTCCTACATTTTACACTCCTACTGCAGATGTTACACTGGAGTTAAAGATGATATGCAACTTGTTTCATTACCAGTACTGTGCACAACCTTACATACAGTATTTGCAAGTGGCTGTTAGGTTGGCAATGAGAGGTTAGGCTACACAAACCTGAAAGTTCAACCAGTGTGTCTCTACTCTCAATATCCACTCTTTGTAGGTGTGCACATAGCCATTTGGCCCAGCCATGTAGCAAGGGTCACTACACATTTGCATAACATGTACACATGCACAGCTGTTATTGCTTGCAAACCATACTAGAGAGGTGGATATTACATGTCTTATGTGCATACTTAGCTCTTCCAATTTTCTTTGCTATCATGCTGCTAAACTGCCAGATGAATACAATTCATATGTAACCTGTTATTGATTATTGAAATTGCCAATAGACATAACTAATGTTTGCATAACATAACAGAAATGCTATGTAAAGTGGAATACAGATCT
>NC_056734.1:341899292-342119292 GCF_019279795.1 Protopterus annectens
GCACTACCAGCTACAACCCCTACCACACATTTCGACCACAGAACATGGACTGACACAAACATGGAGGGGGTGTATCCATATTCATCAGGGATACCTACACCTCCAGGTTAGTGGGGCAGCATGATACTTCTGAGATCATCCATCTGCAGCTAACATCAGCCACAACTGCAATGCAAACTGTGGCCTGCTACAGATCACCCTCCATGACCCAGGGCCACCACTCCACCTACCTGGAGACAGTGGAAAACATGACAGTCCTACCGAACACCCTGATAATGTTCGATTTCAACTACCCTACCATTAACTGGGAAACTTACTTGAGTATTCACTTCCAGGCCCAGCACTTCCTGGAATTTATCACCTCAAATGCCCTGTATCAGATGGTAAACTCTCTAACCAGGGGTGGAAACATACTAGAAGTGGTAATAACCAACATGGGCGACAGGTGTACCACAGCAGAGGTAAACCAGTCACTGGTTAGATCTGACCATGAACTATTCACTGATGATTTCCACACCCAATCATCTCCCCCACCCAAGGAAACCACAGTGAAAACCTTTCCTACAGCTAACTTCACACTACTAAAGACAGAGGTGGGAGGTTTCACAGTCCCCATGCTAAGGGAAAACACTGCTCAAGATACATAAAGATTTACAAATGCACTCTTTAAGCACCTACATGGATGTATGGATCATGCCATCACTGGTAAACCAAGACTCGCTCTTCCAAGACAAGGACACCAGTCTGGAGGACCCCTGCAATAAACAGGCTATACAACAGAAGTAGGAAAGTAGTCCAGAAAAACAGCAATCCCAAGAGGGACAGACATCCATGACCGGTATTAGTAAGAAACTTAGGTCCCTCATGAAATCATCCGAGGCTAAGTTCAACAGGAAAATAAGCAAGGATTCAAAAGATAACCACAAAGCCTTCTTTGGCTATGTCAAGGATCTAAGTGGTAACACACTGATTTGCAGTGTGCCTGTGCAATATAGCACAAAATATACTGAACCTACTGATATCGCCAACATCCTTGCAGATACATTCATTGCAAACTTCACCCTCTAAAGAGCCCACTACAATACCCGAAAAGTACAGTATTCCAGACATCAGAGACACACAGGTGGAAATAGCCCTCTCAAATGCAAAACACACCATCAATGGAGGCAGATGATGTCCCAGACTACGTCTTGCAAACACTACAAGACAAACTAAACCCCCACCTAATTAAGCTTTTCAACCTCAGCCTCTACACAGGCTACATGCCCATACAATGGTGCATAGCAATGGTTATTCCACTCCACCAAGGTGGAAACA
The DNA here is from genome assembly GCF_019279795.1 of Protopterus annectens. Classification (NCBI taxonomy): domain Eukaryota; kingdom Metazoa; phylum Chordata; order Ceratodontiformes; family Protopteridae; genus Protopterus; species Protopterus annectens. The sequence goes on from NC_056734.1 coordinate 341,900,610, forward strand.
CAACTGACCATGGTAACTACCACCCCATAAGCCTCACTAGCCTGGTCTGCAAAGTTAGGGAGCACATCCTCATGGCACTCATTAACAAAGACATTGGTAACCTCCAAATACTTGACCCAAACCAGGTCAGCTTGGCTGAGTGCAGATCATGCCTACTGAACCTGACGGACGTCTTACACACAGTCTCCAATGCATTAGATGAGGGGGAGGTGGTTCACACATACTACCTGGACCTCGCCAAGGCTTTTGACACCATTCCCCACTCAGGTATTATTGATAAACTCACCAGCCTGTACATAAACCCATACATCACAGGATGGGTTGCCAACAGACTTACACACAGAACCCACATGGTAAGACTAGTAGCCTCCAGGTCCAACTCTTAGCCAGTCACAACTGGTGTCCCACAGGACTCTGTCCTGGAACCCCTACTGTTTGGCATATACTTCTCAGAGGTACAGGCAAACACAGGTGGACTACAGCAGACCATGTTTTGCAATGACTGCAAACTGGGCACCATAATTGACAGTCCAGCTGACACAGACATCCTTCAAAGGGCCTCACAGAGACCAACACAGGGTGTCAAAGTTATGACCTCAAGCTAAGTGTCACAAACTGCATGGTCATTCCATTTGGGAAAAACCTAAACATCCACATATTAACACATAAGTGGCAGCCACCTTAATACAGATGAGGTAATCGGGATCTGGGGACTAAGGTAGATAGTGTTCTCTCCTTTGACAATCATATCTCCAAAGTAGCTGGAACATCCTTCTATGTAGGCCATCTGATTACTAAAGGGTTCACATCTAGACATACTGAGGTTATAGTGCCACTTTACTCATCACTCATCAGTCCCATCATAGAATATAATAACCCATTTGGGATGTAACTCAGAAGACACTTCCAACAGCTGGAAGGACCACAAACGTACCTCGTCAAGAGGATTACTGGCCTCAAACATATGTCCTATGCAGCCAGACTGAATAAACATCTGCTTTACTCAGTGGCATCTCATTTACTCAGAGATGATCTCTGCTGGCCTACAAAGCCATGTCCAACTCAGGCTTGATGGATATGCTCCACCTATGGGAATCCATGTCACAGTGAGCCACACACAGTAGTGAGCTAAACCTTGCAACAATAACTAGAACATGCTGGAGGGACAGATTCCTGTCATAGACTCTCCCCATGCTTTGGAACAACATCCATAATTACATTATACAGAGCCCCTCACTAACACTCTTCAAGAGAAACCTTGAAGAGTGGATGGTGAACAGTAGATACACCCCAGGGATCCCGCCATTGGCTCTGCTCCACAGAGGGACAGTTAATTAATCAATGGGGTGGCAAAAGCTGATACATTTGGCTAGGTTTATGAATGCCCTCAAGCAGTTAGCCAAGTACCTACCTATGAACCTATACATACAGTATCAGCACATGCTGATAGCTTAATTTACTGTTCAGGTGTTGACTTACCTTGTGCCAATAGCAGTTGTGTGTGCAATAGTTGAGGGGTGCCTATGTTGGATGTACACAGTAGACTGCCTGTACATGACAATTTACAGGTAGTCTTGTGTGTGTGCCATCCATTTTTAGTGTGTGCAGGTGGAGAAAGGTGTCAGGGTGAGCTTTTCCAACACAAAGTTTAGGTCCCAAGCTGGGGTAGGAGCTCTTCTGGGTGGCATCAAGTTGTTAGCCCCTCTTAGGTTTGATGAGAGGGTGCAAAAAAAGAGGTGACTCTGTGCTGAAATGGGCAGAGATGGCAGAGGCATGAATTTTAATAGAAGAGAAGGATAGACCCTTGTGTAGTAGGTCTGCCAGGTAATCCAGGATGAGAGACTGGGAGGGCTGTGCCATTCCAGCTCTCTTAGCCTAGATCCAGGTGCAAAACCTTTTTCACTTGTCAGCATAAGACTTTCTAGTGCTGGGGCATCTGGCCTCACGTATAACATCTAGAACTTATTTGCTTATACTGGCAGCTTGAGGAGAGGTCAGGAAATAAGCCATGCTGCCAGACTGAGGGGCTGCAGTTGGGGATGCATGAATTCTCCATTCCTATGGATCAGGAGTATTGGGATCTGAGATAGGTGCCATGGTGTCAGGGGTGGCAGGCTGTGCAGCAGTGGGTACTAGTCTGGGGCAATCAGGATTGTCCTCAGTTTTTACTCCCTTATTTTGAGCAGTACCCTTGAAATGAGTGGTAGAGGGGGAAATGCATAGACCGAGAGGTTTACCCACTGGAAGGATTGCACATCCACTTTCCAGGCCTTGCTGTGAGGTTCCTGGTGCAGAATTTGCTGAGCTGATGATTGGAGCTGGAGGCAAAGAGGTCTACCTTCAGGGTGCCGCATTTCTGGGTTACAAGGGTGAAGGGTCTTTGGTCTAGCTGCAACTCATGTGGGTCTAGCAGGTTTTTGCTTAGGTTGTCTGCCAGAGAGTTTAGAGAGCCTGGCAGGAATTGTGTTAACAGGTGTAGTTGCATGGCTGAGGTCATGTGCCAAAGATTCATGGCGAGCCTGCACAGAGGATAAGAGTGAGTCCCTCCTTGCTTGTTGATATACCGCATCACTGTGGTGTTGTCTGTTTTGATCCGTAGAGGCCCTGGGGAGAGTAGGGGTCTGAAAGCTGTCAGGGCATGCTGAACAGCTAACATCTCTTTTTGTTTGATGTGCAGATGTATTTGATTTGGGCTGCCTTGGCCCTGAATGCACCTGCCATCTAGGTGTGCACCCCAGGCATAGTCTGATGCATCTGTGGTGAGGGTCTGGGTGGCGTGGGGTAGTTAGAAGGGAAGTCCCTTGTTGTGGTAGCATGCTGCTGCCCACAAAAGAAAATTTTTCCTTAGACAAGGTTTCATTGGTATAAGAGTTTCCAGGTCATGAGAGTGCTGACACCAAAGGCTTTTTAGGTACCATTGTAGTTTCCTCATATGCAGTCTAATGCAAGAAGCTATAAACCCTAGAGCTTGCAGGATATTCCTTGCAGATAACTGGGTCCTGGTGGCTAGTTGAGAGAAGTAGGTCGTCAGGTAGGTTGTTTTTTCTGGTGTAAGGAATGCCATCTGGGATGCTGTGTCCAGGCTTGCTTCCAGGAATACAATTTTTTCTGTGGGTGCTAGTTTTGATTTCTTTTCATTGATAGTATACCCCAGGGAGCCAGGGAGGTCAGTAGGTCCTTTACAAAGTTCAGGTCCTTTAGCAGCTTTTCCTGACTGTCTGCCTGAATCAGGCAGTCATTTAAGTATGGCTAAGTTTGAATATTTCTTTGTCGGCGAAAAGCAATGGTGGGAGCCAGACATTTTGTGAAAACTCTGGGAGCAGTGGATAAGCCAAAGGGAAGCACAGAGAACTGAAAATGCAGTGATCCTGCTCTGAAACATAGGCATTTCCTGCATGATTCCCTGATTGAGATATGTAGGTAGGCCTCTTTTAGGTCTAGGATGGCTAACCAAGCATCCTTGGAAAGCATAGGAAGAATCTGCTGGAGGGTGAGCATTTTGAATTTTGGTATCACCAGAAAGCTATGGGGAACCATGTGCTCTCTTTTCTGGCTACCAGGAAGAGTCTGGAGTAGAAACCTTGGCCTATCGGTTCTGCAGGAACATGCTCTATAGCTTTCATAGAGAGGAGGGAAAGGACTTGCTTTTTGGCCTCTGCCCACTGGTTTGGGGGAAGATCTGGGAACCCTTTTGGTGTTGGCAGAGTGTGAAAATAAAATTTGTATCCCTGGGACACTATGTTGAGGACCCAGCGGTCATTGGCAATGGTGGCCCAGTTGCTTGTGTGGAAGGACAGTTTTCCCCCTAGGGGCAAGAGCAGGTGGGCAGAGGGAGGGGGTGGAAGTGTAAAGTCATTGTGAGCTCTTACCATAGGGGGGGCTTTGAACTCCCTGGTTTTGAAGAGGAGGAACTCCATTGCTTAGATATCTGCATTCCCTGAGGTTATTGTCTAGGGGGCCTACTTCCCCTCAGTCTGGGCTGAGCTGACCTGGGGAGGGCAAGAAAGGACCAGTGCTTGGAGGGGCAATGCCTACTGAACCTCGGTGGCTGGACCTGTAAGAAGTCTTTAACTGTCTGCATAGATTTAGCTATTTCTTTCATCTTTTTTAGGACCTCTGCTGCCTTGGTGCCAAATAAGTTGTTTTGTGCAAGGGTGCATCCAGTAATTTGGATTTGACATAGTCTTGCAAGGTTTGTTCCTTAAGCCAAACTTGACTTCTAAGTACAGAACCAGTGACAGCTGCTCTGCAAGATGCTTCTAGGGCATCAAAACCACATTGTAAGGTGTGCTTAGTTACTTGACTTGCAGAATACATTAACTCTTGTAACTCTTTATTTTCTGCACAAGCAGGGAAAAAAGATATTTTTTCTTTGCGGAGTTCCATGGTATGTTGCTGATATTTCAGCATATGGAACTGACAATTTAATGTTCTATAAGCAAGAGTAGCAGAGCTGTATACTTTTTTACCCTATCTGTCTAATGCTTGGAATCCCTATCTGAGGGGGTGGGATTCTTAGCTGAAGTTGCTTTGATTCCTTTAGGTCCTTGAGAGATGACCTCGGGGTCAGCAGTAGGATTTTTGAAAAGAAATTTGTGAGCATCAGGGACTCTATAGTACCTGTCAGGTTTCCTAGGAGCTGGAGGGATGGTGGCCGGGGACAGACTGGATTCCATAAAAACATCATCCACAACATCCAGGACAGGAGGAATGGCCAGAGGTCTGTGCTGTGGAAGATCTAAGAATTCCCTGAGTCTCTTTTTTGACAGAGGATAGTACTGACATTCCCATTGGAAATGCTCCCTTAAAGTATGTAGGGTTTCCCCAAAGGAAATGTCCTCGTGTGGAGAGGCTGAAAGGATGGATTCCTCTACATCAGAATCCTCATAAGCAGAGAGGGGTTGCATATCTTCACATTCAGATGCATCAGAGTCATCAGACTCCTATTCAGATAAAACTACTGGATACAAGTCTCGTTTTCTTTTGGAAGGGGTAGCCTGGCTTCCCCTGATAAGCATTATTAGGTCTTCCGCCATTTTAAGCATTTAAGACTGAGGCAAGGAAGCAGGGGCCTGAGCTTGAGTCGTTAGTTTTTTTGGGTGTGGTTCTTACCCCGGGCCCTAGAAACTTGGTTGTTTTTGAAAGAACTGTAGACGTGAAAGAAGTCATCGGTCTGTGTCAAGTATCTTTCTCGGAAACAGGTGCCTGTTTAGCGGCTCCGGACCCATCCAAGGTAGAGACATCCGCAGGAGCCTTAGTAGAGGAAGAGTCTTGCGGCATACTGGACTCCGAAAGGGTCTTGGTAGCGGCCTGCGAATCCACAGAAGCGGGCATCAGGGGCTGCAAAAGTGCCTCACTGAGGACCAGAGAACTGATGACTAGATTAACGGAGGTGTCATCAGCAGTTTTGGACCTGTGCAGTCTGTCTCTGTCTTTATCCTTACATTTTTTCAAAAGATAAGTTGTCGGATGGCATACCGAAGCCATATCGGAAGTCGAGGTCTGAGAGCGAAAATATCTAGCTACAATAAGGGGTTGACAATGTATTGTTCTGGCATTGAACAAAGCACAAAAGCGACAGCGGGGAATGTCATGTGTAGCTCAGCAATGGTGTGTGGGGCTTCTAATGCCACCTGGCACAGGGTTTCTAAGCATGGTTATTTGTATTTTAATATGTACCTATAAACACCAGTGAAAGAAATGTGAGACTACAAATGAATCCAATAAAAAAAATACAATAGAAAGGGAAACATAACGGCCAATACTTGAAAAGATCCCATTGTTCAACTGGAAGAGGTACACTGAGGGTATTCTTCATCTCATTATGTCTGAGACACATTGCAGCATTAGAACCACACTGTTTTGAGGGCCTTGGCTTGAAATTGTATGGTGGAGCAGGGGAGAAAATTCAGCATGGTCAAAGGTCCTTGTTGACATCATCTGGACACATGGTGTACTAGTGTTGATAACCTACAAGTGGAAACAGCAAAACATGAAGAGAATGGTAGGAACATACTTGTGTACAGTCTTTACTTACTCATGATAACCATTTCAATCACATCTGTCCCAGCCCTGGCACTGGAGTACAGTAAATGGTGGGGTAGAATGCACATAAATATTTCAATGATGTTGATTAAGTACATTCTAACTATACAATGTGATAAGGTGATATATTACACATGGGGTTGGGGTGTCACAGTGACTGTCATCTTGTGCCAGTGTTCACACAGCTGGGTAGCTACCATCCGCTGTTTTCTTCTGAATTTATCCATAATACATATATTAGCTGAATTGTTAACATATAACCCTAAAATTAAATATTTCTTCCTACACATTTTTTTAATTTTTATTTATTTTATTTTTTATTTTACATTTGTTTACCGGGAAAGTCCGACTGGAGCAAGGTCCATTTACAGAGGAGGCATGGGGAGAAAAGCTCAATAACATAACAGTACAAATACAACAAATGACAAAAACATTTCTGTACAGAGGCATATATACAATCAGAGCTCCATGTCTTTATATGACAACACATAATCCACGAATGACAGAAAATTTCTATACAGTGGCATATATACAATCAAGGAGATTTTTGTACCTTAGTTTGATTTGAGCAAGCTTGGTATATAGATAGCAAAACTTTGAATTCTCTATTGGTAGTACAAAGCATAAAATGAAGGAATGGAATCTGAAAAATAATGCTATTCGGGAGATATGTCATAGCATGAGAAATAGTTTGTAGGATAGTAGTTCCTGATAGGGAGTACTTGAGTATACAGAATAGCTGAGGTAAGCAGTGAGGAGATGAGGTGTGACTAGTTAGGAGGAGAGCAGAAAATATTTTATGTGATACAGGAACAGAGCCATAATTGCAAGAGGTGTGACTTTAGTGATGTCTTGAAAAGTGAGATGGATGGTGCAGAGGAGATACTTTAGGGGAGGTTATTCCATTCCCTAGCAATGGTGTGGGAGAACAGACTTTTTCCTGCAGTGTTATTGGCTTTGGTTATGCAGAGCAGGGTTTTGTTGGATGAGCATAGAGGGCAATTTGCAGAATATTGGTTTAGAAGTTGGTTTTGGGCTGGGGTTTTCTGAGGATTCCTTATTATGTTGAAGGTGAGGACTAATTGGTGATAGCTAATTAGCTGAGGGAGTTCTAACCACTGTAGTTGCTTCAGGGCAAGACAGTGATGGCTTCTAAAAGTGGAGTTGTTAGCGAATTTTGCAATTTTATTGTAACATGACTCTAGTTTGTTTAGGTCTGTTTTCCTGATATGAATTAGGACTGGTGATGAATACATTAGGGTAGACAAGAGGTGGGTTTGGGCTAAGGAGATTCTAGCTTGGTCCAATAGGAACTGTTTGTGTTTGTATAGGGTTCCTAGTTTCTTATGTACCTTTGTAATGGTTTGTGAGATATGGACATTAAAGTTTAGATTGTTATCTATTTCAACCCCGAGCAGCTTAGTGTGAGGGGAGGGGGAGATTGTGGTCCCATTTTTGGAGGTGATAGTGAAGGTAGGAGATGTGGATTTGGATTTATTGGGGGTAAAAAGGAGTATTTGGTCTTGGTGGGGTTTAGAATAAGTTGGATATCGGTAATCCATTGTTCCACAGAGCAGAAGGATTCTTGGGTAAGCTTTTGAAGAGTGGTTATGGATGGGGTTGAGCAGATTAGGGTGGAGTCATCTGCGTACTGTATAAGTGGTGCATGCAGGGTGGAAGTATGTAGTTTGTTAGTGAAAATGTTGAATAGTAGAGGCCCCAGTATTGATCCTTATGGAACACCTATAGTAGCTGGTAATAGAGGTGAGAGTGTACTTTGCCATTTTACTGATTATTTTGTGTCAGAGAGATAGCTTCTAAACCATGAAGTAGTAGAGGGGAGTGAAGGATAAGGTTGACAAAGTGTCTAAGAGTAGGTTATGGGAGACCATATCAAATGCTTTTGATAGATTTAGGAATATGGTTGAGAAAAATTTGTTGTTGTTTCTTAGATGGTTAATCTGATTGGTAAAGGAGAGTAGAGCAGTTTTTGTGCTATGCTTTGGGCGAAAACCATGCTGTGTGGGGGAGAGGAGGTAATGTGAGGATAAGAAGTGCATTACCTGGGTTTGAATACATTTCTCCAGAAGCTTAGAAAGGGGAGACAAGATAACAATTGGCCGGTAGTTTGATAGTTCATAGGAGTTTCCTCCCTTGTGAAGGGGAATTATATGTGATGCTTTCCATAGATGGGGTACATAGGTTTCGTGTATAGAACGGTTTATAAGAATTGAGACAGGGTAGGCTAGTGATTCTGCAGCTAATTTTAGAGCAAGAGAACCTAAAGCTGCAGAAACCTATCAGTAACAGCAAGAGATTGACTGAGCAAGAAGGTAGCTTAGCCTTAAGGTAAGATTCAGTAATAATTAATCTGTGGTTAGCTTCCCTAGGAGGGAGTGGGAAGTTGGAAATATAGAATGGGGAGCATGCTTTAACTAAAAGTTCCACCCAGCTATGGTAAGAAGAGTGGATTAGTCGAGTATGTTCCTACCAAGTGGTCAACTTCATTAAAGCTCTCCAAGTTAGAAGCTGAATGGAGCTCAATGCAGCTGTGCTCACCTCACAAAGATGGTTACAAAGTAAGAGAAAATTGTTAAAAACAAATTCAATGCCATTCACCTAATAATTAATTCTACTGTTGGGAGGGTGGCCTAATGGTTAAGGTGTTTGCCTTACAAACACAACATACAGGGTTTGAATCTCACAGGGGATAATTGGCTAGGCTTAAAATGGCTTGCAAGGGCAGTAAGCCTAGTACTAACCTATGAACCTACTGAAAGGCTTGTGTTTACAAGTTGAGATTTCCCAGGGCTGATTTGCGCTTTAGCTGAAAATTGCTTCAGAACCAAAGGCGGGGCAATCCCAAGGCTTGTGGATGGCCCGAGCAAACTGCAAAAAGAGAAAAAAAGAGAGTATGAGCATAAAGTGAGTAGTACAGTTTTAGGAGAAATGGAGACAATTAGGAGAGTAGAGGATATTAGTCAAAGAGTGATGGAAGGATTATCAGAAGACAGAGAGTTGGTACAATAAGTAGGTACATAGATAAATGTCTGGGGAAGAGTAAAGAATCACAAAACATAGGAAACGGTGCCTAGGCAAATCATTACAGACAAATTTAACAATGTACTAATGCATAATACGGTTAATGTTAAAAGAATCAGTACATAGATCTGTCAGCTTGAGTAATATTAACCCTATTCCTTTCACTTTTTTTCAATTTATGCCTTCTTGACCCCATAGGGGAATCAGGAGTTAAGGGTTCTTCATCATCCAAAGCATAAGTAACAGGAGAATAAATTTGGGAAAAAGTGATTCTTCCCTTTCCTCCCAATGAATTCAGTCTGGCTAGTGCCAAGATTCTGTAAGTTAGCTATATCATTATTTATTAATTCCATAATGACCCTTTTCAGTCTTACAAATGAGGCTGATCAGGAGTATGGGTCTATAATTAACTGATTCCCTTGTAGCCCTACCTTTGTGTAAGCAAATGACTGCTACTGACCTCTATTCATCTGGCATGAAACCTGTTTTGAAGCTGACACTGAATAGCTTCTGTTCGTGGTTTACTAAATTATGTTTTAGACTGGCCAGTCAGCAGCCTGAAATGTTGTCTGACCAAAAAAAAGTAGTGTTTTTGGCCTCAGCACCTTGGGGATTTGTTTTGGGGAGATTTGAGGGGAGTCATGTAAATGCAAGTATGTGATCTGAGAATATTGAAGTGAGGGAGGTGAAGTTTGAGATAATTTTGTCTGCTAGTAGACTGGCAATGTCCTCTGGGTCTGAGTATATGATATAATTTATTGTTACCTCTGCACAATGCTGGGCATTGTTTTTTAAGGTTTCTAACATAGTTAAAGAAGGTTCTGTGGTTAGTCTTCACACTGGTGGCTGTTTTTAATTCACATCTTTCACTGGTTGATTTGATCAGGTTCCAGACTTCCTTGTTCAGATAACCAAGAGCATTTCTGTCATATTGAGATGGATGATGAAAAAATACTTGAACTCGTATATAACAATATATCCACACACCATAACTACATGGGAAGATCCAAACATACCTCTCAAATGTCCAGATTTTCACAGAATGTTCAGATTGTTTGCTTCATATTTTAGTTCACTTTGTCAAAAAAACTTGTGGTTTTCTGGCAAATCAGTAAATGATGTCATTAAATAATGAAAGACAATTGAGGTTCAGACCTCATACCCTTCAGCAAATGCATGCTAATGCATAGCTTATCATTCTACCACCTTTCTTAGTCTATTTGCTCAGTTTAACCTCTGAATGATGTTATTAGAGGACAGCTCTCTGAGTCCAAGGCATTTGAAGCCAGAGAAACATTAGTGTTTACCCCACCACCACAGTAATGTCACTGTAACATGCATATACAGCCTATTTTAACTACCATGGCATTAAAAATGTAAATTATTTGTGAGCCAAGAGTTTCACTAATCCTTTAATCATTACTTATGCGATTAGGAAAGCTTTTGATGTGTCTTCTATGAACATTGAAATGGTTGCCTGCCTCATATGAAAGCAGGAACAAGAAAGAATCATCACAGGCAGCCATATTCTTTTAACACTGTTTGAAAACCACAGAATGATATCACGACACTACACATGAATGTTGAATTGCTTCTCAGAGACTGCAAGCCACAAATAGTTGGAAGGGCCAGTAAGTTAGCTTTTTGTATATGTATATATACATAGAGAAAAGTTGTTAATTTAAAAGAAATAACGGTCCACAGCTGTTACACTGGTGAGGTAGTGTATGCAAAGCAGCAGAAATGGCAGTGAAGACAGATTTAAAATTGTTGATTTGCAGTTGATCATTAAGTACATCTACAGTAAACCAGTTGGGGGAGCAAGCTTTTTATCATGTTGTTTAAAAGCAAGAAAAATATAGTTCTATATGAATATAGCAGATCTGCTCAGATGCTTTGAATAAGGCATCTGTTTGGCTGGGGAAGTCATTTTAGTAAAGGATACATTTAAAATGCAGTTTTACTAGTAATTTTGGTGAGATTCTGCCCAGGTTTATTAATTATTGTTAGGGCAAGTGTCCATAGAGCTATAAACCTCACATCATTTGGTTAGATCTTGCTAATTAAGTGAAGAGGGTGTGGGAAGAGGGTAGAGCAAATAATAAAAATGACTCTGGACTTGCAATTTGGCATACGTCATCTGCGGCATGCTTTGACTTCACCCTATGAGTGTGAGAAATGAATAGATACAGACTGGGAAAATTGTTAGGAAAACTACCCGGCAGACAGCTGTATGCAGATAACAGGGAAACCTATAACAAAAAACATTATATATTATTCCTATATAAGTATGTTGAAAATAAAAATATTAAAATGATTCACATCATCTATGAAAAATTAATATTTTCAAAAACATGCAAATCAGCATATTGGTGGGTGACTCTGTGAAAACAGATCTCCAAAATAGCATTTCGTCCAAAGGAAGCAGCATCAGAAGGGGAGAAATATTTTCTTTTATATGTGCAACAAGGTCCACTGCATCTCTTTCCTGGTAGTGATACCTTTAGCACTTCCTGCTAACTAATATTATCAATATGTAAGTCACTGTGACTCAAAAATATTTCTCGTCAGCTGTATCAAGCCCAGACTGTAAATATAATTTGCCCAACTGCTGTTTGCATAAATATGAGATATTGCAATCCCTACTTTCACTTTAGCAGAGGTGGGTTCATATAACTGATAGTGGCTGTACAAACATAATTTAAAAATTAATTTTACTTTGAATAAAAAGTATTTAACTTGAGGTTGACAATGAAAGCTGATATAATCATGATGTATGTAAAAATGTAATGTATTGTATGCTTAGGGTCAAAAACTGTAGAAAAATAGTCATGAAGCTACGTTTGTGAAAGTGCAGTGTATGCTGCCAGTTTCAGTAGCCTTCAAAATTTGGGTTCTGATTTTGAGCATGTGCATCTTATGAAACTATACTGCAATTTAAAATGGTAAAAACATTCTTCTTCTGGGGAAGCACTCTTGAGGAAAATACGGTGTTATAATTCATGTGATTTATTCTTGTAATAGCAGCTATGAAAGTTCGTACCAGTAATAATATATTACTATGCTACAGCAGAAAGTAAATACTTGCTTAAGTGCACTGAAGCTAAAAATCTATCTGAAAGGCTTTACAGCAGTTACATCAGTAGAATGTTTTTTTTTTTCTTTTGGTCTTCTCTGACCTCATTTTTACTAGCCCGGCTCCCAGTGCCCAATGTCCATGTTGGGTCAAACAGTTGTCCTCCTACCCCCAAGACTTACTCTAGTGTTGCTGGGGCTGGTCTTGGATCTTTAGGGTGCCATGCAATCTCAGCCTTCTGTGCATCTGTCCAGTGTTTTTTTTTAATTCTATATGTCATACCCACTTTCCTTTTCCTTGACCCCCTCCCTACAATTGTTGATTATGTCCAAGGGCAACTCCCATCTTTTGGATCATACTCCCCCTTAGAGAGTGTCACCAACAAGTACCCCCCTTCCCACAATGGGCACATCCATCTCTCCCTACTGCTCTGTCAGTGTCCTGAACCACTAATTGATCCCAGGTCTGCAGGACCATAGCCAGGGCTTTATCCCTCTATACCACTGGAGGCTCTACAAATTGAGTACTTCTGAGGATAAACAGGTTTGTGTGGAATACAGACCCTAACTAGAAATTAAAAAAAAAAAAAAAAAAAAAAACACTGGTCTGCCATTTATTGAACATAGTGACCATAGTTTTGGAATCATATTTCCAGAAGAAACTGATTTTGCTTGATTTCTGATGTCCTATGAAAACTGCAACCCCCTCCATATTACCTATCTGTATTCCTATATGTATTACCTATATGTAATGCTGATGCATTAAAAATGTAAGTAGGTGCACATGCCTCTCAACTGTACAGGTGTTGCCTCATATTTTTGGTGCTTTTCTAATAAAATCTGTAATTTTCTGGCAAATCATTGAAGACCGAAGTCATTAAATAATGACAGACATTTGAGTTTCAGACTTCATATCCTTCAGAAAATCATGCTAAGACATAGCCTGTCATTCTAGCAACTTTCTAAGCTTATTAGGGGAAATAACTAAAATCTATCCTTGATTCTCGGGCTTTGAACCTCCATTATTTTTGGTATTGCCCAGATTTCTTGCCCTTACATGAACCCTCATGAATGCTCTGATACATCACAGTATACCCCATTCATATCCAACTTCTTCCCTGGTGTTTAATCCTTTATTCCATTTCCTACCAACCTGTCTTAACCTTATATCTTAACATAAGTCATACTTTACAAATATTACTAGCTATGTTCAAAGCCTAGGTCTTGTTGTACCAAATTTGTATTTTCATATGTATGCTACATTTTGTTTACTTTATACTTTATATTGATTATTGTAATGTGTGCATTAAAATTTACTGTTACTCACGGAGTTTTTGTCCCCGGGCCTCTGCTGAAAAAGGACCTGTGTCCAGTCTGACTTTCCCAGTAAACAAATGTTAAATAAATAAAAATAAAATAAATTACATGTTGAGAGGTATGACCCCACCACCAATCTTCTTTCTGTTGGAGTATCCTTTAGTCCTACTTTGTATGGTTTAGAGCAAATTGAGAACTATATTATTTGCTAGTTTCTTGACTGACTCATTGCTGTCAGTATTTCTACAGATGTGAGCAATGAAAATAGATAAAATATGCTGTGTGATATATTTAATGAGCTGTATACAAGTATTACTACTTCTCATATTTATTGTCAATGCTTCTTTTTTATATGCTTCTTTATGTATTTCTGTCAATCTCTGTCTCTCTATCTTTATCTTTGTATCTCCCTATGTATGCCTGACAAACCCAAGAGCTGTATCTTATTGGTTGGCTATTTATCATATCAGACTATGATGGGTGACTTCCAGACAGTATTACAGTGACAGTTTGGCTTAAACCTTACTAGAATGCTGCCCAGTACATTTATATAGTTGTTGTGTGATGCAGAGTCAAAGGCCACAAAGAAATCTACGCATATCATATATGTTGTGTCTTTCGGCTTATCCCAGTTAGGGGTCGCCACAGCGGAACTCCAGTTTGCTAATGTTTGATAGTGGATTTTTACGTGCCGAGTTACCAGCCCTGATGCACAACCTTCAACAAAGGCACGCCCATTCACGCATGCCTCCACACAGAAGACGGTCTAGCTGAGAATCGAACGCGACAACGTCTTGCTGTGAGGCGACAACGCTACCGCAGCACTACTACCATGGGTTCTACGCATACATATCATATATAACCCTTCTAAATAACTTTTCTGAATACTACATAAAATAGCTGCTTCAGAATGTTTTTCATTCATCAACATAAATCAATAATTCTTAAAGCACTGTCATATCTAAAAAAAAAATTACTTTATAAATTTTAAAGAAGTTTTCAAGAAATAAGACAATTTCAAAAAGTCAGAAACTACCACCTTTTATTTCTGGGACATGAAGAATCACGGTCCTTAGTTACCACTAGACTTTGAGCTTGTTTACCAGTCTTATAACCTATAAACCTACATCATGTAGCAGCATAAAGTCAAAAATCCACTGTTAAAAAAGTGTTTTCTGCAAGGGGAGTGATACAACTCAAGTGCAACCGCACAGCTCTGTTACTTACATATGCCATCTCCTAGATTGCTGTACCTTAAAGAGAACATACTTAGAGATACAGCAATTTGGGGCATAAGATATATTTGCTTATAATAAGGCTTCACAATTTAAAGTTTCAGGGAGAGCACATACAATCTTTAAACATGCAATGAGCACCCAAACGTATTACAAAGTTTGTATTCTTGGGACAGTACTATTTACTAAAGGCAGCATTCAGCACCTAATTAATCCAGGCCATCTAGCTTTTGCCATAATTGACAGATTGCCATACCAGATTTTGTGCCATAGTGGCAGAGCTGGCTATGGTTATGTTGCAAACAGTTGTACAGCACTGACTTACTTTTTATTTATTTATTTTTTGTAGGAAAAAGAAGAAAAATTAACTGTCATTCACTTGACACTGGTTAACTAAGAACAGTTCACCTACAAAACCCTGACTTCCGCGGTCCTTAGGAACCATCTATTTGAGCTCAACTAGCCGAGTGGTCATTTAATAACAAAACATCAACATTAATATTTGTTGTTAGGAGTATAAGCTCATCTCTGTCCCAATGTGTGGAAGTTTGTGTATCTTCTACTTCTTATTTAAATATACTAACTCCAATGTTGCTAAAATGTGTGTGAGGGGGGATTGAAGAGTGAAAACACTTACAGAGGCTATAGCACTGTTACTATTCTATTGTATCAGATGAAAATGCATTGAGGATATTATAATATGAGTCTTTTATAGTTCATACAATTGGTGTCCATCTAGTTGTATTTCACTGAGATGTAGGGAAGCCAAAAAACAGCCCACATCTACATTATATTGCTTTGCACTGGCTTGACAGCAGAGGTAGACAATAAGCCTATCTAGACTTTCTTTTTAAATTTCATGACATTACACCTCTTCTCCATTCCTACTTTCCCTCTTACACTTCTTGTATCTGTCCCATGCACTCTTGAATGGATTTCCTTTCTATTCAACATTCTAGTAGTCCATTTCATAGGTCCACAGTCTCCTCTCAGAGATCCAGGGAATAGTTAGTTCCTGCAATCTAAACCTGTGTTTCTGCTTCCCCCTTCTGTCCTTCCTGATCCTGACATGAGCTTGTGTACCATTACTATGTTTTCCCTGCTTCTGCTTCCCCCTTCTGTCCTTCCTGATCCTGACATGAGCTCGTGTACCATTACTATGTTTTCCCTGTTTCTGCTTCCCCCTTCTGTCCTTCCTGATCCTGACATGAGCTTGTGTACCATTACTATGTTTTCCCTGCTTCTGCTTCCCCCTTCTGTCCTTCCTGATCCTGACATGAGCTTGTGTACCATTCCCTACCTCTTCGGGCTTCAGGTGAGAATATCTATAGCTCTTCTTAATTCTGGAAATATTCACAGCTGTCAGCCTATTGGTCTTACTGGTAGCTTTCTTCTGAATTCCTTCCACTAACCTGATGTTCTTTTTCTTACATATTCTCCAAAACTGGTATGGTTTGAACATGGCCCTGTAAAGTGAAAAAAATATTTTTTTTGTGAAGTCTACACCCTGACAATAATTCACAGCATTCTCTTTGCTGCAGCCTCTACTCTTTTACTCTGCTCTTGGTGTTCAAATCTAGGCAAGATCAACACATTTGGAGTATTCTTCTCTCCTGCTGCTGTCAGTTGCACTCCTTCCAATTACTTTACACCAAGGCTGCTGTGGCACATGTGCACTATTTTACGTTTGTTCACAATGATCCACCAGCTTTCTGACACCTTGTTCAGCCTTTCCAAATCCTTCACTCAACTCCCATCCTCCACTGCTGAAAGGCTGATCGTATTCTGCATTCCATTTGTTATGTCACAGACAAACACTGTGAAAATTACCTAACCCAGGTCAGACCACAGTGGTGCTCCACAAGTCACTTCCCTCATTACTGACATTATCCCTGATACCACAGAGGCCTGTGTCCTATCATTCAACCAGGAAGCTAGTCTCTTCTTCAGTTATAGTCCCTCCTCCATCCCCTCCAGTTTTCCTATCACTGTGCTGAATGGGACAGTCAAAGACCCTGCCAAAGTACTCCTCTGCCAAGTTCACCTGTAAATCAATCATAAAACTGGATCAGCTTTGACTGAAAGCCTTTTTCTGCTCATGAGTGTTATTATTTTATTATTACAGAGAAAGAGAAACTGAGATGACGAGATGGACAGCTTAGGAAAAAAAAACAGTTGGCAGTAAAAACAAAAAGAAGATAATGTTTTCTTTACCTGGATATGTGGTGATAAGAGAATTGATGCCCTGGTTGTGATGGGGTTAGTAGGTAGATAATTTATTTTATGCTTGTTTTATAGTGTGATTGTCAGATGTAGTGAAATATGTGGAGGCTGGGCAGTGCACAGCAGCAAAAAAGGAGGGATTATCCTTTGTACCAGAGATAGTCAATAGTTTAATTGCATTTACAGATAATTTCAGCTCATTCTTGACATGCCATTTGTCTGTGCTGATCAGATTTCCCAGGCAGATATGTCATGCCTGTTAACTCTTTGTAGCACTTTAGCTTCTTCAGAAACTAGGGAGGAGGATAAACTGTCCTGCATTACTCTTTTGTTTTTTCAAGAAAATTTAGGCTCCAATAGTCTGTCCTTCAATCCTCTACTCCCAATTTTATTATGCTCTAACTTACCTAGAAGGAGAGTAAACAGTAAGGTAAAGGAAGTGCTCATAGTCATACATTTGTTGTCAGTCTAATAAATTTGCCAGTCATAAATCTGAGGAGTGTACACACAATGCCATGAACAACTGACATTTAGTTGTTATGCCAAGTAATTCTACTTTAGCATCGAAGGAATCCTCACCTCCACCTCTGTCACACAAACAGTTAGCTTTGGGCCAGCTGTATGTTCTGCATAAACCTATTACCTGAAGAGGTTTATATTAGTAGCACAAACAGTCGGAATGTCGACAACTTCTTGATTGACATGTATGTGTCGAATGACCATTTCAGCGAATGGTCACATCATTGATTTCTTTCCAAGGGAAAGAAATCAGTTGGCAGTTGTGTTGAATCTGCCCTTTTCCCTACTATAGTGTGATCTCGGAGTCAGTGTATTTAGTTGGGGGGGGGGGGTGTATTTGGCCTATCGATTTCTTTCCCTTGGAAAGAAATCGATGATGTGGCCATTGGCTGTAATGGTCATTCGACACATACATGTCGATTGAGAGGTTTTCGACATTCCGACCATTCGTCCTTCTAATATAGACCCTACCTGAAGAAGGGGCTCTGTGAATCTATCAGATGCATCTTTTTTGCAGCATAATGACTTTTATAGCTGAGGAAGTCCTGTCTCTGTTATCCTCACTACAGTTGTTCTTGCTGTGTGTTTAGAGAAGGTTATACAACTTTTTTACCCCAAGAACATTACTTTATCTGCCTGAGCAGATACAATACCTTGGAAAGATGCAAGACTCAGACTTCCCTTCCCATATGTGGAGCTCACTTTTCACACTCACTGCATACTTCTTTCTGCCATCTTCATGTAGTTGCCCTCATCTAATCCCAAGTTTGTTACAATGCTCCTACCGCATCACTTTCATGCTTCAATGGATGTTTCACATTTTGTTATCTGTATTACCATGCCATAACTCTTTGGCACTGCACCTAACTTTGTGTTATCATGCCAAAACACTTCTGCACTGTTCTTAACTTTGTATTACCAAGTCACAGATCATAAGCATTGTATCTAACTTTGCATTGCCATGCCATAACACTCCAGCACTATGCTTAACTTTCTGTTACTGTGCCATAAATTTTAGCACTGTATCTAACTTCAATTTACTACTTTGTAATTCTTCAGTACTGCACCTAACTTTGTGTTATCATCTAATAATTCTGCAGCACTGTACCTAACTTTGTGTTACAATGGTACAACTTTTCAGCACTGTACTTAACTTTGCATGTGTATGCTGTTCTAAGGACAAAGTATCAGTGTCTATTTTACCTGCCTTGACTTTTCTAGAATCCACCTCTAACTATGACCAAGAACTAATCTTCCTGATAGACATATCCTGTTAATCTCACCTGCCATCTGTGATAAGTAATGTTTTTCATCTTCTGCAGCCCTTTTCCTTCAGTTGTAGAAGCCTGCATTTTAAGCCTTTGTTCAACCTGCTCGAGTCTCATTTTGGAGGCCTTCTACAGCAACGCATCCCATTACTCATGTCATTCCTCCTTCCTTTCTATTATATTCATTGCTTGATGATGATACTAATGATGTACATCAGCAAAGTACAAGTGAGAACGCTTGACTTCATATATCTGTGTGTTATCTATATACAGAAAAAATATTATACTGAACTCAGTCAACTAACAGTCATGCATAGTATCACCAGCTGCTAAGCTCTAAACCTCAAATCATATTTATTCTCAAGCTGACATTTTTATAAGTTTATTTACATATTCGATTGCCTTCTATGCGTTACATCCCAGCTTATTTTACGTTACTTGAACCCTTTCTGTCTTTCCATGACTTGCAGTTTCTGTTTTGTCTTTGAGAAATTCAATATTCCCTACTCCACCTTACCTGTATTTTTATCCAAGTAGGTGTATACCATGTACATGCCTTGAATTTGAAACAAAATGAGTAGTAATGAAGGATTTGGCTGACAGATAATCAAATTAAGTGGCTTAAAGGAGGTTTTTCTCTGATAAGAGCTGGACACAGGCAGTAGAGGCACCTGTTGCAGTAATATGCAAAAGGACATCTTTAAATGTTGCATCTTAAAATAGTCAAAGCAAACTTAACATGAATATCGGTTTATTTGTTTACTAAGTGGGTAAGTGAGGTAAACAAGATTATCAGTAATGTATTTGTTTCAGCTACAGCGTAGCTTATAGGCAAGAAAAACACAGCAAAACACAAAATGTGATCCAATTCAAGGACTAAAACAACAGCAAATTGAAGCTTCTAAGCATGTCTAACAAATGTTTAACAGAGTAAGCACAGACAAGCTTCTAAACATGTCTAACAAATGTTTAACAGAGTAAGCACAGACAAGCTTCTAAACATGTCTAACAAATACACAATGCTAAGGATAATGACAGTTATAAGTCACACTGTGGCCTTAATCAAAGCCATGTTGCCATATTGGAAGTACAAAGGAATTCAATAAGCATTGGCACATCTCTGCAGCTGAGTTAGTATAGTTTTCTCAAGGACTTTTAGAAAGTAAAGAGAGACTGGATGATCTTAAGAAGAAATGAAAAAGGTAAAGTGATTTACAGAGGAAGGCAACTGAAGCTTTTTCAAGGAAGTTGAGTTTGAGTACTGATTAAAGTGTGAAAGTGAACTGGATCTATGCCAGATGCAAACTTTTAAGACTTTATGAGTGGTCAACATCCAAACTTCCTTTCTTAATGACTGTAAAGCAATGTTGCTATTCCTTTTTGGGAAGAATCCCCTGAAAGTAGAAGGAAGAGATGAAAGGGGCTTTGATCAAAAAGCAGACAGTATCTATAACAGGTGAGATGCTCTCTTCGATGAGGCTTGTGAACTCCTTTTGGAAAATAAGAGCCGGCAGAAGGTACAACCATTCTACTGGCTGTATGATGCAAAAGGCCATTTTGGTGCTTGCCTTATCCTTACAGTTCATTCACCTCTAGCTCTGTCTCCTTGAAGGTGGAGAAAGCTTACCCTGTGCCTGTGTAAGGTAGTTTGCCCTTTGCCATCTTTTACCTTTTTTTGCTATCCTTTCCTAAATGCAAAAAAGCTTTGGAAATGGTAGAAAATCGTAGAACTTTCATTGTGATCACAGTAGGCGTAGTCAGCCATTTGTTATAACCACCTTTCTTAACTCCAGAATGTAAAAGGGAAGATCTGTCATGAAGGAAAGACAGGCTGCCGAAGATGGCAGTTGTGGCTCTCCAGGTGGCTGCATTTCTCAACAGTAGAGAATTCTGTAAAGCAAATGATGGACGAATGATGTTTCATTTATTAACTAACATGAACAACAAAACAGTAGCAGGGTTAGCAATGACCTATAGCAGGAACGTAAGGCACCACATTTTGCTTGACATTTAGGTTACAGTAAAGATGAGCAAAGAATGAATCTTATCAGCTAAGTTGGACATTCTGGTACTATTTATTAACTGTTAAAGGTTATGGTCAGCAAAGATATTTGTAAATTTGGATCTTGAGATACCCAGAGTGTTGATACCAAAGACATTCTAGAGAATAAATTTGTTTCTACTATCTCAGGGTAGAGGAACCTGGTGTAGTGATTCCCTCATGCAGGGTGAGACAGGAAGGGGAAAGAGCCAATGGTAATAAAAAGTTTAGTAGTCTCCCATGTTTACTAAGTAAATGACAGTTCTCCATAGTCATAATTGTGCATAATTTTTAACTATAAGCACTACACCTTCATTGTTCTTTATTTCAGGCTCATTACAGCTAAGGCAGTAATAGTTCTAGAGAAGGCGAGAGGGGAAAAGAAAAGGGGCATACATGCATACATAACAGAAATAGACACAATGTCACTGGAATGTGTGTGCATGTGTGTGTGTGTGTGTGTGTGTGTGTGTGTGTGTGTGTGTGTGTGTGTGTGTGTGTGTGTACTTTGAGTTTGTCATTTTTGTCACTGCTGATGTTGGTGCTATCAATCTGGGTCAGTACAGGTTGGATGCTAGATTACGGAAATGAGATAATTATGCACACATATGCATGTGCACGTGCACACACACAAAAACACATGCTCACATGAAAGAAAGATAGATAAATAGATAGATAGATAGATAGATAGATAGATAGATAGATAGATAGATAGATAGATTAGATAGATAGAAAAAGTGATAGAGATAGAGTGACTAAGACTTCAATAAGCAGAAGCCATCCATAAGGTTCAAACAAGGAAAGCTCATGTAAGTAAGTGATGTGGTCAGAATCACAATAGCTTGCCCTAATGAACAACATGATAGCAGAGTTGATGGTAATGACCTAGAGCAGGAACTTTAAGTATCATGTTCTGCCTGACATGACAGTTTTTCATCCTCCAGGTTACAGGTTGAACTTTCTAGCAATACACAAATGTAACTGACTGCAGGCATGCTGTAAGGAATATAATTATCTTTAAATAATTTAGATGTTGATGTTGTAACAAGTACCCTTTAACAATATAGTTGGAATGCATTTTTTCTGGAATCATGGAATGAAATCAGCATAGTTGCATCATTAATGATACTTTAATATCACTGAAAACAGTTTCACTTCTTGTCATGGAATTTACTGTACATTCTGCAATGTTGTTCCAAACATGTTAAATATCTAGCTGGATCTGTAAAAATTTCATCGACCAGTATTGATAAACCTGCATTACCAAGAAAGAAATACCAGTCTTCTAGCCTAGTAAATTGTTTAAATTTGCCACATTATGTGACCAGTGGCAAGCTTAAAAATGTACATTGAAAAATTAACTCAAACTGCATCACTGCACAGTATCACAGGCCTCCATAACCCCTTAGTTATTTTCTAATGTCAGTAATTCCTTTTAACAATGTGAAGTGCACCAAAAAAAAAAAAACTGAACAAATTAACAGCCACAAATTGCAATTCTAGTGATCTGCACAAGTGAAATTAAATCCAAGGGCTTGTGCATCTGCTGACTTAATTCATACAGATGTGAAAGACTGCCAACATTCAATGGTTTAAAAAAGTAAGCCTAACATTTGAACTTAAATAATCTAGTGGTGGAATAACAACAATCATTACATGACCATGGCTGAAGAAACATGTATCCACTCTCCATAACCTTTGCCTGCCCAAGCTTTAACCTCTTGGGTAAAACATATAATTCTTCAGTAAATCCTGCTTCATGTATATCTTAGCCATGATTATTATATTATTATGCAATGCGTCTCAAAATCTAGAGAATTTACTCTCTCATGGAGGCTATAGTGGTACAGTGGTTAGCGTTGTCACCTCACAGCAAAAGGTTCTCCGGTTTGATTCTCGGCTGGAGCTCAATCTGTGCAGAGTCTGCATGTACTCCCTGTGGTCGAGTGAGTTTTAAGGACTTGCAGGTAGGTGCATGCATGTGTGTGCCTTCTTTGAAGATTGGGTGCCAGGCTGGCAACTCAATATTGTAAAAACACCACTGCCAATCAATCTGCGAACCAGTGATCTGCTGTGGCGAGCCCTAACCAGGAAAAGCTGAAAGAAGGCAAAAAAGATATATGACAGTTTGGTTAATTGGTGACTGAAAGGAGGCTTGGCAGTTAAGAGGGGAACTACAAAAAAAAGATGCACAGAGAAGGAGAGTGAAGCTGCATGCTGCTTGAATGGCATCACTTTCCACACAGGAGGCAGTTATCGCCATGTTTATTCAGAATCATAAACATCCTGATTCCTACCTAACAGATGTGCAGTTTTGTCCAAACCCTTGTGGCACTGAAGTATCTAGAGAGGTATTTCATTTAAAGAGTCCAGCCTTACATCATCTTAGTTTTCTGGTAGGTAAAAGAATCATATTCCATCATGATGGGTTTTGTACTGTTGAGGTGGAACACAGTAAGCTTTCACTGTGTTCAGGCAGGGCTCCTGAAGCTGATTTTTTTTTAATTCAAGGGTGTGTCACCATTGTGAGCCACCCATATTGCACATTGCTAGAAACGGTAAGTATTCATAGGCGGGTGGGTGACCATCATTTCAGTACCAGCATTTGTGTGAAAATCTGAAGAATTTTTTCCTGTATCATGATCTTGAGTTCACAATCTGGTTATGAAGATAAAATATGTTGTTGTGGCCCTCTTTGCTGTTCATTTAAATATTATTTCAGTGTACTCGGTTACTAAGGATGTGTTACCTGTTTGTCTTTTTTTCTGTTCCTTGTCCTGCTAAGCTTCCTTTTCCCTTTTTTGACTTAACTTCTTCTCTTTGCAAACTGTCAAGGGTTTGTGATGAAAAGCAAAAGCAGATGTCTCATTTTTACAGGGCTAAATTTTATGTTAAGCCCTACTCCCTTTTCACTCTGTTATCCAACAGGCAGAATGCAGTAGTTTTCAATGTAATAATGGTAGAGCTAGAAATGACTGCACCCAGTCCTTCACTACAGCACTGAATACTAATTAGCAGGCCTATTGTCTTGCTGAATCCTTGAGTCTGAAGTTGCCACCAGAAACCTGACATGTACTGCTCCTGTAGGAGGGCTCTAGAAAACTCCCTTATCCCAAGATGGGTGCGCTGGCATAATCTGCTCATTCCTGTTTCTGCTGGTTGGTTCTCACCAGATGCTGGTGCTGCAGTCTTTGGCTCCATCTCTCTGTTCCTTGAATCTTAAACTTTAATCTTGGGTATATTCTCTGGTTTGGTAGCCAGTGCTTTATGTTAGATTTACCTTTGTTTATTTGATCAGTTTGGCCAGATTATGATCAGAGAAGGGGAATGACTAGTGATCAGTTATTATAACTAGACTAAAATCTCTGAAGATTAGGACATACATGGCATTGTGAATGGTTCAAGGGACATCTGTAAGCACTGTACCACCCTGCATAGGGCTGTTTATTTTGTTTATTTCTGCTTATTAGCTGTAGTAGAACATTGATCCACATGGATCTTTTTCCTGACGCAGCCCAGGAGGGCTACCTTGTTAACTGACTTGCTCAGATTCACACAAAAGGCAAATGTAGGCTGAGGATGATGTGGCTGTACATACTAGTCCAAGTGTCTTGTATAACGACCAATAGCTAACTATATTGTCTAATAGCTAGTTTGGTCAGTGTTCATCTCTACAACATCTGGCCTTGAGGTGTGTAACAGTCATATAAGTAATATGAAATTTGGTCATCTTCTATGGAATATGTAGTGATGCTGATGCCGTATGGATGGGGTAAAATCATTATTTAGGCTTAATGAGAAATATGCCAACTTTCATTATCCTTCTAGAGATTCTCAGACAAGAAGTCAGTTCTCTACCACATGAAGTCAAACATCCTGGCAACCATAAGTGTTAGGATGTAACAGAACATGTCTTACTGCTTATACTTCCTCAGTCCTGATTATTTAGCTGACAAGGAATGTCATATGCCTAAAGGATATTTGCCAGGAAACATGAATATGGAAAGTCATTCAGCTATAGGCAAGTAAGATTAATGTTTGATCTCTCTATGTAGCAATGCATTACTAAGAATTAAGGCTCTAAAATGGCAACGAAGCAGGGGAAAGTGTGGCATGATATGTTCATACACTTGGAATAGTCTTTAGTCATCCTTTGTTTTGAATAGATTGTCTTTTGAATGTAAAAGCATTGTTACTGCTGTGATTAATGAAGTCCTATATGCCTGGTCAGCTCCCCAGTAAAAAAAAAAAAAAAAAAGTTTAATGATATTCAGTAAACTGGTCTTTATTTCAGGGTGAAATTATTATATTTGTTAGATGTAGGAAGGACACAATCCTACATTGTAGTTATGCATTGATGTATGCACCTGTATATTTGTTTATTAGTTTGTGGTTATGAAGTAAATGCTAAAAATACACTAAATCTGTTACAATATTTCAACATTTAGAGAACCTTTCTGTTTCTTTATAATTCTACTGAATGGTAATAGGAAGGAAGCCTTTACAAGACAGCAGGAATGGGACCATTTAAAATGTAAAGGGCAGCCTTGAGAGAAGAAACATCTTAAACAAGGTCAGTGGGAGAATCTTTGTTGCAGTTTGCACATCTTCCCATGCCTTGTTCTGTTATGACTAAAATGCTGTCTGGATTTACTAGTTTCATTTCTTTCTAGCTTTGTGGCAGTGCTTAAGTATGACACTGTACATGACAGTATTGGTCATGAGACCTTATCTGAGCTCACGTTCCACAGACCTTTCTTCCTCCACACTACAATTAATAGCTACAAGGACGACATCTCTCTCGCAGGTTCCAAGGAAGCACAAACAATAGCAAGACAAAACCGCTTTTCTGTTCTGCACCATAGCCTGTTTGAAACATTTCCTGCATGATTCAAAAGTTCAAGGGTGGGATGAAGCAGTACATCTGTATAGTACAATATCTCTTTCTTCATGAATAAAGGTCAGATTGTGATATAGAACATAGAGCTTAGCTTTGATGTCTTAGAACTCTAAGATTTGTACTTTGCTCTCGCCTGCCATTACTGCTTCTAAGCAGATTTTTTTTTTCAGTGTCTGTTTGGGATTTTGTCAAGTAGTCTGGTTCACTGCAAAAATGTATAGCTAAGTTAATCAGTTAGTCTAAAAATCCAGTTGTGAGAATACGTACGTCGCTGGTGCTAAACATGTGGATACAGATATCAACAGCTACAATGGCCATGGAGTGTGCAGTTTTGTGTTTGAGTGAAATCTTTGATCTTGCTGCAGGCTTATCTCATAATCAAGACCCATTGTAACACAAGCCAAAGCAAAACATAGACACACCCATGCTATGCTAAAATTCAAATCTTTCTAAAATATACAATAAAAAGTAAAGAATGTCACAGTCTGACTGTGGTATTGCCTTAAAGTATCCATAGCAACTAAGCCATAACTAGTACTTGAAACCATTTAATCTTGCTGTCTCCTGTAATATTTTGAAAAGGCAAACCTCCTTTGATCTCAGAATGTACTGTGCTTGTCACATTGCAATTACTGGGCAATCACAAGGGGTGGCAGTTCAGTTTAATAGGCTTCACGTTTTCTTTTAGTGTCTGACCCCCAGCATGACATGCTGACATTCATAAATTTACCACTTTTTAAATTCTTGATTGCCCAGTTGGAGGTAAAATGATATGAACTAACACTTACAGAAAAAAATATAAGATTAGAGTCCAACTTAAGCAATTTCTGTCTTAAAAAAGCAGTAGACTTCTTTCCTATAAAATATATTATTCTGAGACGATCCATACTGTTGTAAGCTGAAATGGAGCTGACAAAAATGAAAATTAAACATAACTGTTATAAAAGAAACATGGCATTTCTATTACATGCTCTTTATGTGGGTAACCCTCCAGTGCTTGTATACAGAAAAAGTAATATTTCTGAATCAGTTTATTTTATTCTTTAGAAAATGCATACTAAACATGATTGGGGTAGAGAGATAGAGATTATAATGTTTACATTCAAGATAGACATATAAACAATCTGCTTCATAAAAGTAGCAACACTTAGAACACAAAATAGTAGAAAAATATATATGCATTGCAGTTTAATATATCATTAAAATGTGTGCAATACTAAAGCAAGCAATAAACATAGATATTAATTACAGACATATAAAGACTTGCAAAAATGGTGCCTCTGTGCAGAAGAGAAGAAATATAGATGTTGGGAGAGCTAGACCACAGAATGTAAAAAATAACAGAGTGGACAACAAACAGAAAGAAGAATGTTAAAGCAAGATTATCTAGTAAATAATATGAAGCTAAACACAACTATCCCCAGGATTTAATAAAATCAGTGTAGGCAGCGTGTATCCATGTACATGGCCATTGTTCTCCCTTGGCAGCAGGCCATGCATATTAATTATAGTGCACTGCCAAGGGAGAGCATAGGAACAGGGATATTGAATCCATGTAGGGAGATGTGTAGAGGCCACTCGTGGTTGTGGATGCCTGGTCAGATGTTATGTATAGGGTGAGGCTCCCTGTAATGCTCCCTTCTACTGTTGAAATGTTGTGAATTGGCTCAAATGTGTAATATTTTATTGCTATGAATTATATATTTTTTTATTTTTTCCCTCTCTGTAAGTTTGCATAGTGCCGAGCACAACAATACCAAGCTGTGCTCACATATAGACAGCTGACACCTGTTGCACATCTAAAAATAGAAGCCAAACGTAATTAATTATCATAATTATGTATTTTGTTAATTGCCATTTGCATGGCGTCGCGAGATTACCGTAGAGCCAAGCTGCACTTATACATACATAGCCAACAGCTGCCAGACATCTAAACATAGAAAGCGGATGTAATTATTTATTTATGGGTCTGTTTAAGCATGTTTGCATGGCATGGTGTGGTGCTCAGCAATGCTAACAGGTAGCCCAGTAATATATTTGAAGGTATATGAATTTTCATACTATCCAAGTAGCTAAATGGGTAGAGTCATAGCACAGCCTGATGCTTATTAGGTCCTGAGTTTGAGTCTGTAGCAGTCATAAGATGTCTGCAATTTAATTTATTATATATGTTTAATTTTAAAAACAGATTTGTGAATTATGGCACTGCTGCACTATGCTGAGCACTGCTTAAACATGCTAATGGCTACTGCTGTTTGTGCAGAGCTGAGCATAGCTAAAATCTTGGTTGTGTTGTTTTCTTGCTGATTAGCTGGTTTGCATAATGCTAAGCAATATGGAGCTTTTTTGAATGTTGCTCAATGATGTGTAAGGGTGGAAAAACAGTCTATATTAAGATCAATAGGTGGGAATTCTACACCAGTCATTGGAGTCTAATCATCTGTTGATATGGCAGTCAGTGCTGGTGAAGATGCATGCTTTTGGGTGCAGAGATGGGGTGTTCATAAGTCCAGGGTGTTTGTTGGGCTCCTGGTAAAAAAAATATGAACCCAGGCTGATGCAGGCAGGATTCCAGGGCTCAGAATGTAAGGTGGAGGCCTGGGTATGGTTGGCCAGGGGACTCAGCAGTACTATTGGTATCCCCCACACAAGTGAACAGTGTTGCCACCATTTTGATGACCTGAAGAGGAGAAAGAGGGGAAACTTGGACACCTGTGTCTAAGAGGCATGAGCTGGAATACCCCACAAATATGTAAGTATGTTTTCCACTATTTTATCAAACTCCGAGCTTATTGTATACAAAATCTGTAGGCATAATGGTGTGCTTCTTTTCCAACACCTGCAGCTGAGAGGGCTCACCATGTTTCATCCCATGCTAGGCGCCCGGCCAGGTTGCACTGTGAGTGTGGTGCAATAAACAAGAAAGAATAAAGCAGTTACTGCTATAAAGTATACACGATAAAAACTGTAGTGCAATAAATGGGCAAGTAGAACTGTAGTACAATAAATGGGCAATTAGAGCTGTAGTACAATAAATGAACAGTAACAACTGTATTGCAATAAACAATACCAATAACAGTAAGCAAAATGGTGTACAGCAGGATTGTGTTGTCATAGCCATTGCAGTAGAGCTGCATGTATTATTTGTCTATGGTAAGATTGCTGCAGTCAAGTGTAACACTGTCTCCGGGCCAATATCAGTCACATAATCCTCTCTGTTCCTCCTACTCCAGGTAATAAATATATATAGGTGAGGTAGCCCACTCTATGGGCACATATTGTGTGTGGACTTCACACATATTTATCAGCAATACTAATAAAGTGTTAAGCAGCATTGCTGATTCCTAAAGAAATCTGTTTTAATAAATGCAGTACAGCTGTATTCCATGCATGTGTGTTCTACTGTCACTGCAGTATAAAACTGTAATAGTTCTAGAATGCAACACAAATTCAGTCACATAATGCTCTCAGTGTCTTCCACTCCAGGGACAAAAGGTATATGGTTGAGGTAGCCCATGTTATGAGCAGATATCATTGTGTTTACATTTCACAGACATTTGTCCGCAACAGCAATACTATTGAGCAGCATTGTTGATTCCTAAAGAAATCTGCTGTAATAAATGCAGTACGTCTGTATTCCATGCACGTGTTTCTACTGTAACTGTGGTCAGGTATAAAACTGTAATAGTTCTAGAATGCAAAACAAATTCAGTTACATAATGCTCTCATTTTTCCCATTCCAGAAAAAAAGGTATATGCTTGAGGTAGCCCATGTTATGAGCAGA
This sequence comes from Protopterus annectens, assembly GCF_019279795.1. NCBI lineage: Eukaryota > Metazoa > Chordata > Ceratodontiformes > Protopteridae > Protopterus > Protopterus annectens. The sequence continues at coordinate 341,930,060 of NC_056734.1, forward strand.
TATGATTGTGCTTACATTTCACAGTCACTTATCTGCAATACCAATAAAGTGTTAAGCAGCATTGTTGATACCTAAATAAATCTGTCTAAATATGTCCAGTATTACTGTATTCCTTGCATGTCTGTACTAAGCTACTGCAGCCAATAGTTACATTCTTTGCAAATGTCCCCTGCAGTCAGGCTATTGGGTTCTATTCCCATGCCTGCCAACTAAGGCATGACGGATGTCTACTTTATGTACTGTACACAAACATGCCTCTCAGGTATCACGGTTTCTTGTAATTAAGACTACCTAATCCGTCTGTCACAGGATTACCAGAAAATGATTACCTGGAATGCAATGTATTACCAAATCTGCTTACAGAACACCTTGATAGTTATATAAGTCCACATTATGTGAAACTGTTCTGTGTAGTTGTGTACCTGCATTTGTTATTGCTTGGCCCATACTGACCCATGCTAACAGCTTGAGAGGTATGTGTGTGCTACATCAGCTATAGGAAAATTGTAGTCACTGTGCTCAAAACTGACACTATACTCCTGTAGAGTATTTATTATCAGTGTTTTCAGAGATGTAGTCTGCATTGTCAGTAATGGAATGTTTGTCTATCTCTCTTCCCACCCCTAATCTTGATTTATTTATTATTGTTATTTATTATTATAATTTAGTATTAACATATTTTGTTAAACTATATTTCTGTAAAATGTGAGTTATTGTTATGTTTTATTATTATTCAATATTAACATGTTTTGTTAAACTAACTGTCTTGTTGGCCTTATGGTTTACAATGGCATGCTGTTAACATACTGTTATGTTACTTAATATTGTGTCACACATAATATATATTAATATGTATTTGGATTGATAAATATGAAGTTCCATTTTGTTAATACTAACAATGGTTTGGTTATTACTAACCTTAACTTATTGCTATACTTCATTTACCACTACACGTCAAGGTAGGCCATTTCCGGCTGATCCACCTACCTTGCCTCATCAGGCTGTGGCACTTGGTCCCACCATATCTGGGACCCAGACTGGTGATGCCCCCTCTACTACCCCTGCATGACCTGCAGCATTAGGTAGTACCACCCCACAGGACGGGGATGGGCCCCCCTCTGGGAGCTGTGGTGGAGGGGGAGTTTTCACCTGGGCTGAGTTGCCAGTTTTTGTGTGCAGGATAGTCTACCATGGGTTTGACTGCCACCTGCGCTGGATTGAGGACATGCTGGCCAAATTTGTGGAGCAGCCTTACTCTGGTGCCCAGCCTCCACCACTGCTATCACCAGGACAGTGATGTAGCAGTGCAAACAGTCCCATGGGTGGGGATGTGAGTCACGCTGCTGCCTTGTGGAGGCACATGGGGCTTAGATTCCACAACACCCTCCCTATCCAAGGTGTTCACCCCCTCATGTGTCACACACCGCCCCTATCTGCTATCTTGTCTTGTCCGTCTGCAAATGCATCTTCACCTACCCAACTTACCTCCCTCAGATGTATCTATGTCCCTTCTCCAACATTCCACTCTCACCTTAAAAAAAATGGGCTCCTGTTCCAACAAAAGTGTTTTCGCCCCATACATAGCTATCCATTTCACACACATGTCCACTGGACACATGTAATTTTGTCCAATTGGCTTGACAATCTAGTTATGTTGTTCTCACCCTTCTCTCTGGGGGTGAGGCTTCAAAGTTTTGTACAAATTCTGTCAAAGTCCAGAGTTGTTGCTGTACAAGAAATAGATAGCTATGGTTCTTTCCTATGCCCTTCTTGCATATCCCTACCTGCCTTTCACTATGTTTTCCCCCTGCTTGCACCCCATTTCACCACTTTCCTATCTCCCCATTTTTCTTTTCTTTATATTTTTAGTGCAGCACTTCAGCTTTACTAAGCTGAGCTAAATAGAGCTATATTGACTATGTGTCTTTAAAATTGTAATGCACACTTACACAATAAACACCTGTCCCATATTTCAAACCCAAGACCATCACACCTGCAAACCACTGTATTAACCTGCCACACCACACAGCTCTTAACTAAAACAGGTGGTTTAAACAAAACATAGTAATTGCCAGTTGCAGTCATTAAGGGTGCTTCAGCGGAGCTGTGTGTCACTCCATGCCATGCAAACTTGATTAAAAGTAATGGAAAATATGAGAGTGTACCTTGGACTCTGATGCAATAGTACACCATTAGAATGCCAAAGACATAAAAATGGATGAAGTGAGGCCTGTGAGAGCAGGTAAATGTGCCCTTTTATCAGCAACATGTAGTAATATACCTGCTAAGGCATTAGTTGCAAAATACATGTTCACTTGGGACCCTAGTGCAGAAATAAACCCATATAAAGTCATGCACATACTGATGGATGTAGAAAATGTTTGTCACCACCTGTATGTGTGCACATATATCTTGCAAATATATCTGCTGTAACAGTGAGTCAATAGCTCAGTCTTTTAAATTCCTTGCAAACAGTACATTTTGCCACACACAGTCCTGGGTTCAAATCCAGTTGTATGTAGCACTGGAAATATAGTATTGTGAGGCCAGCAAATAATGCTGAGGCATGCACTCTTTATCCGCATTATCAAATGTTTCACTGATGGAAGTCATAGGTCTGCAGACAGAAACACGATTCATATATCCCTGTATAGCAAAAGTATAAGTGCATAAAGTGTCATGTCATGCATTAATATGTATACACAGAGAATGTCAATGCAGGTACTGTAAATGAGGGCCACTAATATCAGAGTGCACCACACAATAGTTATAAAGCTACAGTGCCAATTAGCATAGCTGCACACCTAACATACACATTTGAAGTGCTTACTTGTAACAGGGACTGCTCTCATACATGCTCCAAATTACTACCAGACTGTAACACATGGTCTGACAGTCACCCAGATGGTGGACATATGGTTATATTAATCCCCCATGCTGCTCAAGGACACAACAAACATGTAAACTAGTACTCTGTTAGTGATACTGTTGCCTAACATACTTACCTTAAACACGTCTTAATTGGACTGGAAAGGGTAGTTTCACTCTAGCTCTATGTCTACAACAAGGCTGGCACAGCTCCCATAGTTGCTCCTACAGCTTCTTGTCCTCCAAAGTGTTCACAATCTCTGCCTATGCCTATTACTTACACCAGCAGCTGCAGCCTGTAGCACACCCATTTCTATGTAAAAGTTGCTGCTACATACTACCCTCTGCAATGATATATTCTCCCCAGCCCAGTAATGTGCTGCATAACATATCAGAAAGGGCCCCTAATCTACATGAAGGCCTTATATATTCTACTGTGGTTGCATGTGATTGGCTGATGATAGTGCAAATCAGCTGAATTGTTTGCAATTCGCATTTCAGAACCACAGATTGGTTAAGAGGCAATCACGTGCTGATAAGAAGCATGTTAAAAAGGCAAGCATCTGGCTATGGGGAGCCATTTTGTATGAGACTTTCCTCACACAGACCACGTGTATGCAAAGTATTAACTATCAGCACATCAGCAGAGGAGTACTGCACTCCATCAGGTATGTAACCATCTTGTTTACATCATATGTAATCATCTTGTTTACATTAGGATGCAAATGTCTGACTATACTTATTGGGAATAGGGATTACAGCATTAATCCTTAGAACTGTGATTATGACATGTCAATGATCTAGAGATTTGTTACACATACAGAGGATGAGCAAGACATTAAGGGTGGAATGTATATTGTCAATGTGGCACACTGGGCTTGTGTAACTCTCCCTCTACAGTGGTTGGAAGAGTGCACTGCTATTTGTTTGGCACAGTTGGTTTGACATAATATCGGGGGGGGGGTTGCCCTTTGGGGAGACACTACAATACACTCCAGCATTAGCTGTATGAACATACAGCAGTCTCTTTCATGGTGCACACAGGAAACCCTGACTATCACCAGTATCCTAGTTGTATCCACATGCTTAGCATGTTTGAACACTGTGGGATAAGACATGTGTGATCAAGCAGTGGATATTGCCAGCTATTCTGTCCTTGCTGTGTTGCTACATAGTGTACTTTCACATATGTGATCCTGACATATGTTCCCATGTTGTTGTCTATTCAGGGAACATGTATGCAAGATGCTGTGCAACTTTCATGGATGCAGAGAATGAGTTAATATTGGAAGCATTCCATCAAAACCATGAAGTCCTGCTGTCCATGGGGAGGCACAACAGGGAACAGTGGGAGCCATTGTGGGCTGACCTTGTCCATGCTGTCAATGGTCATCAGGGAGAGACATATGAGCAGGTTCAACACTGCACAATGGACATAATCAATGCAGCATGTAGAAGAGCAGCAGATGTAGCCAGGGATTGTGGCACCACTGGTGTCCTGCAACAGAACAACCATTCTCAGCCAGTGAGGAATTCCTGGCAGCCCTAGGTGCACACAACAGCTTCTAGGCATCCATCACATTCCACATCATGGATGTGGGTGCCACAGTGTCCACGGCAGTGAAATGTGCAAGTAAGCTTAGTTTGATCCGCATTGCAATACTGTAACATTCAGAGTGTCAGAGCATGCATAGTCTTATGTGGGTGTCAGGTCAGTTGGTTTTTTGGGGGGGGTTCACTGCAGTTTGACTGCCATGCTCAGATTTTGACCACTAGAACAATTAACACAGTAACTACTGTCAATGTGAGATATATGGACATATTACCTTGTGGGGGTGGAATATGTGTGGTACTGACATTACCTCTCACTCAACTTTTCACAGGTCTGTCAGGAATTGTTCAAGCCCATGGTCCTTCTCTTGGTAAGCATGACACTGTTTTGCTATAGATGTAGGTTTACAGCATTGTAATCCCTAGACTGTCATCTCAGGCATGCTGCCTGCATTGCTGTACTGTCAGCATGATTACCAACTGCACACATATATTCTGATAGTACACATGTTAGACTCATACCCATTCCTTGTAGATGTGACCACACTGATAGATGTACCAGTATTGTCAGGACGCTACAGAGTGTCATATATGTCAATTGCGCAGAATCTACACAAATGTCAACAGTGTACCTCACTGTTGCCGATGAGATTGCAGTGTAATGAGATGTTATTTTCAAGTAAGTACAGCTGTTAGTTGGAACAGTACTGTCCTCATGTCCTATTATATGAGGTTGAGTTTTCAACAGGTCTGTCATAGTGATGACAGTGTATAGAGCCTTACATATATCACAACATAGTAGTGCAGAGCATAATAGTGCAGGTATTAATGTACTGCTTTTTCCTTTCTTATCACAGGTGACCTCTGGGTTGGTCTCTGTACACAACCTAATGTCAGTGTCTCCTCAGACTCTGATGATGATGGTGGCCACAGTGTGCCACATGTGGGGGGTTCGGGGGCTGAATCTGTCCCAGATGTTAACATCCCTCTTCTGTCCTCATTGTCAATGCACACAGTGTGCCCACACATACCCTGTCCCTGGAGGCCACAGATATTGGACAGTCAGAAGGTGGAGACATTGAACAGAAAAGTGTGGTGACTATGGCTCCAGTGAGTGTAGACACTGGCCATAGCCAGAGACCTGGTGAGGTCCCACACAGGTGGATTAACAGGGGTGCTTGTAGGAGGCCTGCTGTCTATCCACCACCTGTTGCAGGTGTCACATCATGGGTCACTAGGGCCATGTTTCGGGCAGTCATGAAGGCACAGGCACATTTTGAATGGAACACCAGATGTATGCTTAAGTTTATGGATGCAGCTCAGTCTGATATCCGTGCCTGCCTCAACTGCACTGTGAACACCCCGGATGGTTCACTGATGCAGTGGACAAAAGGAGGGTAGAGACAGTGCCTGTCTTGGACAGCACATTGTCTGTGCTGGAACATGTAGTTGGAGTTGAGTGTCAGACTCATGGATGTAGGTCAGCAAACCCATCTGCTGAGAGTCAGTCACCATGCACAATCATGCTCCTGTAGTGGCAGTACATCCAGTGCCATGGAGGAGAGTGCACTGTCCACACCGTGAAGTGACAGGCCATGGGCTTGTGGTCATGGGCGTTCCTGTGGGGGACATGGTCCCTGTAGACAGCAGTCACCATCAGGTAGTAACAAAGCTTCTGAACTTGGGCATAGAGGTGTCAGTGCAACTCCTGGCAGAGGCAGTTCCCGTGTTCAGGGATGGAGACAGTGAACTGTCAACTCTACCATGTATGGTCAAAAGTTGTCCAACGTACACACATGTAGGGCTAGCACTGAGTTTGACTGTGTACATGCACACACTCAAACACCACCATTACATGCATGTCACCTACAGACACACATGGCACCTCTCCACGGCCTGTCTAACCCCCACCCCTTCCTGACTCACACTCATGCTGTCAGCTGTTTGGCACAGCCTAGGCCTCCAGCACCCCCACACAACACCCTGTGTGTGAGATGATACCTCTGCCACATCTGTCATACTTGCTATTGATGCAGGGAAATGAAGCTATGTGCCTGATGCACAGGGTGACTATATTACTTAACATGTTCTTGTGTAATGCAGTGTTGTTTTGCCATGCCACTTGTAGTGGTTAATGACAGATACTGTATGCTGGCATTTGTCATGAGTACGCAGTATACTTTTGTATACCTTATGTTGCATGATGTTGTAATGGCTGTATAGTTACACAATGACAGGTGTGTCATGGACCTGTTTATGTTTCTGCTTCAGGAGTCTGTTTGGATAACCTATGGATACACAGTGGCAATTAAGCAGCACAGGATGGCATGTTAGAATAGCAGATATACTGTATGTCTTCAGCAAGGTACAGCACTATGACTGCATGGCTCCATATGTTCATATGTGTATAACAGGCTAACAAGGACAATGGAGGCATTCAGCGTACTCTTGCATCCCTAATCAGTCAACTGGTTTGCTACCCTTGATAAGTGTCACCAGGGTTTTGGGAATACATACATCTATAAGCTGTGGTGATGGAGATGACCCATCTACAAATATCCTGTGTCCAGTACAGAAAGTTGCCTGACACCAGTTATGATTGTCATGTTCTGTATCCCATTTTGTAACCTGCACATGATGTGTGTCACAGCAGATCTGTGCTTCACATCCATGGAGGGCCTTTTTCATGTAGGGTGTACTGTCTGTGTTACACACCTGTCTCTCCAGCATGTACTATGTACACCACAGTGATGTGGTATGCATGTAGAACAGGTGAGACATGTGTTAGCCCTGTCATGGATATGTGGCAGGTACACAGTGGGATCTGACACCTCCCTGTATGTAGCCATACACATCCCCTGAAAAGCATTTAGGACACAGACTACTCATGTATGGTTCTTAAAAAACACAGTAGTCAAAGTGAGAATAATGAATGGTACTTTCAAAAGGGACCAAATAGAGACAATATAAGTACCAGTCTGACACAGCTGCAGGTAAAGTCCATAAAACTTTAATAAAAATAAGAAATAAAAGAGTAAGCACTTTCATGGTATATTTCTACTGCTTCTTCAGACTGAATACTAAAGAACAACAGAGTCATTTAAATAACACATCAATAAAACAATCAGCACATCAATTAAGCATACAATGGTTAAAGTGCCAGTACATAAAAACACAAACCTATATACCAGTGTCAATGTTTCAAGGGTCTGGCTTTCAAAAAAGGTTTAAGAGAGACTACCTCATTTAAACCAGCTGCTTTATCAGTATTTAAAAATAGAATCCACTTCTGTTCAGCGGATTCAGTCCGGTTCCTAATGCCCCCCCCTTAAACTCTCTGAAATGATCTCAAGCACTAAGAATCTAAAATAATGATCCATCCCATAATTAATGGCATGCTTAGCCATGGCATTAGTTTCTTTCCTATTTTTGATGTCTCTTTGATGTTCTAAAATTCTATCATTTAGCTGTCTATTGCTCATCTCAATATAAAAAGCATTGACACTGGTATATAGGTTTGTGTTTTTATGTACTGGCACTTTAACCATTGTATGCTTAATTGATGTGCTGATTGTTTTATTGATGTGCTACCCGCATAAACTCCAATTCTAACTCCAGCTCTATTTTGGACTGGATTCTTACCTCTCATCCTAACCACTATCATAATCCCACTACACTACCTGACTCACTTAGTGATCACCTCCCAACTTCCATTCAGCGATACTCCTTCCATGCTAATAAATCTCATGCTTATAGAGACTGCCGTAACCTTTCCAAGTTTGACCCAATTATATTCAATACAACTATCTGTGCAATCAACTGGTCCTTCCTTTATAATCTCCCTCTTGAAGAAGCTGTTCTAAAATTTAACACCTTATTTCTTAACATTCTCAACTCCTTGGCCCCCATTAGAAAAATTAGAGTTAAATCTAAATATGCTCCCTGAATCACCAAGGACAGTCTCTCCCAGAAAAGGGACTGTGCTTGGAAATCCTGGAATAAGCACAAAACTACCTCAAATCTCCAACTCTATAAGGAACTTAGAAAACTTGCTAAAAAAAACTACCTTGACAAAAAACTTTTTTCCTCAACCACCAAAAAAACTCATACCAACCCCAAAACATTATGGTCCACTATAAACAAGATTCTATACCATGGTAACCCTCTCCCCCCAATCATTTACCTAACTCCTCCCCTCTTGAAACCACCATTCTTCTGAATTCCTTCTTCATTACCTCCATACAGAACTTACTTAAACCCAGTGCTACCTTAATCCATGACACCCCACCACCATCTCTTAATTCCACTCCTTTCTCCATTAAACCCATCCCTACCTCAACTATCTCATTGTTCTCAGTAAACTTAAACCCTGCTCCCCCTCCACTGACAACATGCCACCTTACTTTCTTAAGTTAGCAGCCTCTTCTATTACCTACCGTGTCTCCATACTCATCAATTGCTCAAATAAGGAGAGTCTTGTCCCTGCTGTCTGGAAAAAAATTTACATTTGCCCCTACACAAAGGAGGAAACTCCACTGACCCTTCAAACTATAGGCCCATTGCCATTATTTCCCACCTTTCTAAAATTCTCGAAAAATATGTACACAAACAGCTCATTTCTTATCTCACCCAAGAAAACCTCCTCACCCCTACACAACATGGCTTTAGACCTCATCACAACACTACTACTGCCCTTATATATTTTACTCATTCAATTGCCTTATCTCTTGATAATAGCAAGTTAGTCTCTTGCCTGTTCCTTGACCTCTCTTAAGCCTTTTATACTGCTTCCCATCAATTCCTTCTCTCCAAACTATCCTCCCTTAACCTCTGTAGCTCCACTCTTAACTGGTTCACTAGTTTCTATCTGATCAGTTACAATCTGTTAAATGTCTCTTCTTCCTCCCCGAGTGCCACAAGGCTCCATCATTGGGTCCCTCTTATTCAACATCTTTACTAACAACCTCCACTTTTCCTGTCCTCACTCCACTCTGATTCAATATGCTGATGACTCAACTATCATCTCTACATCTGACAATGTTCCTCATCTTCTCTCCCTCACTCAAGAATCTCTGCATTCAGGGGAAAAATGGCTCACTGCTAATCAATTACTACTTAACCCTAACAAAACTAAACTTTTACTCTTCCTACCTAAATCTCTCCAACATCTAAAAACCTCCTTCTCCATCTCCTCTCTAAATAACACTTCCATTAAAGTTGAACCACATACTAAACTCCTCTGGGTTTACATTGATGACGAACTTAAATTTGACATTCACATTAATAACTGTATAAAAAAAAACTCGCCAAAAACTTGGACTGTTATACAGGAACAAAAGATTCCTAACTCCAGAATCTAAACTGTCCTTAGCACAAGCATATCTACTTGCAACACTTCTGTACACCACTCCTTTATTCACCCACCTACAAAAGAATCTGACTACCAAGCTTGAATATACCTATAATAAAATAGCTCAATTCGCTAGTAATCACCCTTATCGAATACACCACTGTCTTTCCCTAAAAAACGTCACTGGCTTTAACTCCAAATAAATCCTCCTGCCACAACTCAATCTGGCCCACTTTATCCTTCTCCATCCTCTTGTATGTCCATCTCTGACTAATTTTATCTCCTCCTGTATCCCTAACTGCAACCTACCTATCTATGACCAACTCCTATTGTGCATCTCCAAACCTAACAAATCCATTGGCAAGATTCACTATAGCTACTCGGTCACTTATGCCTGGAACAAACTTCTTCTTCTCTCTCTCTCTCTCTGTATATATATATATATATATATATATATATATATATATATATATATATATATATATACATATGTGTGTGTATACGCAAGCTTGATGACACCCACAGTTTTAAAATAGCATTAAAGGAATTCCTGCATGCCTCTTGGATCTGCTCTTGCAATGACCCCACTTGACCATCTTCCCTCTTGCCTCTCTCTCATTTTGCTTAGCCTCCCATTTCTTTTCTACCTCATCTCTGTTATTTAACTGTAATCTCTACTATCTCTACCATCTAGTTTCCTCCTTCACTCTTCCTTCACCAGTAATTTCCCTCCAATCTTCACCTCATCTTCTCCTCAAGTTCCTTACTCCTCCACTTGCACTTTATTACAATGACTGTCCTGCTGACCTCTCCAATCCAAATATTGTTTTAATCCTTTGACTTTCAAATTTTTGTGTAAAATACCTAAGATTTACTAAAATGTCTTTTCATTGTTTTTTTTTTTTGTAATGCTTTAGTTACTCTGTACAAAGTTTAATCACACTTTTCCTTTACGTTTTGTATTTATCACTGTATTTTCTAAACTTTGTAATGGAGCTTTTCTCCTCGGGTCTCTGCTAAAAAAGGGCATCTTGCCCAGTCAGACAAATCTGGTTAACAAATATCAAATAAATAAATAAATAAAATGATGGGTATTTGGGACTTCACCACAATGTCTGCATCAACTACATTCGCTTGTGTCCACCACATGTGACATGACATTTCCACAATCTGTCCCATGACTTCCATATTTACAGAGCATTTCATAAACAAAGACACCGGGAACCTCCAGACACTGGATCCTACCCAGTTCGACTTTGTTAAAGGCAGATCTTGCCTCTTGAACCTGGTCAACTTCTTTGAAACAGTAACCAGGGCCATAGACAAAGGGAAGGTAGTCCACACAGCCTACCTGGACCTCACAAAAGCCTTCGACACAATACCTCACTTGGACATCATAAATAAGCTCACAAGCTTAAATATCAACCCCTATGTCACAAGATGGGTTGCAAACTGGCTCAGGGATAGAACCCACATGGTCAGAATTGCAGGTGCTATGTCAGACTCTAAACCAGTCACAAGTGGCGTCCCACAAGGCTCAGTCCTGTGACCTCTCTTTTTCGGTATATATTTCTCTGAGGTACAGGCTAACACGGGAGGACTATGGATGCCCAAGTTTGCAGATGACTGCAAACTGGGTGCCATAATCGACTCTCCGGCTGACACAAGCATCCTCCAAAAGGGTCTCACAGAGACGGATAACTGGTGCCAGAGCCATGGCCTAAAGCTAAATGCCAAAAAATGCATAGTCATCCCCTTTGGGAAAAACAAAGTGCTCACAAATTACCACATAGGTGGTAATCCATTACGTACGGAAGAAGTAATTAGGGATTTGGGGACCCAAGTAGATAGTAATCTCTCCTTTGACAATCACGTTGCCAAAGTGGTTAGAAAGACCTTCTATATAGCCCACCTTATCACGAAAGGATTCACATCTAGATCAAGAGAGGTCATTGTGCCCCTCTACTCATCACTCATCAGGCCCATAATTGAATACAATGCCCTATTTGGGATGTACCTTACCCGACACCTGCAGCAACTGGAAAGATCCCAAAAGTACCTTACCAAGAGGATCAAGGGACTCAAACAGATGCCCTATGCAGTTCAACTAAAGAAACTCCAGCTCTACTCAGTTGCTTACCGCTTACTCAGAGGTGATCTGTGCCTGATGTATAAAGCCATGTCCAACCCAGAATTAATGGACATGCTCCACCTCAGGAAATCCAAATCCCTTAGAGCTACATGCTCCAGGGACTCAAACCTCAGCACAGAAATAAATAGGACATGCTGGAGGGACAGATTCATATCCCAGAGGCTCCCCTCACTCTGAATCCTGATCCAGGATAGGCAGAGCCCCTCACTGACCCTCTTCAAGAGAAATCTTGACAAGTGGATGGGAGATAGTAAGTTTACCCCCGGGATCCCTACTGGGTCCCTGCTAGACAGAGGCAAAATAAACTAACCATAAAAGGGATATCTTCTGTGACCTACCATCCAAAGGCACAGTCTACTATTCTAAAAGGGTGGTGAAAGCCAAACACACTCAGGCTAGGCTTATAAATGCCCTCGGGCAGATAGCCTAGTACCAACCTATGAACTGGTTTCTCGCTGGCAGATGCACATCATCCATTGCACATGCTAACATTCCAGGCTGCATCCCACATGTGATCTGACAAGGATTACTAACATCATTGTGAAACCCTTGCAATCATAGTGATACTACTGGCTGCACACCAGCTGAGTGGGCAATGGCAAATCTTATACACTTGCACAGAGGTGGTGCATCCACTGACCAACATAACTGTACACCTCTTTGTCTAAGTATTCATATCTGTATGCCCATAGGAGCAATTATCATGGAGCTGATCAGCACACATACATGTGTTCTACACACAGTTGACTGTACACAGTTTGGATGTGTGACAAGGGGAGCACGAATGTTACACATGGTGGACATTTCCGAGCAGTCACCAAGGACCTGGGTGAGGCTACATCAGGGCGTACAACCCCTTGGACTGCACCAAGATATCTGACTATATTTCCTGCTCAGGCAACATTTACAAAGCACCCACTTATCCATGATATTGTCATTGTATGGGTCACTACCTGGTCCATTGCTGGCACAAATACGCAACATAGTGACATCCACCTCCATTATCTGACCTGTAAGCAGCAGTGCTCAACAGAGTGCAGTTCTGGGTCCTCTACTGCTCGGAATCCATTCAACCACAATGCACATGACTACTGAATGACTGTGGCTAACAATGTTGGCTGATGCCTGCACACTGTGAGCACTCATAGAGTCTCTGTGGTATGTCACTATCCTGCAAGAGGGTAATGCGAACACAAGCCTGTTGACATAGTAATGGCCATAAACTCCATGCAAATATATATGTAGAGTTATTTCCATCAGTTAGACCTATGGACCTGGCAAGTAGCACATCAGTCACAACACGTGCTGTACATACTCAGGGATGAACGAACTGGGCACACAGACCTGGCCACTCAGGTTTATACTTAATGTGCCTCAGATCACCATGTCCCTACAGTGGTATGGCTGGAATCATATGGCATAGCTGAGGCCACAGTCACCTGTAAGTGACACTCATAACCTCCAAGTACACTTCCCTCAGCATGCCAATATCTGAGTGCAATGGCCATTTGTTGATGTACCTTTCCAAGCAGTACTAGCAATTACACACAACAGTATGGTCCCTCACAAGCACACATCACGTTTTCAGTATGTGTTCAATGGGGATCATCTGCATTGAGTGTCATTGTCTCCTGTGGCATTTAGACTACTCAGAAGTGATCTGTGCCTTGCATATGGGGAAATGTGTGACCCTGCTTGATTGCATATGCTGCCTATCTGTAGGTGGCATAGTAGACGGATAACTCATTGTAAGGCCATTAACCTCGTATGTGACATTAGTACTACATGCTTGTAGGAGAGATTTGTCTAGCAGACTTAAATACACACTTAAAACAGAACCCTGCCTAATGGCACACAGAGCACCTCAGTGCACCTCCGCACATGCCATCTGTATGATTGGCTGGGTGACCATCATCTCAGTACAGGGCATCTGCCTGTGTCCTTCTTGGACTGGGGCAATATGTGCTGATCCCATAACTACAGGTATAAGGGCATCTATGATTGTGAGGGCTGTATGGGCATTATGCTAGTGAAGTTCTAACATCCTACAGTTCCATAACATGATGTAAAATGCTATAACAGACTCACACACATACATGTCTACAATGAGGGTAGCACCACTTCCAATCACTGCATACAGGACACACCAAGGCACACACATAGTGCAAGTTGGCTGTATGTAGATGAGAACACTTACCTATGTAATGGTATACACTACAGATCATAGTACGTGATGGGGTTCCTATTAAATTATCGAACTTCAACAAGTTCGAACCCTATATGGTCAAAACCATATAGTCAAACATGCTGAAGTTCAAACAAAGAAAAAAAAAAAGAGGCAACAGTAAACTGTTGCAAGCAGGGGGGCAAGCCCCCCTGCACCCCCCACACCCCTTGCTCTTTAAATATACCAACTCTGAGACCACCCTATAGTGCAGAAAGGGAATATTTCCCTTTACTGCACTGTAGTGCAATCTCGGAGTTGGTATATTTAAAGAGCGGGGGGTGTGGGGGGCAGGGTGACTTCCCCCCTGCTTGCAACAGTTAGTTTACTGTCACATCTTTTATTTTTTTTCCCCGTGTTCAAAGTTTTGAAACTTTGAACAGACAAGTTCAATATTGTTGTGTTCAAAGTTTCAAAACTTCAATCACATAATAGGAACCTTACGTGATGCATGCAACACACCTTATGTCTGCTAGTACTATCAGTTCAGGACATATTATGCTTGATGACATCAGCAGGCCTTGTTGTGTTGAGTCCTTTGGGGGGGCACATCACACATTACAAATAAAATACTGCAAAACCCTACCTATTTCTAGGTTACTATGGTGATCTTATATATGCCATATAAACATACACGCACACCAAGTAGCCTGGAGTGAGGTTAGAACCCCAATCTATCTAGTCTTACACACTATAGCTCACAGTATTTATCACACACACCATGGCTTAAGTCTAATACTATACTGTCAGCTGGTAGTGTTAAGGTGAATGACATCATCAGACCTTGTAGAAGAGGGCAGTTTGGAAGCCAGCAGCAAGTTACAGGGCCAAAAAGTGCATAAGCATTGCAGGTGGATAGCCGATGAGGGCATGGCAGTTGTTTTTCAGGGATATACACACACTCACACACACACACACACACACACACACACACACACACACACACACACACACACACACACGCACTAAGTAGCCTGGAGTTAGATTAGAACCCCTACCTATCTAGTCTTACACACTATAGCTCATGTTACTTATCGTACACACTGTGACTTAAGTCTCATATTACACTGTCAGGTGATAGTCTTAAAGTGGAAGACATCAACAGGCCTTGTAGAAGAGGGCAGTTTGGAAGCCAGCAGCAAGTTACAAGGCCAAAAAGTGAATAAGCATAGCAAGTGGATAGCCCATGAGGGCACGGCAGTTGCTTTGCAGGGGCATACACACACACACACACACACACACACACACACACACACACACACACACACACACACACACACCAAGTAGCCTTGGGTGAGATTAGAACTCCTACCTATCTAGTCTTACATATTATAGCTCACAGTACTTATCACACATGCCACAGGTGAAGTCTGTTGTATATATGATTGCAGGCACAATACTTTAGCATTACACAAACTAGGCTTGTGTTGCACAGCATCTGTGGCTGACAGAGTGATATTGCTTTGTACTGTTATCTGTGTGTAGTATCCTAGCATTGAGATAACTATTATCCTAACTATGTCTGTACAGTTGCCAGTATAGCCATATGTGGCTGTTTGCACTTAGATAGGCAAACCTGTGGGCAGTAACAGTGTGCCTTGCCCATCCGGGCATCGTCAACATTATACATTACACCACCTGCTCATCTGTGTCTGTCTATGTGGTGACATCCTCCAACCAGAGATGTCTGTAGGTAAGTGGGGTATGTACTGTTGAGCCCTTAGTTTGTCTCCTTTGAGAAACATTATAGATGTGTGATAGTGCAGATTTACTCACCATTATTAGGGTATTTAGGACAATACAGACATCCACACACATATCTCTGTATATAACAGGGATGTATATATAAATGTGGCTGTGTGTGTGTGTATCATATGTATATGCATTATGTAGATATATGGGGAGAGTGTATGTATCTATTTGACACTGCATAGAGATAGATATACTATGTATGGGAGCGAGAGATAGTGACAGATGGATATGTATACGTATATGTCTGTATGTATAGACATCTCTATACAGAATTGCACTCATTTTAACTTAACTAAGTGTATGGACATGCCCAGTGGGACTGTCAGTACTTATAAAGTGACTCCAGGCCATGCCTACCTGTACTCCAGTCCTGGATTTTGTGTGTTACAGACAATGATATCTGTGTCTGTTTCTGCAGTACTGCACTTCACTCAAAATATCCATGACATTCCCCACTATTCTGCTTCATTCAGTTTATTTATGTTTATTTATCTATTAAGCTTCATACACAGCAAGATAAATTATTATTGTATGGTACAGTACAGGGGGGTGGAGCTGAGGGACAATAAAAGAAATGATGTAGAGATGGAATGAATGTATTAGCTGTGTACTGCTTGTATCATACAGAGTCATCCCTGGACTACGGTTCTGTCAACTATTGCATTTGCAAGGTAAGTCTCTAACCTACACACTACTTGTAAGGATTACTATAATATGGTATCGTATTTATGGATCTGCTGCATTTATGCAAGGAAATATAGTTGGCTATATGGACCGAAGTAACATCTACATGGGACTAAAGATACCCAGTCCACTAGTATGTGTTCCATAATATTCACTAGGTCTCATGGTTGGAATATTCACTACATCAGTCAAGGGAGATGCTAAACAGTGGGGTCGCATGATATTTCGACTACTGCATATCCCGCAGATCATGTGCTGTTGTTACTTCACCCCCAACACAGCAGTGTTCCCATGTAATTGCTTTAACAGTAAGTCAGCAATGGTATATCAGCAGACCAGGCAATCTCAGGGCAGTAACACAGAGCTCGATCACACATTGTATGTCACACATAATGCAGGACTAACAACGTGCATATTTATGCTGTTGATTGTGTAATGAATGACTCCTCTCTATCTGGCAGCCTGTGTGGAGCAGTGGACTAGGGACATTAGCATGGTGCTGATGGTGCTAATCTGGAAGTAGTCATGTCTTTTGCATATGAGGTATTATGTTGGTGTTTTCACAGACTTCAGTTTATGTGTAGTGTAACATTATGACCATCAGTCACATATTAAGTACAGCAGACAGCTGGGGAATGTACTATTTTACTTAATTTAGTTAATGGCATTGCATACCATCAGTACGTGATAGTAACATAGTTTTGCTCTGTTCTTTGTAAGCTATTATCTACCTCTCTGTCTCTATCTCTTAATTGGTACTGGAGTTATAAAGAACCTTTTATGAGTTTCTGGACATCCTGGAAAATTTCTACAGTAGGAGAACTGACCTCCACTTCAACAGATGTTTTTTGATTGAACACAAGGCTGGGGTCATCCCACTCCAAGTCAGCTTGCATCCAATTGCTCCCCTATCTCCATTCATCCCACCTCTACATCATTTATTTTATTATCCCTCAGCTCCACCTCCCCATACTGTACCATACAATAATAATTTCTCTTGCTCTTTATGAAGTGCCAAAGATAAATAAACATAACTAAATAAACTGAATGAAGCAGAATAGTGGGGGATAAGTCACCTGTGGTGGTTCTGCCATTGTGCTATCCTATATTCTGCTCAGATCCAGAAGTATCGATAAAAGCCAGAAAGTATTTACTACTTAACAACAGTAAAATACTAATAAACAAGGACTTTTTCCAGACTCAGCCCCCCCCCACCACCACCACCATCTGGTTAAGTATCATTTGCTCAAAGTCACATAGTAAGCTAATAAAGATTTTGGGAATCAAACAATGGGCCACGGTATGTAACTCCTTAATGTTCCTAACCTTAATAATCCGTGATAACTGGCAGGCACAGGAGGTGGTAGAAGTACTACATATAATTATCATGCTAAGAGGTCACTGGTATAGTCAAGAAGGCAAAACTGTCAATCTTCTTTTCAGTGTACTTATCAGCAGCGAACACAGGGTAAGCCTGAATTAAAAACACATTTTTTTATTGATTTATCCATTAATTTATTTAGTTAGCTTGCTAATTTTATAACTGTGGTGAAACACTGGTCCAGCAGATCTGTTTTGGATTTATCTCAGGGAAGAAAAATAAAGTAAAACTAGGAAAATCCAAGCTGCATGTATATAATTTATGTTGTAATTCCATAAATTATATTTGAAGTGAAGGCGATGACAATTAAACATTATTCAGAGGCATCATGCAATGAAATGACCATGTCAGTGCAGAACACTGCAGATGTAGGCTGGTCTCAGAATAGGCAAACAAGCCCAAAGCAAATGAAGGGCAGGTAGCATTGAAGGAATAGCCCTAAGACAAACTAGTGAGCTGAATGCCAAGAACTGAAAATTTATATGTATGAAATAGAAACAGGATTTTTTGATGTTTTTTTTTCACCTCTGCCTCTCTACAATCATGAAGCTCCCATCTCTTACAATCTCATTTATTCCTTCATTCATCCTACATCAAATGGCACTGGGAAAGGAATACAACAGACATTGACTGTGATCATCTTCTAACAGGGATTAGCATATTTATTTATTTATAGCATTATGAGATTTTTATTTTTTTTTTATTTTATTTTACATTTGTTGACCGGGATAATCTGACTGGATGCATGTCCATTTTCAGCAGAGGCCCGGGGAGAAAAGCTCAAAGGGTAAGCAGATACAGCATTACATAATACCAGCATTACATATTACAAACAGATTATTTACAGAGATTACATAAGTAAGCAAGTTAAACAAGTTCCACAGGTTGAAGTTAGTCCTGAGCACAAGTCAGGATTAAATTAAATTACACAGTAAACTGGTTAACAGATTTTTACACATTCGAGTTAGCCAGGCTTGATACATTGACATAGCCAGTTAAGTGACAAATGTTGTTTGAGTCTAGTTTTAAATTGACCTAAGGTGGAAAGTAAGGTAATATCAGCTGGAAGTGAGTTCCAGGATCTACTTACAGAGTTTGCAAAGAGAGAATCACCGGCTGTGTTATTAATTTTGTTAGTCTGAATTAGTAGTTTGTTAGAGGATCAAAGCGGTCTAGGATTGTTATAGGGGGTGATAATATTTTTAAGTGCAGGAGTATTGTCTGGATTATAGAGGATTGTTGGTTATACTGGATTAGGCTAGGTAGTTCAAGCCAACCAAGCTGATTTAGATTGATGCAATGATGTGTCCTAAAAGGCAGCCCAGTGGCAAACCTGGCAATGTGGTTGTAGCAAATTGGGAGTTTGTTAAGGACAGTCTTGTTCAAATTCGAGAGTAGAGGGGATGCATACAGAAGGGTTGAAAGAAGGTGAGAGCGAGCTATGGCAATTTTAGCTGGAGGGTTTAGGAAGGCTTTTATTCTGTAAAGTGACCCTAGTTTTTTATTGATGGTTTTGATAGTTTGGTTAACATGTAGGTCAAATTTGAGATTATTGTCTATGATGACACCTAATAGTTTTGTAGATGGGTCAGGGGAGATTATTGTGCCATCATTTGATTTTATGGTAAAGGTGAAGATGGTAGAAACTTTAGTGTACTGGCCAGCTATGTTGGACCAATATGGGTGCATGCTTCTACAAACTTATGATCCCAGTCTAGAATGCTATGCACTCATCTGTAAGCACATACATATCTTCAGTCCACAGCACAGGAGCTTTACTTTTGGGCTTTCCTCCAGATGGTTGTCTTACTGTAGAACTCCACTAATACCCTCCTCTCGAGATCATAGTCTTGCAACTTTGTAATATACAGTGCAGCTGTAATACAACTAAAGAAAATCACAAAGCTTGTTGTAAAGTCATTGAAGTGTTTTTGCGGGGAGGGGTTCCCCACTCTTCTGTTGAGGGAGACAGTCTACCCCACAGCCCTGCTACCTATATATTAATTCTGGGGTCTTTGTATCTTGCAATAGGGGAAATACTATGACAATTGCAGCATGTGATATATATATATATATATATATATATATATATATATATATATATATATATATATATATTTATGTATGGGTCTACCTGATAACACCAACACGCCAAAACACCAACAATGAAATAACCGACACGACATAAACGAAAGTTCAAAAACATGAAACTTCACATGCCCGACAAACCACAATCCCGACAATCAACAAAACAAATAACTTTCCCGAAAAACACACACACAACACAAGCACACCAAAAATCTTACAAACCAACACTAAACTTTACATAAACAACTATATATGCACTAACCTTAACCCAAACCCTAACCCTAAGGTCCGTAACTATCGCACACTTACCTTATCCACACCATAACCCTAACTCACTTAATCCACCCCTAACCCTTAAGTCTGTCACTATCGCACTTACCTTACCCACACCCTAACCCTAACTCACTTAATCCGCCCCTAACCCTTAAGTCCGTCACTATTGCACACTTACCTTACCCGCACCCTAACCCTAACTCACTTAACCCACCCCTAAACCTGATGTCCGTCACTATCGCACACTTACCTCACCCACACCCTACTCTAACATCCATCACTATCACACACTTACCTTACCCACACCCTGACCCTAACGTCCGTCCCTATCGCACACTTACCTTAACATGTTGGTGTTCTCAGCATCGGGATTCTCAACTGTTGGTCTTCTCTGTTGTCGATCTTCCGGTGTTGGTTATCTAGTTGTCGTTTTTCTCAGCTTTCGGCGTAATCAGGTAGACATATATATATATATATATATATATATATATATATATATATATATATATATATATATATATATATATATATATATATATATATATATATATATATATATATATATATATATATTATATATATATATATATATATATATATATATATATGTATATTGTTTAGTCTCATCTCCAGCCATATATTTCTGTTATTCTTATTTTAGTATAGGTACTGTGGGCATCGGTATCATAGTTACAGTTCTCAGAATTTCAATAGGAGCTCCAGTTAATTATTACAAAGATCCTAAAATTGTCCAGATTTTATTAATTTGCTAATTGAGTAGTCTGCTAGGCATAAGTGCTGTTTTCAGAGGTAAAACTGTAGTACTTCCTGTCATTTGATCAGACTGACCCAGTATTCAAGCCAAGGGTGATGTAATCCAGCTCAAAAGTGCATAATGAAAGTTGTTAGCAGTCCATGGCCTCAACCCTCTGATAAACATAGTTTGTGGTACTTAAGGCCAGAGTGCTTTTTAGCCGGGTAAAGAAACCCATATGCATCATGAACTAAAGTTTACTGTTATTATATGAAAAATCATTAATGAGGTTATTAATTACTGCAATAAAATTTATAGAGGTAAACTTTGAACACTAAAATACAAGTAGAACGTGACTGCTTAATAGATAAAACAAGGATGGAAAATGAGAAGAGAAGAAAATTAACAAACAATTATGACTAATGATCAGAACTGAACGATAGTGAGATTACATCAAGTAAAGGTAGGAAAAGGGATTATCTGTCCTCAGATAAGATAACAGAATGGCAACGTGTCATCAAAAACTATAATTAATTCTTTTTTTTTTTGTGTGTCTACTATTCTTATTAGAAAGTTTACAGTTAACAATCTCAATTTTCTTATACTTACATCTATGAGTAAGCAGTTCACTAGATATAATAGTTTTTCAGTGCCATATAATTTACAAATGTATGAGGGTATTACATGTAATACTTATTTATTTTTTCCTATTTCAGTAGTATGGCCAACTTGAAATACATATCAATTAACATGGTTGTAAAAGGGATAGTTTATACAATTTTTAAAAAAAATATTTCATTCCCAAATTATCTTTTTATAGGAACACGTTTAATAAAAGAAGATTTGCACAGACTTAACACTAAGCACTATTCTGTATTCACTAGCTCTCATTATAAACAAAATGGAAGAGGGGTGTCTATTTTATTAAAAAATTATTTGCCTCTGCCTAAAACCCTGAATGCATTTGGTGATGAAAAAGGCATGTTTTGTTCAGTGACTTTAGAGATTCAAAGGAAACTATACACTTTTATTAATGTCTGTTAGATACCTGGATTGATAATTCAAACAGTTTAACAACAGTTGGGGGAAATAATATAAACATGAAAGGGAAACATTATTTTTGCAGGTGACTTTAATGTATTTTATCTGACAAGTATACCAACACTAGCTTTAAAAGGAAGAAACCTGCCTTAGGCAAGACTATGATGAAGTTCACTGATCTATATAATATGAGAGATATAAATGAGTTTTCAGTATCAGACTCGCTCTTCTTTACACATTTCTCACACAGGCATGGGACACTAGCACTAATAGATAGAGTATATGTTTCAAAAGAGATCACTAACAGAATAGATAATGTTAAAGTAGTCTCTTCCCACTGTTGGATCATAATGAGATAACATTTGAAGTTATATTGAATTCTAGTAATAACATCACAATTAAAATGACTCCTGCATACATAAGTAATATGAAAGACTTTAAGGTGTTCTTTAATAAAGAAAATCAAACATTTATTGAAATTAATCATACAGGTAACACCTCAGAGATTTTCATATGGGACTCTTTAAAAGTATATCTTTCTGGCAAAATTACAAGTTCTTAAGCACAAAAAAAGAAAAAAATGAGACAAAGACTTTATAGATTTACAGGAGAAAATTGATAAGGTTAAAATTAGATAGTCAAAAAGGAAATAACTTAGTTGAAGAAATAAATAGCTTAAACAGTAGATATTTAGAAATTTTACAACATAAACCTATGATAAATTTAGAAAAGATTAAAATAACTAATTATTCCATTAATCCTAATTCCATGCTAAGTATTGGCTATCATACCTCTCAACTGTATAGATTTTCACAGAATGTCCAGATTTTTGCCTGATATTTTTGGTCCGTGTTACATAAAGCTGTGTTTTTTCTGACAAATTAGTGGAAAATCATTAAATATTGAAGTTAAAAAATAATGACAGACATTTGAGTTTCAGGCTTCATATCCCTTCAGAAGATTTATGCTAATGCATAACATGTTATTTTATCAAATTTCTAAGCTTGTAAAGGCAATATTTAAAAAGTATCCCTACTTTTGTGTCTTTTTTCCACTTGTATTTATGACTATGTCCAGATTTCTTGCTGTAAGAGGTTGGGAGGTATGCTCACTACTAGAACAAAAATGATTGTTAAATCTAACCAAATCAAATAATTATACTCCTCTAGTAGTAAATAGAGTACTAAGATTAATTAAAACAAACCAACATTGGATACACAAAATCTAATTAAAACATTTATAAAAAATATACAGAAAATAGACTGTCAGAAGATCAAATAAAAATAATTGATAAGCCTATATCAATGTCTGAACTCAAAATTCAAATTAATAAATTAAAACCCAATAAAGTACCTGGAAATGGTGGTATATTATCGGAACTATACAAAATGATGACTAAGGATCCTTTGAGTATTTTACTAGAAGTATTTTCAATAGTTAAAGGACTTACAAATGTGCCATCATCCTGGAAATACACCCTAATATCCCTAATTTTAAAACCTAACATGGACTCAATACCATGTTCTTCATATAGACCAATTTCATTATTAAATGCAGATTATAAAATATTCATGGTAATCTATGCCTCTAGAATAAAACAATTCCTTCCAGTGTTACTAAACAATGATCAGACTGGTTGTATAATGAATAGAAACCCCTGTGATAATATCAGTAAAATACTATCAATAATTGGTTAAACTAATAATTCAAAAAAAAACTAACTTTGATTAGTCTGAATATCAATAATGCATTTGATTCAGTTAATTGGGAGTACTTACTATTAGTACTGGAGAAATGTAATTTTCTTACAACTAATGAAACTTCTCTATGAAAACTCCCTTGCATACATTAAGATAGGCTCATATACATCCCAATAAATCATGATTAGTAAAGGTACTAAACAGGGATGTCCCCTGTCCCCATTGCTTTTTGCTCTAGTTGGAACCTTTTGCAAATTATATAAGATCAAGTAAAAGCATCAAAGGCATACTATTAAATAATGATTTAATCCCCAAAATACAATTATTTGCAGATAACATCATATTACCATTGACTGATTGAAATTCTTCTCTTATTGCAGTATTCCAAGCAATAGAAATATTCCAGAAGAAATTGAGACTCATTTTAATGAGAATAAGAATAAAATACTGCCTGTTAATTATAATATCAATAAAATAGATAAGAAATTACATAAATACATTGCAAAAGATGGTAAAGTCATTTATGTAGGGATAACCTTGTCTGATAATATTAAAATATAACAACTCTTAATTATAATAATAACTTACATTCCATAAAACAAACTCTTAATAAATGGAATATTGTTTTCACTATGGAAGAGAGACTCTACTTAATTAAAATGATTATCCTTCCAAAAATTCTCTATATAATACAATCTTTATCCCTCCCACTACCCCAAAAAATATAAAAGAGTATAATTCTTTGTTTCTGAGATTTTTATGGTCTCATAATAAGCCTAGATTGGCTTTAAACCATCACATCAGAGACTGGACATTGGGTGGTATTGGTCTTCCAGATTTCAAAGTATATTCCTTATCCTCAGTTGTTAAGACAATAATTTATTGGTTAAATAACAATTATAATGCTAAATAGAAAGATATTCAGGGAGGTATTTAATGTGACTCCAATAATTTAACAAAATCATACCATACTAAAATAGCTACTAATAAATTTCATTGGTTAGTAAAAGACTATTTTATAGAAAACAAAAACAAACCAGTTAACTCTTATTATAATAATATAATAACCTCCTTTGGAAATTTCATTTTCAGGAACCTTGAATGTAAGGCATGGATTCTGTTTGTATTTCCAGTTGCCAATACTCAAAATAGTATTAATACATTTAATTTAACAATAATGACTACACTTAACGTCAAAAACCTGTTATACTGGTATCAATTACTAGACCACGAAAAGTTACAAAATGTTGACCATATCATTAATAAGTCTGAGTTAAGCAAAGATATGTGGTTAGAAATTCAAAACTGTATACAATTTGTTGAACGTAAGATTAATCTAATACAACAAATTGTTAGAAATTCTTTCCCCACATTCATTGATTTCTCATTATTATAATGCACCAGAATATAAATTGAAATGGATTTCTGTCTAAAATATATAAGGTACTTAAGAAATCAACAATATGTCACAGAGAAAGCTATTGAGATTATTTTAGACTTGTTAATAATAACTCTCCAAAAAAAGACACTTTTTCACATGCTTATGTTTTCTAATTTGTGTTTCTTCCTACTAATCTGTAACTTCATATTGCTTTGTTTTTTCCTGCTACTTGCTGCCTGTTACCTAAAGTGTTCAACTGCATCTTTTCCATTACATTTATTACTGCTTGTTTATAGCCTGTCTAATTTTTTAAGTACAATTCTTAAGTGTTATTCTAAGCTTTTAGTTTTGGTTTAAACACTTGGGCTTTAGGCCTACCCTTTTAGGCCTCTCCCTGGCCTTTCTCCCTCAAATTCTGACAAATATGGATAGACAATTTCGTAAAGTTTATCCTGCCAGTCTGGTTGATATGGGCATACTGAGTTAATGTAGCAACTGCCTCATGTACATGGACAACCATCTACTACTACCACTTAGGAACACAATTTGTGAGAGATGCAATTACATTAGGAACCTACAGTCCAAGCTCTCTCCCCCTCAAGCCAGTATATCTGGCACCAAAAAGGTTGCCAACTCAATCACTACACCTCAAACACAACCCACACATACACAACACACACCTACATAAGGGAAGTCTTCCACATAAACATACCCAAACAAAGGAGACCTCTGAGGCAAAATCACACACAATCTCCACAGCCCTCCACACCACATACCACACATAGTCCACACACCTGTGCCTCACAGCCACTAAGGCCTCACCATAAACCCAACATATTAGTCATAGGAGACTCCACTGTGAGACACACAGATGTAGCTCTCACTAGGCTGGATAAGTCACGGTTAGTTGTCTGTCAGGTGCCAGAATCCACCATATCACATACAGACTCAAGTCTCTCAACAGCAGGTACTGTTATGACTCTGTCATAGTCCATGTTGGCATAAATGACTTGAGATGTACCTCTCTGCACTATATGAAGAGAGACATGATTGAGCTCGCTGACTATGTGTCCCAGGCAGGTATGTCCCTAGCCTTAAGCAGCATTCTGCCGTCACCCAGAATGATGCCTCAATACAAACAGAAAATGATTGACTTTAACAATTGGCTTAGTTTCTGGTGTCATTCCAGGGGGATCCAGTACCTGACAGCCTGGGAAGATATGATCGACAGACCACGATGCTTTCCCAGAGATAGCCTGCATCTGTCTTACCTGAGCTTCAGGCTTCTGGCAAAGGCTCTTGCCTCCCCTATAGTGCCTTTTTTAGGAAAAGTGATGAAGTTAAAACTACAAACACAAAATTTCAATAAAACGCAAATTAAAGGTTAAGCTGCTAAATGCTAGGTGTCTAAACATGAAACTGTTCTCATTGCAAGCATTCCTAACCCTGGAAAATGCTGACATCTGTCCAGTCACAGAAACCTGGTTCAAAGCTGTGGACAGCCCCCCAGCCTTACCTGGTTACTCATCCTATCATACATTCAGACCACAAACTATGGGCAATAAAGTCAAAGGAGGTGGAGTTTTAATATACATTAAAGACATACACACTGGTCAAACAGTATGATGCACAGGAGACACTCCAGGTGTAGTTAACCATTGACAAGACCCCTATTCACATCATAGCTACCAGCCCCAAAATCTGACTCAAGATGCCCAGTCTGCCTATTTGCACCTGTTCGAATCTATCAAGATTCAACCCGTTACCCTGATCCTGAGTGACTTTAACTTTCCCAAACATAGATTGGAAGAACTACTCATGCCAGAATGCAAATGCCCAGAGATTCCTTGATTTTGTCAATGCAAATGCCTTGGAACAGCTAGTCAATATCCCCACAAGAGGTTATAATATCTTGGACTTGGTATGAACCAACATGAGTAACCACTGCACCATCCCTATAGTATCATCCTCCCTGGTAAGATCTGACCACAAAGACCTCACTTTCAAAGTCTCCATCTCCCCCAACCCCCCTGTAGCTAGGATCAAACATAAAAATGTCTCCAAATCTGATTACAGAATACTGAGTGATAGTATAAACAGCTTCACAGCCCCCTCCCCCTCTGTATGAGCTGACACCAATATCTAAAACTACACCAAAGCATTATACGAACATATATATAGATGCATGTAATCAGGAATACCCGACAGGACTAAATCATCCTCTGCAAGGAAGGGTAAACCTGTCTGGTGGACATCTGCAATAAAGAAACTCCATAACAAAAGGTTAAAAATTGCTGTTCAAGGCCAAGAAAGAGCAGGTGCCCAATTGGAAGTAATGCCTCCTTAGCCTGAACAAGCAAATAAGAGCACTAGTGAAATCCTCTAAAGCAAACTTCGAGTCCAAATTTGCCACCTATACTAGAGACAATCATAAGGCCTGCTTCACATATGTCCGCAGCCTCAAAGGAAGCACCTAGATCTGTTCAGAACTGGTGGTCAAGGACACCACATATACAAATGCTGTAGATATATCAAACTTGCTGGCTGACAGATTCAGCGAAAACTTTACTTCTCTGTCCCATCAGTAAATCAGGACATCTCCAGTACCTACCCCTTCCCCTTATATCTAGGGAAGAGGTCATCGGTGCTCTCTCAAAGGCAAAAAATACAGCCTCCATGGGACCCGATAACATCCCTGGCTGCATCCTATGTGAACTCAGGCAGGAACTTGCAACACCATTAGGCACCCTATTCAACTAAAGCCTGAGTACTGGCTTCATCCCAGCCGAGAGGAAGACAGCCACTGTCATCCCTTTACACAACAGTGGAGCATCCACCAATCTGGGAAATTATAGACCCAACAGCCTAACTAGCCTGATCCGCAAGGCCATGGAATGGATTATCATGAACCTCATTAACAAGGACATTAGCAACCTCCAAACACTTGAACCCACACAGTTTGGCTTTATCAACAGGAGGTATCGTCTGCTAAATTTGGTCAATGACCAGATGGCTTAATGGTTAAGGTCTTCACCTCCTATGCAGAAGGTACAAGGTTTGATTCTGACTTCCGACCAATGCCTGTTTGGAGTTTGCATGTTGTCCCTGTGTCTCTGTGGGGTTTCTTCCATATCCAAAAAACAGAGTGAGTGTTTCCATCTCAAACTCACCAGTGAGTGGAGCTGTCGGCAGCAGCACAGACCTACATGGTGCCCTATAGGGGAAAGACTTGTACAGACCGACTGCTTTGGGCATCTATTGTGGTGCACAATATCCTCAAGAGAGGAGAACATGGATCACAGATTGTGCACCGTGGCAAGGCTAGCCACTCAGTGTAAAATATGGCTCTAGGTGATTCGGTCATGTTGACTAATGTCACCAAAAATGGGCATGGGTAGTTACCAGTGATAAGTGGGTTGAGGACTTGTCCTACTCTGACTCACACCGGGGACCCTTGCTAACGGTGGGAGGGGAATATGTGCCCCTATTGGTCTGTGTGTGCCTGCCCCCTGGGTCAATGATCTACTTGCTGGCCGGTGTCTAGTTGCCCAGCCTGGGTTACCTGGGATAGCTCTGTTGAGCAAAAGCTGAAAGCAAAAGCAACCAACCTGCCAAACATGAACTGAGAATTGCTACACTTAATGTAGGTTCACTGACAGGATGCAGCTTGGAAGTGGATGACATGAAGACACGGAGGAGGTCGGACATCCTATGTATCCAAGAGATGAGGTGGAAGGACAGTGCAGCAAAGCCATTTGACTAGGGATCTAGACTCTACTACTTAGGTGGGGGACAAGCCAGAAATGGTGTAGGAATTGTGATGAGAGAGAGGCTTCAGAAGGCAATGAGGGATATCATCAGAATTAATGACAAACTCATGGCAATCAGACTCCAGTGTAATGATAGGGCAGTATTCATAATCTCAGTTTATGCCCCACAGCAAGGTTGTGATAGTGAGGAAAAGAGTACATTCAGACAGCAGTTGCAGGACCTACTAGATAAAGCAGGGCAACATGAATTGGTGTTGATGATGGGTGACTTGAATGCACATATTGGGACAGACAGAACAGGACATGAGGTCTGCCTTAGTCCACATGTGTGGGGCAACAGTAATAAAGAAGGAGAAGTAATTCTAGACTTCTGTTTGGCAAATGGCTTGATAGTAGCCAACACGTGGTTCAGAAAGAGAGACAGTCACAAGATCACATACAAGAATAGCCAACATGCAACTCAGGTAGACTTCCTCCTAATAAGGAAAAGGCACTAGAGTACAATCCATGATTGCAAAGTCATCCCCAGTGAAACAGTCGGCCCACAGTGTAAACCACTAGTTGCCACAATCAATTGCAAGCAGTGGTTAGAGAAGGCTCTAAGGTCAACAAAGACCAGGCTGAAGACCTGGAAGTTGACTGGAGAGTAAGTACAGAAGTTCAAGGAATTACTCAGGGCTCTAGAACCCCAAGAAGAGGAGGAAATAGGTGGAGTTGAAGAAGAGTGGCAGTACCTAAAAACAGCATGTGTTAAGACTACAGAAAAGATATGTGACCGAGCCAGGTATGGAAATAAGGTACACAAGGAAAGCTGGTGGTGGAATCCAGAAGTCCAGGAAGTCATCAAAAGAAAGAAGGAGTGCAGGAAGAAATGAGAGATAGAAAAGACTCACCAGGCTAGGAAGGACTACTGGTTGGCTAACAAAGAAACTAAGAAAGAAGTTGCAATAGCAAAGAATAGGGCATCGGAGGCACTCTACCAGCTTCTGGAAAGTGACTCAGTAAGGGGCACAAAGAAACTATATCAGATTGCAAGGCAAAGACACAAAGTTAAAGAAGATAGTCAGACACCCTTGATAAGGGATGCCAGAAACAACCTGCTCACCAGCCCACAGGACATCAAAGGCAGATGGAAGGAGTATTTCCAGCAGCTTCTGAATGAAGAAAACCCCACAGAGGCTGTACTGTCCCAGAAACAACCTACAATGAGAGAAGAAGAGGAGCCCACCTTAGAAAAAGAAAGAACAGCATTAAGGAAGATGAAGTCAGGGAAAGCAGCAAGCTCAGATGAGGTCACAGCAGATATGATAAAGATGCTGGGTGAGATATGGGAGAAATGGCTCCTGAGCATACTAATAGCAGTTTGGAGAGAAAGGCGTATCCCAGATGACTGGAGAATAAGCATACTCATGCCAGTGTACAAGAACAAAGAGGACATCCACAAATGTGGGCAGTACAGAGGCATCAAACTCCTACCACATTGCATGAATGTTCTGGAGAGGGTGATTGATAAAAGGATATGCAGAGTAGTAGAATGTAAGACGGGAGATGAGCAGTTCAGATTCAGATCAGGATGCGGCACAATTGACCCAATGTTTGTACTGAGACAGATACTTGAGAAGAAGCTAGAGATGAGGAGAGAGTCCAACTGGGCATTCCTAGACTTGGAGAAAGCATATGACAAGGTCTGAAGAAAGCTGATCTGGGCAGTACTGCAGTGGTTTGAAGTCCCAGAAACATTGGTAGAATTAGTAAAGGCTCTGTAAAAGGACCAGTGATTCAAGTACGAACAGTGTTCGGCCTCACAGAGAGGTACCCAGTGGGAATGGATGTACACCAGGGTTCAGCTGTGAGCCCACTGCTGTTCATACTGGTGATGGACTACATTAGCAAACAGGTTGGAGGTGACAGATCAACAAAGTTGCTGTATGCAGACAATGTGGCATTACAGGCAGACTCTGAGCGAGAACTTCAGCAAAGGATAAGAGAATGGAATGCAAATCTGAAGGCACATGGGATGAAACTAAGCACAGATAAGACAGTGGTAATGGCTGCAAATTGGGGAAATCAAAAGTCGCTAAGAATAGAGATGGAAGGGAAGATAGTAGAACAGGTAAACAGCTTCAAGTATCTGGGAGGGGTGGTTGAGGAGAAGGGTAGTCTGAATGAAGAGGTTAAAGCAAGAATCAGAGAGGCTGCATCCAACTGGCATAGAGTAACAGGTGTAGTCTATGACAGAAGAATGCCAAAGAAGTTGAAAAGTAAGGTGTAAAAGACAGTGGTGTGACCAGTATTACTGTATGGTACAGAAACCTGGGCACTAAAGGCAGAACAGATGAAGAAGGTAGAAGTGATGGAAATTAAGTGCCTGAAAAAGGTGATAGGATGCACACTGTGGGACAGATGAAGAAATGAGGACATAAGAGCAGAAGCCAAAGTAGCTCCATTTGCAGAAAAGATCAAAAGGAACAGATTACGGTGGTTTGGGCACATGTGTAGAAAAGCAGAAGACAATCTGGTGAGGAAGATTTGGGACAGACAGGAAGAAGGTAAGAGGAAGTGAGGACATCCAGCAAAGAGGTGGATGGATTGTATGAAAGAGATCTGTGACATCCAGGCATGAGTGTTGAAGAAGGCATGAGTGTGGCACTGAATTGAGAGAGTTGGCGACAGTTAACACAATACCCTGACCCCATGTAGAAAAAATGGGAAAAAGGGGGATGATGATGATGATGATGATGATGATGATATAACCCACATACTCAAAATAGGGGAAGCCACCACAAGGAGTAGGCCCGTAACAAGGAGCGTACCCCAGGGTTCGGTCTTGGGGCCTCTGTTATTTGGGATATACTTTGCTAAGGTGCAGGCCAAAACCATTGGGCTATAGCTGATCAACATTGCAGATGACTGCAAGCTGGGTGCTGTCATCAGTTCCCCTAGTGATGTTGACATCCTCCAAGAGGGTCTCACTCAGAAAAATGACTGGTGCCAGAAACATGGCCTCAAGCCGAATACCAAAACATGCATCATCGTCCCCTTTGGGGAGAGCGACGTCCTCACAAATTATCACATTAATAACAATGTTCTAAGCACACAGTTAGTCATGAGAGATTTGGGCACCCTGGTTGATAGCAACCTGACTTTTGACCACCGTGTTGCTTCTGTTGTATGGAAGGCCTTCTACATGACCCACTTCATAAGTAAGGGTATGTCATCCAGGGACAAGGAGGTCATAACATCCCTATATTCTTCCCTTATAAGACCCAGCAGCAGCTGGAGAGACCACAGAGGTTTCTCAGCAGGAGAATCCAGGGCCTCAAACATCTACCATACACAGATAGGCTAAAAGCCCTATCCCTCTACTGAGTTTCATACAGACTCCTCAGAGGTGACCTCTATCTGGTATACAAGGCGATCACAGACCCCCAACTTGATGGGACTGCTGCATATCCGCAAGTCAAGCTCCACTCGAGTAACCCACATGTTCAGCCTCAACCTGGTCTGTGACATCAACAAGACTTGTTGGCAGGACAGATTTGTGCCCCAGAGACTCCCCCATCTATGGAATAGACTCTCTCTCCACATCAAGCAAAGTACCTCTTTACCCCTTTTTAAGCACAACCTGGATAACTGGATGGGAAACAGAAAATATACCCCTGGGATTCCAGCCCTGTCCCTGCTGGACAGGGGCATTGAGTGCTGATTTGCCTAAACATGGGATAAACTCTTGATTAGGCTTATAAGGGCCTCAAGGCCAATAGCATAGTAACTTCCTATGATCCTATGATCCTATGAAGATGATAAAAAAAATAATACTCCTATCTTCAAAAAAACTACTTCATCACTAAGATGGAGGATATTCTCTTGGAAGTTTTTACATAGAGCCTTTATCACACCACATAAAGTTGAATTGATGTATAATAAAGACATAGGATGCTGGAGATGCAAACTAAATGATAAAGCTGACTGGCAGCATATATTTTACAGTTTTATAAAACTTAAAATATAGACTGCGGTGGTGGTGCTGTGGTAGCGTTGTCGCCTCACAGTAAGACATTGTCCTGTTCGATTCTCAGCTAGAGCGTCTTCTGTGTGGAGACATGCGTGAATGGGTGTACATTCGTTGAAGGTTGTGCATCAGGGCTGGCAACTCGGCACGTAAAAATTTACTGCCAATCATTAGCAGACCGGAGTTCCACTGTGGCGACCCCTAACCGGGAAAAGCCAAAAGACACAACAATAAAACTTAAAATATATTGGGATAATATGAATTCCCTCTTACAGTCTGTTTTTAATGATAAATTTATACTGACCAGATCTCTTATTTTATTTAATACACCTATTCCCACTTGTGTCATGAAAATAAAATATCCTCATTTATGGAGTATGTTAACATTACAAGAAATGTCATCACCAAGAGCTGGAAGAATCAGACGACTCCTACTATGAAGGAATTTGTACATTTGGCAACTGAAGTTTGCCATCTTGAACTTATCACGATCAAGACAAGAACATCTAGAATCACCTCTTTAAATAATATATGGTTGAAATTCAAATTACTGCTGGATAAACAGACTAATAATTAACTATCAACTACTCATTAGTTTTTTTCTGTTTAAAAAGCTTTGTTTTATAGTAGATGCCATTGTAAACAGTTATTTTAGTTGTTGTTTATTATTGCTTTTTAGATATGTAT
Source organism: Protopterus annectens (assembly GCF_019279795.1). Classification (NCBI taxonomy): domain Eukaryota; kingdom Metazoa; phylum Chordata; order Ceratodontiformes; family Protopteridae; genus Protopterus; species Protopterus annectens. Next base: position 341,963,728 of record NC_056734.1, read on the forward strand.
ATTTGTTTTATAATATTTCTGTTATAATATATTAATGTTTTGCTGGTAACACTTTCAATAAAAACAATTGAGAAACAAAAAAACTACAGCAGAGAGTAAATATGTAGAATATAAGGAAAATGAACAGAAAAATAAACAGAAGAGAAGATTTCTGTAGGGTTGCCACCTTTTCAAATGGCCAAAGTGGGACATTTTTGGTACAAACATCAGATTTTACAGGCCGACACATACCCATGGTCAGTACAAAGGATAGAACTTAACTTTTTTGCCTAAATAAAAGCTTATTCTTGCAGCATTTTAGTTGCTTATTCTGTTTCTTATAACATTTAGGTATTTTAGATACAGAATAACTGTTTTATGCAACTATTACATAAAATATAGGAAATAATTTTGTCCTAAAATCTCAGGACATTTTCCATTTTTACAATTTGTTTGTCAGGACACAACTGCCCAAAGAGGGACTGTCCCTCGCAAAGTGGGACAGGTGGTAACCCTAGATTTCCGGTCATCAGTAGTAAAAATGATTATTATGCCTTTGAATGTAGTGCATGAAGCATTAGCCATGAAGCAATATGACACAGTGAATGTATACTAGAGTTCTCATTGAATATGCAAGCCACTAAGTGACTTTTATTTCAGTTGTTGCCAAGTGTAATAATAAAAAGACTGTTTTAGAGCTAAATTTGTTTTAAAAAGGATTAATTGTATAGGAATGTATACCGTACTATAGTTCAGACAGTCATAAAATATATTTACTGTTGCTACTATATATTTTGTTTGGCATGCTCAGAGCAAAATGCATTCTCTGGAGTACATTCAGTATGCTTATCGACACCTGTGGTGCAGATCTATGGAACTACACTGCCATTATCATGGTTACTGTGAGAGTAATCAAAGGAAATAATTTACATACACATGATTGATGTTAGAACATACATATAGGTTAAAGAACTGTAACCCTTTCATTAACTTATATGTATGAAAGAAGCAATATTGAAGTTGTAATGACCATGTACACACATGCAAAAGGGGGAGATACTGTGAAGGATCAAGCACACCTGTGAAACCAATCCAATAATAGGTTCATAGGTAGGTACTAGGCTATTGGCCCAAGGGACTAAGTAAGCCTAGCGAACAAGGTTCTCTGGCTTACACAACCCAAGAAAGTTAATTTCCTGTGCCCCTGTTGAGCAGAGCCACAGAAGTGATCCCCGGGGTGTATTTCCTATTTCCCATCCACTCATTAAGATTTTTCTTGAAGAGTGCTAATGAGGAACTTTGCTTGACATAGATGGTTAGCTTGTTCCAGAGTATAGGAAGTCTCTGGGACAGAAATCAATCCCTCCAACATGTCCAAGAGCATGTAGCTTGGAGGGAGTGGGATTTCTTGAGGTGTAGCATGTCCAACAGCTCTGAGTTTAATATAGCTTTATATGTTAGGTACAGAGATCTCCTCAGAGTAGGCGATATGCTACAGAGTAAAGCTGGAGTTTTTTGAGATGGTCAGTGTTGGGCATTTGTTGAGGCCAGTAATCCTCTTTGTGAGGTACCTCTGTGGCCTTTCCAGCTGCTGCAGATGTCTTGTGAGGTACAATCCAAAAGGAGCATTGTACTCTATAATGGGTCTAATGAGTGTCGAGTAGAGGGGGACAATGTCCTCTTTTTTCTTGGATGAGAACCCTTTAGTGATAAGGTGTGCCACATAGAAGGATTTCCTGACTACTGTGGCAATGTGATTATCAAAGGAGAGACTACTGTCCACCTGGGTCCCAAGGTCTCTTATCACACATTCAGCATTAAGTAGACTGCCATTTATGTGGTAGCTCCTGGGTACAGAGTTTTTACCAAAGGGGATGACAATGCACTTTTTGGCACTGAGCTTGAAGCCATGCCTCTGACACCAGGCATCTGTCTCAGTGAGGCCCTTCTGTAGGATGTCCACATCATTTGGGGACTCGACTATGGCTCCTAGTTTGCAGTCATCTGCAAAATTCATTAGCCAGAGGCCTTCTGTGTTAGCCTGTACTTCAGAGAAGTAGATACCAGACAAGAGAGGACCCAGGACTGAACCCTGTGGTACTTCACTTGTTACTGGTTTGAAGTCAGATCTGGAGTCTGCAACTTTTACAGTATGGGTTCTGACAGTGAGCCAGTTGGCAACCCATCTTGTGATGTAGGGATTTATACCTAGTTTAGTGAGTTTAGCTATAATTCCAGAATGGTGGATGGTGTCAAAAGCCTTGGCGAGGTCAAGATAGGCTGTGTGAACCACCTTACCCTCATCTAATATTAATTCAGGAAACAAGCATGTGTGGAAACAACTGTGACTCTTCCTACATGCTGTGTATGTATGTACTGCAGTCCATAAGGAAATGACACATATGCAGAACTATCTCTTTGGCCAGCATAGTAATAGAATAGTGTGTGGTTTAACTAAAACAGCAGTGAGATGTAGGTACTTGCAAAGTGAGGGCCATAGTCACACACCATATAATGACATGCACATATATCTAGGCAAAACAAATGTGCAGATACTCCCTTAGCAGTTGAGTTGTGTATGTAGGAATGTCAATATATCACTATGCATATGTTGTATGTATCTGTGATAGAAAGACCACAGATGGTTAGGCTGCCATTGCAGACCTGGCCCAAAACAACTTAAATGCCGGCTGTATTGTATAATGACATCACATACAGAGGATATATCATCTGTCATGAAAAAGTGAGTGTGGTGAATTATATGTGTTCTTCCTGCCACATCTGCCAAACCATGCACATTAAAATACAAGTATATCAAACTACAACTGTGAATGCAGTATGGCATCATGTTGTACATCACATTTTGCCCTGAAGTGAGCCTTGTTAAACACATTAGTAATACCTATATGAGAGTATACTAAAATAAATCACAACTAGGTGAACTATTAATGCAGATTATTAAGTGAACTGTTAAAAATTTACATCTCACATACACAAGCTGTACACTGACATATAACAATTGTTTTTTTTTTCACCTTTATTGAATTGTCACCCATGACAAAGGCAAATTTACATTAATATAAAAGTAATTAAACTTTATCAACAAGTTCACATTTACAAACATTATATTCACATATATTGCTATATATCAAATAATCTAAGCAACATTACATAAATTATTCAATTCCTGCTTTTTTATTTAAACAAGAAACATCATTACTAAACCATCACTTATGACATAGGCTGTGATGCCCATGCACTGGCCCAGTAATCAAGGAGCCTCAATCCTCACCACAAGCACCAGTGAGGGGCATCCACACTGGGAGGATAACAAGTACACATACACAGTAAAGTACAATTTCCCTTAAGAGCACACAGAGATCACAGTCAGACTGGGGTTGTTTTCTCTCTTTCACTCCAGATCCCCAATATTATTCCCCACTGGCACAGCTATATGGTTCAGATCTCAGCTGAGTAGTCAAGACAAATCCTCAAGCACCCTCTCTTTCCAAACAGTGCTTCATGTCCGTGCCCAAGTAGCTGACACATACACACACACACACACACACACACACACACACACACACACACACACACACACACACACACACACACACTTTTAGATTTGATTTATATGCAAACACACAAACACTCCTGGGGAAGGCTGGTACAGGTTCACTAGCTATACTCCCTTCTGCCCAGGCTATAAGTTAGTAATCACTGCCACCAACTACTCTTATCAGCTACTCTAAAGGCCCTTACAAAAGGGTGTCCAGTTCTATTGTTCAATGTTATTATTATTCAAATAGTAAGTGTGACAAACAGCAAGGCTATTGGAGTGGCTTATACAGTATCACCAAATACATGCAAGTACTCTAAGAGCTTAAATTATCTCTACATAAAACAGCCACAGTTAAAAGGTTAAAATATTTCATAATAAATAATAAAAACACGAGACAATACTCATTAATTCAACACAATGACATTACATATTTCAGATTCAGAGGAAATACTTTAAGACAACATTGTAGGACAGTCTCACATACATATAGAAAACAGCTAGACTAATTTTACTATTGCTATCTCTAAGAGAAATCACTGTTCTAAATATCTTACTTACAGACCAAGGCAAAGTACTGGTGAGCTGATGTGTTAAGGTTTAGACACAAATGCAAAATGCAATCTCTTTCTCTCTGAGATAGTCTTACATTGATAATACACATTACTGCTGAGTCATTTCAGATTACATCATTCTTGTCACCTCTACTTAAGTTTCTTTGTGATCTGCAGCTGCCAGGAAACCACAGCAATAAAAGACACTTTATCTCTGTCTTAGGACAATAGAAAGAATTTCCAGCTGCAGACATCTTGTCTCCTAGCTTGAGATCACACAGCTGTAATTTTTTTTACTTATCAGTTTTCTTCCAGCAGGGTGCACTGTGGTTACATTTTTGAAGCTCAACACATAACACAGTTTTCTTACATTTGTCAAACAAGTATGTGGATCATATTAATATTTACAATGACATAGAATTATTTACAAAATTCTATCTAGCTAGTTTATAACCCCCCCACCCCAAGAACTCAAGCTAGTTTTTCAAGTATCCCTTGAGAAACATTACTTGAGAGGGTTGAGTCTATCTAGGTATACCTTACCCTATTCCCTGTCTTGAGAGCCCATCTGTGTTGGCATTGCTACCCCACTGCGGTGCTGCACTGAAATTTCATATACTTGCAACTCTAAGCTCCATCTTAGCAACTTGGCATTTTGTTGGCTGGCTCGATGTAACCATGTTAGGGGATTGTGCTCTGTAACTACAGTGAATTTCCTTCCATAGAGATAAGGCTGAAGTTTCTGCAATGCCCACACTATGGCTAGACATTCCTTTTCTATAACTGCATAGCATTTCTCCCTGGGTTGGAGCCTACAACTTAGATAAACCACTGGGTGCTCTTCTTCCTCTGAAGAAATCTGGCTAAGTACAGCCCCCAACCCATGGTTCAAAGCAACCACCTGCACAACAAATTTTTTGCTGTAATCTAGAATGGTTAACACAGGGGATCCTCCCAAAGTTTTTTAAGCTTCTGGAATACCTGCTCACATGCTATGGTCCACACTACCTTATATGGCCTGTTTTTCATTGTCAGGTCTGTGAGGGGAGCAGCTATGGTACTATAACTGTGGATGAACTTTCTGCAGTACCCTGCTGTCCCTAAAAATGCCCTCACCTGCTTTTTGGTAATAGATGCAGGCCCTGCCTGAATGGCTTCCCTTTGGTAGGTTCTGGCTTGATCTTACCACTCCCCACTCTATGTCCCATGTAGGAGACCTCTGCCATACCCACCTAACATTTGCTGGGCTTAATGGTCAATCCTGACATGCTGAAGATGCTCTTGCCCAAAATGGCTGTACATGGCAATATCATCTAGGTAAGCAAGGCCAAAATCTCCTGCTCCTGCTAGGATATGATCTACCAGCCTCTGGAAAGTCACTGGGGCCTTTTTCATCCCAATGAGCATCTTTGTGAAGTCAAACAAGCCAAAAGTAGTCACAAAAGCTGACCTCCTTCTAGCACTGGAAGTCAAGGGCAACTGCCAGTAACCCTGGTAAAATCAGTGGTGGTAAGATACTTAGCTCCACCCAGCTGCTCTAGGGCTTCATCTGTTCTAGGCATAGGGGAAGCATCTGACTCTGTGTGACTAGTTAATTTCTTGTAGTCCACAAAGAACCTGGTGCTGCCATCCTTCTTTGGTGCCAGGACCACTGGAGAGGTCCAGGGACTGTTGGACTCCTGAATTACTCCTAGTTCCAACATTTCCTGTATCTCCTCCCTCAGAGTCTATTACACTCTATCAGACACCCTATAAGTGGCCTGCCTAATAGGCATTTGGGGTCCTATATCCACCTGGTGCTGCACCAGGTTGGTGCACCCTGGTTTCCCAATGAACATGTCCCCAAACTCCTCTAACACTGCTCTGGGAGATAGCTGCTGGGACACTGCTACCCCTTTTACTGAGGTGTCAGTCGTGCCTCAGTGAGGAGATCAGTCACAGATCTCCCTCAGACTCCTCCTGCAATCCATTGCAAATACTCAGCACAAGGGCCTCCCTATCATGGTAAGGTTTCATCATGTTAACATGGTACAATTTGTGCCCCTGCCTCCTGTCTAGCAGTTCTACCATGTAGTTAACATCACTGACCTTCCTTACCACCTTATAGGGTCCCTCCCAGGCTGCCTGCAGCTTATGTCTGACAGAAATGAAAACCATTACCTTCTGCCCTATAGCATACTCTCTAGCTCGAGCATTCCTGTCATACCAGACCTTTTTCTGCTGTTGGGCTTCTGCCAGGTTCTCCTGGGCCAAGGCCATGAGTTCCCTGAGCCTTGTCCTGAGGTTTAAGACATATGCCATAACAGACTCCTTGTGGGATATCCCCCCTCCCACTCACCTTGAATTAAATCTAGAGGCCCCTCTCACCCTATGCCCATACAGCAAATCAAAGGGTGAAAAAACTGTGGATTTCTGAGAAACCTCTCTGTAAGCAAACAACAGATGGGGCAAATATTTGTCCCACTCCCTCTTAAGCTGGTCTGCAAATGCTTGTAGCATGGACTTCAGTGTAGAGTTTAACCTCTCAACAAGGCCATTAATCTAGGGATGGTAGGGGGTGGTCTTTAGGTGCTTCACCCCACAGTCCTTCCACAGACAAGCCAGCAGGTCTGACATGAAATTGGCACCTCTGTCAGTTGATATTCTTTTGGGAAACCTACCCTGCTGAAAATTTCTAACAAAGCATTTGCCACCTTTTCCACCTCAATGGAGGACAAAGCCACTGCCTCAGTGTATCTTGTAGCATAATCTACTACCACTAGGATATACTTTTTCCCTGTGGAACTTGGGGTACTCAGAGGCCCCATAATATCCATAGCTACCCTCTGAAATGGCTCCTTAATCACAGGCAAAGAATCATAGGAGCTTTCACCTTGTCTCTTGCCTTGCCTAACTTTTGGCACTGCTCACAGGTCCTGCAGTACCCTGTTACATCTCTGGAAATCTCAAGCTGATAAAAGTTCTGCATAATGCATCTCTTTGCATGTTTTATGCCCATATGACCTGCAAAAGGAATATCATGGGCTATGGCTAGAAGTGCCAGACAGTAGGCTCTAGGAACTACCAACTGCTGTATTGTCTCACACTCTAGCTTTCCCTCAGGGGTCCACTCTCTATACAGTTATCCTTTGTCCCAGTATACAGATTTCCCCTTCCCTTGAGAATCAGGTGCCTCACTAGCTACCTGCCTCAGGCCTTGTAATGTAGGGTCCAAGAACTGAGCCTGTCTCAGCTCTCTTTTTGTAACCCTCCCAAGCTCCCATTCTACAGGAAGTCTGCTATCCCCTGACAGTGGTGCCTCACTGTCAGCCTGGGTACTACTACTCACCTCTGCCCTTGCAGTCACTCTGTCCAAGGGAACATCAGTAACAAAAAGCAGCTGTGGCTCATCTTCACAATATTAATTGAGCCTCATCTACATCTATCCTTGGCATACTTAATTCTTCCCCAAACATTTCCATTTTTATCTTTTCATGATTTCCATATTTCTCTGCTTTATACAGACTTTCATGAAATTTCTGAAATATTTCTAATACCTCTAAAGGATCTCTTGTTACCTCCCTTGTTATAAGCTCCCTAATCTTGGTGATAGCTCTTTATCTTTCTGTTGCCTGAGTCATTGTGCTAAAAGTTTTTGTGGTCTAGTGTTATAATCAAAAACAGCAATCATTCTAAACTCATGCGTATTATAGCAGTAATCCCTTATTTTCTGCTTAGCATTCTGCAGTTGATCCCCTTCTTGTTCTGTGAGATCCCCCCCTGTTCTGCAATACTTTAACATTGATACTCACCCAATAACTATTTCAGATCATGCACCAATAAAAACTAAAATATAAACACAGGGTAATGAAATAAAATGAGACACTGGCCCTTTCCCACCTATCTGTTGAAAAGAGAGGAGTTTAAGGAATGGGTAGTGGAGATTATTCAGGAGCTATTTGTGAGGATAGAAATTTCTTCTGAAAATATAGCTAGGAGTGGGATAAAATTAAGATGGAGGTTAAAAATAGGGTGGAAATAAAAGAAAGGGAGGTATGATTAAGAAGTGGCATGTAACGATTTTTGTTATCTTATGTATGTAGGGCAATAACTCCATAGGTTCATAGGTAGGTAGGTTCATAGGTAGGTACTAGGCTATTGGCCCTGGGGGCCTATACAAGCCCAGCCAAAAAGGTACCCTGGCTTTTGCCACCCAAGAAAATTATTTTCCTGTGCCACTGTTGAGCAGAGCCACAGAGGTGATTCCTGGGGTGAAGTTCTTAGTTCCCATCCAATCATCAAGATTTTTCTTGAAGAGTGCTAATGAGGAGCTTTGTTTGATATAGATAGGTAGTTTATTCCAGAGTATGGGAAGTCTGTGGAACAGGAATCTATCCCTCCAGCATGTTCTGTTTATTGTAAAAGTTAAGATTAAACAATTACCTCCTGTGAGAGTCAAACCTTGTACCTTGTGTTTGTAAGGTAAGCACTTTAACCATTATGCTAAACTTCTATATTGCACCGACATTGGGAAAGCCAACATTCCAGAGAATAATTCTATTATTTTTTTTTCATAAAGAAGAGCAAATGCAAGAACCATTTTATAACATTGATTACTTAATGATATGTTTACTACATGGGCACAACGTATACATTGGTTGATAGGTGTGCACTAGGCCAATGACCACTGGGGTCTTTTTAAGCATAACCATGCATCCCAAATCTCTGACAAGTTCTGGTACCTTAGTAAGTATAAGCAGGGGCTTGGGAGTCAAAACATTAACAAGCAGGTGCCTGGGAAATAAACTGTTTATAAGGTACCTTTGTCCATTAGAGACATAGGTGCCAAACTGGGAATGAATTTCCTATTCCCCCACCCAATTTTCCAAGTTGAACTTGATTTGGGTTAGGGAGGAACTCTGCTTCACATCGATGGGGAGGCTGTTCTAGAGAAGGTGCTGTCTCTGAGATACATATCTGACTCTCCAGCAGGTCCTACTCATATCATAGCCAAGGTTTAATTCTTTAAAATGGGTAATCCTGGTGCTGTTTGCTTTGCAAATATGCAGAAGGTCCATCAGGGTGTAGTCTAACAAAAGCTTGCATGCCAAGCATAGATCTCCCCTCAACAGCCTGTAGGAAACTGTATACAGGGACAGAGCTTTGAGGTGGTCTGCATTAGACATGTTATTGGACATTCCAGTTGTTTTATGTGCCTGGTAAGATGCATACCAAAGGGGGCATTATATTCAGTGATGGTTCTGATGAATGCTAAATACAGTGGAACAATGACATCCTTGGACCTAGATACCATACATTTGTTTATACATTGCACAGTCTTGAATGATTTCCTCACTACTGTAAACACATGATGGTCAGCTGCTAAATTACTATCTATGTATGTCCCCAAGTCCCAGACTACTGGGTCGACTCTTAGGGGGTCTGTTGTCAATATGATAGTTACCAGGGTGGTTTACTACCCTGACTATTATGCGTTTTTTGGTATTTAATTTTAGTCCATGGCTCTAGGACCAGTTATTTGTCTGTGTCATCCCTTCCTAGAGAACACTAGTGTCATGGAGGATATTAGGACTGCTCTTAATTTGCAATCATCTGCAAATTTGGTCAGCTAGATGCCCTTGACATTGACTTGTGCTTCAGAAAAGTAGATGCCAAAATGGAGTAGTCCGAGGACCAATCACTGAAAGATTCTGCTGGTGACTGACCTCTTTGTAAAGATGGGATCCCCAATTCTAATTTCCTGGATCCTGTCTATAAGGTTGGTGGCTGTCCACTGAATGACACAAGAGTTTATATCTAACCTCTTGAGTTTGGCAACAATGTCATAGTGGGGTATGGTGTCAAATGCCTTGCACAGTTCAAGGTAGGTAGTGTGAACCATTTTTGCCCTAGCCTATTGCTTTGATGACCTTCTCAAAGAAGTCTACAAGGCTGAGTCGGCATGATCTACCCTTGATGAAACCAAATTGGGTCGGGTGTCTGGAAGTTTGCTATGTCATTATTTATCATTTCCATGATAATTCTTGCGTGGTTTTGCATATGAGACTAGTGAAAGTCATGGGTCTGTAGTTTCCAGGGTCTCTAGATGGCCCCTCTTTGTGCAGAGTGATGATGGTTGCCATTCTGCATTCATGAGGCATGAGGCCTGTTTGAAGAATATAGTTAAACAGTGATTTAGTGGGCCTGATAGGTCATGTTTCATGCTATTTAGAATACATCCTGGGATATTGTCAGGGCCCATTAATGCAGTGTTCTTGGCCTAAGACAAAGCATTTAGGACCTGTTACCTAGTGATAGTAAGGGGAATTATAGTTGATGGAATTTCCTGAGGGGAGGCTGTGGGGAGAGAGGGGTAAGGTTAAAGCTGAATTTCTCTGCAGTTGGTTTGCTATATCTTTTAGTTTTTTTTTAATTTCTCCAGGTTGTTTGGGTTTCTCCTACCATGACAGCAATGGACCCCATTCCTAAGTCAATCTGTGATTAAAGTCCATGAAAATAGTATTGTTTCAATCTTTTATATTAACCAGAAGTGCTCTTCACAGCACCCACAATATCCCCAACATTGACTCCTTCTGCAGTTCATATGGAGTTACATGTATGGGTAACATATCTAAGTACTACTGTAATTTTGTTTTATAAGACCTGTTGTTCCTACTACTATTGGGACTGACTGTGTATCCTTCTACACACTGCCCTTGTTCCTGCCTGCAAATCCTGGTATTTTATGATTTTGTGTCTCTCTGTATGCAAGACACTGTAGTCACTGGGTGCAGCAATTTCAGTGATCAATGCTACTTTCGTCTTCTTTTCACAGACTACTATATCTGGTTTTCTAGCATCTATTTTAAGAACTGTTGGCAATGGGTGATCCCATGTGATATAAACTTCATAATTTTTCTGTAATGTTTTGTGGCTCATATTTCCAGTGCTTTTCAGTTACTTCAGTATTATAATGTTTGCACAATCCCCAATGCAACAGTTTTGCCACATTTTTATGCCTTTCGGTATATAGTCCTTCTACCATTAGCATGTCACATCCAGCAACAACATATGTGACTGTTTCCAATTTTGTTTTACAAAATCTACATTTGTCTGTTTCACCCACGTTTAATGTACTTTGTAAATCAAAGTGTACATAATCGAGTATCATAGGCCGCCAATATTAACCTTTATCTTTTGGTTTAAATTCACCTCTCCTTAACCATTCCTGCATTAGATCCTGAGCAACATGAGGCTGTTCCAAGAGTTTTCTATACTTGCAACTATATGTATGTATTTCTGCATGTCTTGCCTTCTCATTTGATCCTTCGTCTTTTTTGGCACATTCAGTTGCTGCCTAATTTTTATCTTTTCTGGTTTGATTTCAGCTCCCACTTGACACTGATATGCTTCTCCTAAACTAAACAGGAAAGTCACCTTAGACTTATTCTCCTCATGTTTTAAAAATTTCACCATGTTTTTTTTTTCTCAAAAATTTTTTTATTAATTATATGAATAGCAAGACAATTAAAAGATTATACATAACAAGAAGGCATAAATGAACATATAACAATTCATCTAGTGATAACAACCTTCATGAGATTTTGATAAGTTATTTAGAAATAAAACATACACCATATGTACACTATATACAAGTTAGGCAACCTGAGAGGAAAAAAAAAAAAATATTTAACATTAACTATTTAATATGTTTAGAACCTTTTCTAACACAACCTTTCTAATAGCTTTTTTTTTTGGACTTCCACCTAAGTATCTTTGAGCATCAATAAATTTAAAAGCCATTTTCTGGAAAGTAACACATTTTAATTTAGAACGATCAATCCAATTTTGTATTATATAAAGTTTTAGTAATGAGCAAATAAAAATGATAACATGAATATCAACTTTTGAAAGATGAATCAATGGAATATGTAGAATAGCAAATTCCCACGTCAACATGGATTTTTGATATCCCATTTTCTGCAGTCTGACTTTCAAAGATGTCCATAATCTGTGAGAAAAATGACAATACCATAGAATATGAAGGAGGTCTGCTTGGGGATGAGAACAGCATGAACATGAAGGGGACTTATTTGGGTTAAATTTGTTTAATTTGATTGGGGTAAAGTAGGCATCATTATTAATCATTAATTGTGTGTATGCTAATTTTTTAAAAGGGATAAATTCCTTAGTGTGTCTAATAGCCAGGACTTTCTGAGATTCTGACAATTGGGAATTATAATTCAACCAAACATTAGATAAAAGACAGTTGTGGTCCATCATTAAAGAATTAATTAATTTATATGAGTTTGAGAGCATTTTATCAGATGATGAAAGTATTTTGATAATCGTGTTAAGGTTTTTCAATTGTGAGTCTATGGGGACCAGAGATACAAATTTGTTTTAATTATTGCTCTTAGTTGTGTAAGAATTGGTGAGTAATTCCAGTTTACTTTCAATAACTTATGCCAGTCAGATAAAGGCAAGTCAAGATATTTCAAAACATCTCCTACTTTTAGATTTTTAATTAAAGGATAGTTTGTTAAGTTCAAAAGTTTATTGTCCAATAATATATTTGGGTTTAGATGAATTGGCTGAACATGGTGCGAGATCTTTTCTAGTTTACACATTTTGAGTAAGGTTTGGAAATCTCTAATCTTTTGTTTAAATACTGTAGATTTATTTTTAATAAATAAACTATCCAGAGAGATAAAGGGAATAGCTTCAGGATTTAAATTATTAGAAATGACATAATTATACCATAATTTTATCCATAAAGAGTGATTTGGATAAGAAGTGTTATTGAATTTAGAGATAGTAAGAAGTTTATTGGATGAGACAATCAAATAATAGAGATAAAGATTAGGTAAACCCAAACCTCCCTTGTCCTTCAAAAATGCCAGTCTAGAATAGGAAATTCTAACAGATTTAGGGAACCATATGAATTTTGTCAAAGCTTTATTTACAGACTCAAACAAATTTTTTGAAATTATCTGATCAGATGATGAGAATTGGTAAAGAAATTTAGGCAGAATATTCATTTTAATAATGGCCACCCTTGAAAGAAATGAAAGGTTTAGATGCTTCCATCTGTCCATATCAGACAATATAGAGTTCCATAATTTATTAATATTATTTTGAAAGGAAGATTTATTATTGTGTTCTAAATTGATTCCTAAATATTTTATATTATAAGTAAACTGAAAATGATCGTCTGGAAACAAAAAAGATTTGTGTGCTAAATGATTTAAGGGAAAAATATGAGTTTTGTAGAATTTAAAAGATAGTTGGAAACCAAAGAAAAATAATCAATAGAATTCATTATTTTTCTGTAATCAGATAATGGAGTTTGAAAGTAGATTACTAAATCATCCATAAAAGCAGAGAAATGAATATTAGTATTAAGAATTCTAGGGATGTTATGAAAAGTATTTTGAGTAATAAACAATAGCAAAGGTTCTAAGTAAATGTTGAAAAGAAAAGGGGACAATGGACAACCCTGTCTGGTTCCTTTAGTGATCTTTATCAGCAGAAAATTGACCATTAATGTATAGTCTAGTAAACATATTCTTGTATAAAACTTTTAAAAATTTATAAAGAATAAGGGAATATTAAAACATAACATAGTTTGAAATAGAAAGTTCCAACATACTCTGTCAAAGGCATTTGATGCATCTATAATCAAAGCATATATAGGGTTTGGATTTTTCTTAATGAGATGAAGTATAGTCTCTAAAGATAGAGTATTATCCCAAGCATGTCTCTGAGACATAAAACCTGATTGATCTGACGAGATAATTGAGGGTAAAATCCATTTCAATCTGTTAGCCAGAATAGATGACAGAATCTTAATATCCACGTTAATTAAAGAAATGGGTCTATAATTTACTGGGTCAGATTTATCTTTATTATTTTTTAGAATTAGAATGGTTTTGGATGTATTCCAATGAATATCTGAGATATCATTAACTCTTATATAATTGTAAACTTTAAATAGAAAGGGAAGAACTACCAATTTGAAAGTTTTGAAAAATTCTGGAGTAAAACCATCAGGTCCCGGAAATTTACCCAATTTAAGATTATCTATTGAATCCGAGATTTCTTGTACCGATATAGGGGTAGAAAGTAGTTTTTGCTGATTATCATTAAGTTTAGGGAACTGCAAAGAGTCTAAAAAGAGTTTTGAGTGATTATCTTTAACAGAATTAGAAGAACCTGAATATAACTCAGTGTAAAGAGAGGTGAAAAGTTGAATAATCTCTTCATCAGTATTATATAATCTGTTATTATAAGATAAAGATGTAATATTTGGATTTCTGAAGTTAACTTTAACAATTCTCGCTAACAATTTAGATGGAACCTGGGCCCACTCTGAATATGAAGCAAGTAGCTTTTGTTCAGCTAAGGAGAGATTATTTTGGTGAAGCAGAATTAAATCTTTCTGACAATCAAAAATGTGTTTTTCTAAAGTAGCATCATAGTTCAGACTAAGATGATTTTCCAACGAAGAAATTCTTGATTTTAAGAATTCCTCTTTCTTAAAGTATTGTTTTTGAAAAAGCAGCTTTACTAATAAATAAACCTCTTAATCTTGCTTTACATGCAGCCCATTGTATGTCATAAGGAATGTCTGATGATTCAAGACTATTCACCACTTCATTTAGGATTTCTGAAGCTTGTTTGCAAATATCTTCATTTGACAATAAGTTATTATTTAAGGTCCACTTATTAAACATAGTTTTATTTTTGATATTGGGTTTTATGTTCAATTTTAGTGAAATTCTTGAGTGATCCGAAAAGAATCTGGGTTCTGTAGTAAAGTCCACAATATATTTTGAAATATAATCTGAAATTAGAAAGAAGTCTAATCTGGACCACGAATGATAGCACTTAGAATAATAAGTATATATATCATTCTTGTTTAAGCCTTTGACAGTGTGGAGTGGATCAATTAAATTATATTCTGTCATCAAATCATTTATGGCCAGAGTAGATTGATAATTATAAGTGGCAGTGGAGCGGGAGCGATCAATTACAGGGTTTATAACTGCATTCCAATCACCACCCACTATAATATGATGATCCTTATAGGATGCAAGAATATTGTAAATTTTTAAAATGAACAAATGTTGTGAATTACATGGGCCATATAGATTTAAAATTAATAAGGGTTTGTCCAAACCAGCAATAGAAGCAGTAAATAAGCACCACCTCCCCTCATCATCAAATTTCTCATCAATAATATTCCCAATGAATAAAAAAAATTTCACCATGTTTGTGTCTTGTGAGTTAAGTAGATATGTATGCAGTCCCACAATTGCAGATCTATACATACAGTCAATTTAAAGGAGGCCCATTCCTCCTTCAGAACAGAGAATATATAATGTTGGTATACACTGATTTTTATACATCAGTTGATGAGCATGAAGCATCCTTCTTGTTTTCCTGTCTAATCAATGCAACACCCTTTGGGGCCAGTCAGTCACTCCAAAACTATAACTTAGGACAGGAAGAGTAAATTGGTTTATAGCTTGGACTTTGTTCCTAGATGTCAGCACTGTTTTCAGTATTAATTTTAGTCTTCTAAAATATTCCTTACTAACTTTTATTCTCATTTGTTCATGTTTTATTGTCAATCTTTAAAAAATTCAAATATATTTATACATTCCTTCTTGATCATGTTCTTTTATATCACATTAACGCCCCAGACTGATGTTTTCTTGGTGCTGCAGCTTTCCTGCTTTAAAGTTTGCTTTTGCATATTTAAAGACCAAATGACGTTCTTACATTGTCTGAAAATGTTTTGACCACTTGCATCTGTAGTTTCAGTTCCTCATCTGATGAATTACACAGTTTTAAATCATTTGCAAAAAGAAGATGAGAAGTCTTTACAGTTTGTTGTTTTCTGGGTGCCAAATTGTAGCCATGACCTAATCTGTTAAGTACACAGCGTAATAGGTTAAGGGCAAGACAAAAGAGCAGTGGTGACAAAGAGTCACCCTGAAATAGCCCCCTTTGAATTTTTATCCCTGGAATAATTTGTCCTTTCTCATGGCTTAACTGCAAATTGTTTTGCCACTGTTTCACGGTTGCTGTAATGCAATTGATCAGTGCAGGGTATATCTTATACATTTTTAAAGACTCTTTTGTCCATGAATGTGGAATACTGTTAAATGTTCTTTTGTAATCTATCCATGCCATACTTAGATTCTTCCCCTTTTTATCATTCTCTGTTATGAATTTATTTAACAACAAATGATCCTTTGTTCCATATGACTTTCTTTTGTTACCCTTTTGTTCTATTGCCATGAATGAGTTTTCTTCTAAATGACTAAAAACTCTGTCAGCGTCAATTCCAGTGTATAGTTTTACCTCATCAGAAGGCAAGTTATTAGTCTATAGTTTTTAGGATAGCTTGCCGGCTCGCTCTTAAGTAGGAGTGTTGTTTTTCTTGTTGTTAACCAGGTCGGTATCTGTTCAGGGTGTGAATATAAGTAGTTCTTAATCATGGTTAAATCTTCATGTAAAGATGTTAATACTTTTAGCCAGAAGTTAGGTACTGCATCTGGGCCTGGGGTTTTCCAATTAGGAGCTTTTCTTAACTTTGTTTCAATATCTCTGGCCGTTACTTTATCCCATTTCATATCCTGTACTTTTGAACTTCTTATTCTTTCTTTTACTGCTTCTGTCCTTTCAGCATCTTTGTTATGTTCCACAGGGCCTTCATAGATATTTATCTAAAATTACATATTTCTTCTTTTTTTGGTGGTGTTTCAATTCCTTTTGCCTTGTTTCCCAATTCTATATAAAACTTTTTTGGGTCATCAATAAATTGCTTATTTTGCACTTTTCCTTTATATTTACCCTGCATATCTTCTAAGTTTTTCTGCCTGTGCTGATATTTTTAGTTTATTATTTGTGATAGTGCACAATATATCCTAATTTGTTCTCATAACGTGCATTGCTTTTATCACGTCTATCCTTCTGAGTATTTTTGTTGCTCTGTTCCCTCTTCTATAGTCTTCTAACACTTCTTGTCTTAATTGCTTTATAGTTTTCTCTGTTCATTACCTCCAAAATGGCATTTGATTTCTTCCCTTCCTTCTCCTTACTGCCCTGTGTTTTTGTGGTAAAACTTTCTGTTATTAATTTAGCTGCACAGTGCTATATCCTATTTACTTCTGTTATATTGCATGAATGGCTATGAATACTCCTAATTACTGTGTTCATTTGTTTTATCAAACCTCTTAACTTTTGGGGTTTTATTGGCTTTCTGTAATCTGTTTCTTTCACTGATCTTAGTATGTCTGTCCATCTCTATTAAATCAAGCAACTCTTCTCTTAGATCATTTTCTTCTAAACTTGAGGGCACATTCATTGTTCTCCATGCCACATTCTCTTCATTTTCATCCTGTGTTATCTGTTGATCTTTCATATGAGGACTCATTAGCATATCACTGCACAACAGAGCTGCCACAGTTACCAGGTCCTTCCCTTGCTGTGCAACTCCAAGTGATCTTTTGTACTGGTTTCCAATATAAGGCTCCAAAGTAACTTCAGATGTTTCTCGCTCCACTGTTTTCTCCTTAATTTGGGGATTCATTGTTCTATCCTGCTGTGGTGTTATCAGAGTTACATTTTCTACACTAAATCCTTCATATTGCGTGTAATCCATAACCCCAGTTTCTATGTCCTTGACTTCTCCATTACTAATACTCTTTTCTACTTTTTCTCATAGTGTTCTCATCTTTTTATATTGTAAAATTTTCCATTTCTGGATGCCTTTGCCTATATTTCTCTTCAAATAACTTTTGTACTGCTCTTTTTGTATTGATTAGTTTTGCTTTCTCCTTTGCATAAATATTGCACTATATTAAATCTCTTTTTCTTTCCTATGTCCATATTTCTTCTTCAGATGTTTCCTGCTCCTCCTGTTTCTCCTTACTCATGGGACTCGTTCCATCATGCTGTGTTCATGCTGTGATTTAAACTGTGTTGGACTTTCTACACTAAATCCTTCATTTCACAGGTATTCCATAACTTCATCTTCTATTTTTTTAACTTCTACTCTACTAATCTTCTGCTCTGCATTCCCTCTTTGCGATCTTATTTTTTCTATTGTGAGATGTTCCATATCTGGATGCCTTTGACTGTATTTCTCTTTGAATATCTTCGGGGCTGCTTTTTTATTTGCATTGATTAATTTGGCTTTCTCCATTGCATAAACATTGCACCAGAATATGTGGCTCCATTATCAATGAGCTCTGCACACAATTGCGTATCATCTTTGAGGTTGCAGACATAACTAAAGAATGCCTTTGTGGTTGTCCTTGGCTGAAAGGCCAAATTTACCACAAATTTGGCTTTGGTAGACTTTATTCATCCTCTGAGTTATTCTTTAGTTTCATGAGAGTACTTTTATCCTGCTGGGTACTACACCTCCAAATTTTTGCCCAGATTTTCTTCCTTCTGTTATACAGCATATTAATGTTGTAATTCCACCAGGGTGGCTTGCTTTTTGAGTTAGTTCTGTAGTTATTCCTGGTGAGTACAGCTACCTCTATGCGACTATTAACATGCTTGTATAGGGTCTTTGTGAAAAGTTCCACATAGACAACAGTTTTCTGAGGGTTTGGGGGGGCTTGACATTTTGTCAGGTTATCAATTAATATTAGAAAGTTAGCCTTAGATTAGTTATTGAACATTCCAGTGTTATCGGGGGTTTCAGGTTTTACTTTTACTTCAAAGGAGACAGTTTTGTAGTCTGACCTCACCAAAGAGGACATTACACTAGGGAGTGTGCAATGCTCTTCCATATTAGTGAGGACCAGATCCAGTATGTTTCTACTCCTGGTTGGTGTATTAACAATCTGGTCCAGGTAAGTTTGTGTTTACAAAATAAAGGAAACTCTGGGCCTGCATATTTGGTGTTGTATATGATTCCCAGTTAATAGTGGGGTAATTTAAGTCATCCATGAATATGGTATTGGGTTGGATGATGAGTGCTCCATTAAGCTCAAATAAATATTATGGGTTTCCTGGGTCATAGAAGGGGATCTATAGCTTGCAAGAAAGTGGTATGCAATTTTGCCTGTGGTGATTTGAACGTGGAGAAGCTCAAGTGCATCATTTTGTTTGACCAACCTTGAGGTATATTTATTTTTGATGTTAATCAAGACTTCTCTACCTTTAGTTTCTGCCTGTGTAATACCTGGTCTAAATGTGCATAAGACATTTTAGGCTTGCACTGCTGGAGCATTTTCTGTGGCTTTAAACCATGCCTCAGTGACTGCACAGACATCAGCATTCTCCATGGTGAGAAGAGCTTGCAGAGAGTGGAATTTATGGTTTAGATGCCTACCATTGAGCAGTAACACCTTTATATTTTCTTGGAATTTATTTGCTATGTCAGACATATTTTCAGTTTTGTCATTGCCTAAAAAAGCCACTATGGAAAAGTGTGACATCCCACTTTGGGCCAGTAATTAAGGAACCTGAATCCTCACTACTGACATGAGACAGGGTTGTTCACTTGGAATGCAAATGCAGACCTCTCTGCATCAAGCACAATTTCCGTTAAGAGCACACAGGAAACACAGTTAGCCCAGGGTCTGGGTTCCTCTATATCTGTCTCTCTCCAGATTCCCTGTAAGACTCCCCACTGGCACAGCTTCATAATTAAGTCCTCAGCTGAGTACCCAAGACAAGTTCTCCACCACTCTCTCTGTGAAAACAATGCTTCGTGCCCCTGCTCCAAGTAGCTGATACACACACACACACACACACACACACACACACACACACACACACACACACACACACACACACACAAACACACACTCATTGATATTTAATTTTCTCACATGCACACACCTGGGAAAGGCTGGCACTGATGACCTGCTCTACCAACTTTGTCCAGACTATAGGGTAGATTCTCTGCCACCAGTTATTTACTATAAGGCTCTTAAAACGATATCCAATTATGCTGAGTGAAGTTAATATTAATACAAATGGTAATGTTGACCAAACAGCCAGGCTTTCAGGAGTGGCCAGAGTTATCACCAAATAAATATATGCAAATATTTTCAAAAATTCAGTATTTGTCTAAAAGTACCAGCCACAATGAGCAGTTTAAATATATTTAATAATAAATAGTAAAAGAACATGAAAATATTGAATATCTATTTACAGTAAACACCAAAGTTTCAGTCACAGAAATATTAAAATAACACCAATGGAAAGTTTCACACAGTTATGGAAAAAAACAGTATTTAGCTAGTCTCACTATCTATTCCTGATTGACTAAAAGAATTACTGTTCCTACTTACTGAATAGAACAAGGCAAGATGATTTGAGTGAGTAACTTTGTTGTCAGATCCAAGACAAAATGCAGAATGCTCCTGAGACTTCAGTCTCCTCCAATATTAAAACATTATTTTGTACAGAATGGTGTCACATACATCTGGTCCTCTAATTCTGTTTCCTGCACTATCCTCCATTACTAGAAGCTACCAGGGTTTAGCACCTATGTGCTACAAAAAATACAGACAGAGCATTGTTCAGATGTGGCGCAGCTGCTAGAAGTCGTAAAACCATAAAACCATTCCAATCTTGCTACATGATCTGCATCCTATTCTCTAGTGCAGACATTGCATCTCCGGCTCCCTTCAAAACTGTGGGATAACATCTTTATGGTTTAATCCATGAAGTAATTTAATTTCAAGAATATTTTTTTCCAGAGACAGGTGGATTACCTCTTCTCTCCCAGTATATGCTGTTATGATGTATACATTTAATTCAGTTACAATAATACATGTACATTTCTTTTCCTTCCAGCAGGGTACATTGTTGATACATTTTAATTCAAGCAAACTTCACAAATACATTTTCAGCACAAGCATCTGTAAAAATCAGTTTGATATACAAATGACATATAATTATTTACAAAATTCCAGCTGGCTGCATTGGCATAAGTTATACATCCACTTTCTGATGTCTCCTGGCATGGTTGTCAGTACTTTTTATCATCACAGGAAGGACAGAGTTTTAGCTAATATTCAAAAGCATAGAGGGGGAGGTGCAGCCCATCCCTGGCAAAGTACTGTGCCCTGTTCACCATCTCCTTCCACGCTGACAAAT
Organism: Protopterus annectens; assembly: GCF_019279795.1. Classification (NCBI taxonomy): domain Eukaryota; kingdom Metazoa; phylum Chordata; order Ceratodontiformes; family Protopteridae; genus Protopterus; species Protopterus annectens. The sequence continues at coordinate 341,984,938 of NC_056734.1, forward strand.
ATTGCACCCCCTTAGAATGGCACCAATAATTAAGCGATGTATTAAAGTCAGGCATCTTCTGTGGCATCATTCTTGGAGAAGGCAGAATGCTGCTCAATGCTGGGGTCATACCAGCATGGAACACATATTTCAAAAGCTTCATGATGTCTCTCTTCATATAGTCTAGGAATATATGTCTCAGGTCATTTACACCCACATGGGCTATGACTGAGTCGTACTGGTACTTGTGGTCCAATTACCTGATTGCATGCATAATATGGCAGATCCTGGGCCCTGATAAGCAACTGACTGTGACTTTGTCCTATCTTAGTCTGGTGAGAGAGACATCAGTGTATCTCACAATGGAGTTTCCAATGACCAGAACGTTGGATAGTGTGGTAGTTTACCTTATGGGCTTAGAAGTAGAGGCTCCATGAGATGTGGCAGCATGTGTTGATGTGGGTGTTTTTTTGAAAGAATGCATTTGAAGCTGCTGATATCACTTGACATGTGTGTTTCATCTAGGAAGTCTTTGGGGTCTAAGAAGGTTACACTTAAGTGCCTCAGCATGTGTGGATCTATGTGACCACTTCATACTGTGAGTGATGGGTACAGCATGTGAACTACTGACAGCCTCCTGAGGCTCGTTAGCACTTAGGAGAGCTTTTATGTGTGAGCATTGCCTCCAGTGACATTGTGTAAATACAACTGTCACATGCCTATCAATTTGTTTGAGAATTAGCAGATTGCCAGTAAACATGAGGCAGTTTCTACATTTTCTCATGATGCCAATATCAGCCAAGGTGGTATGGAGATAGTGCAAAAGTTCATATTCATGTTGACAAGCCCATTTTTTATTGATTAAATGGTTGTGGTGATAATATAGAGTAAGGTCAGGATTATCTGGTTTGCAACTATGGGGCACTAGTTGCTCTGAAGTGCAACTAGATATTGATGAAAGTATAAGTGTGCTTTTACTGGGAAAATGTCAGCTCAAGGTGCCTATGTCAATGCACAGTGCTGCCACCACTTGAAGGGAAACTACTACAGTAGACATTGATGATTTAGGGATGAAGTATTTATGGAGATATTCTGAAGTTGGGTTAGACAATAGATAATCAAGCAGTACTTACTGAAAAGAAAGCATTAGCTTTGTCAAAAATTATGCATACTGGGGATTCACCAAATTGGCTGCTACCTGGCTAATACTAGTTATGGTCTGAGCACAGCATTGTGTTGCTTGGATACAATACCACTTTGCTTTTTTTCTCACCAGAAGCAAAAAAAAAGCAATAATCCTAAGATGACTACTGAAAGGCAGAATGTGTGTTCTCCAGTAATCAGTGGTCTTTGGCCAGATGTTGCAGAAGATGGAGAAAATTGGCTAATTTTGAAAGGGCAAGACAGACTAAAAGGAGGTGGGCATTTAATATTCTGGCTTTATGGAATACAGTTGTTGTTGTTGTTGTATCTTTCGGCTTTTCCCGGTTAGGGGTCGCCACAGCAGAACTCCAATCTGCTAATGATTGGCAGTAGATTTTTGCGTACTGACTTGCCAGGCCTGACGCACAACCTTCAACGAAGGTATGCCCATTCACGCATGTCTCCACACAGAAGACGCTTTAGCTGAGAATCAAACAGGACAACCTCTTACTGTGAGGCGCCAACGCTACCGCAGCACCACCTATGGAATACAGTGGGAGGGTGAATTAATTTAAATAGCTGAATGAGATATAACTCCACAAAATGAAAATGTTTTGCTTAGTGACAATAGCCAGTGAAAGAAGAGAGAGAGAGAGAAGGAAATATGTGTTCAAATTAAGATAAGGGGTGGGCAACTAAAGAGACATTGAGTTAAAAAATACAGCAGCAATAGGGTGAGAGGGTGGAAAAAATGTAATTATTGTGTGACTCAAAAGAGAGAGAGCTCTGGTTTCTTTACCAGTTTAAATATGCAATAGAAAACAGAATGCAATTAGAACACTGTGTAATGAAAATACACGACAACATAGAAAACAGAAGGCAATAAAGCAATACAAATTAAAATAAAACAATATGAAAGAAAACAAACTGTTTTTTTTTCTCACAACAGGCTATGCAGGAGTCTGAGTGAACTTTTCAAGTAAAGCCATCAGTGCACTGGGCATGCTAATAAGAAGTACAGCAATGACTGTAATAACATAAACCACCCACCACAAAACCATAAGAAAGTATAATAACACAAACCCACTTACACTTTGGGACACCTTTGCAGCAAGCAGAACTGATGAATGAGCCATTATTGCCTTCAAAGTCCTATATTTTGAACAGAGTAATACATTGGTACATAAATGGTTTAATTAAGTCATGGAATACAGATCAGTATTTTGGGGTAAATAACTAATGCATGTAAGCATCATCTGTCATGCTCAGCAGTTACACTTTGCCAGACTTGAATACATGCCTGAGGTCAAATGTCAAAGAAATGTCTATCAACCACTGACACTACAAAAAAGCATATCTGATGTGTCTGAAAGATACATTTGAAGGAATTACATCAATATAATTTAGGAATGGTTATGGCTCCCCTAACATGGGGTCTGAGCCCTCAAAAAATGTGGCCGTGGTACTGCACCACAGTTGGTCCCAAGCCACTCCTGGTTGTAATAACAGTCTGATTCACACACCTTCGCAGATTCAAACCCATGACTATCATGTGCCATACTCTACAGAAATGTGTATTAACTGCTTCTGTCATATTGTCCATCAATAATAATTGGCGCATTCACATTACCAGATTTGAACCAATGCTTATCTAACAAAATATGCTATAGAAGTCAGTATTAACTGCATGTGCCATTGGAGAAATCTCACCACAAAGGTCACAGAGCACCTATTTGAATGGCATGAAATCATTCAATGTTTTGAAAGGCCTATGTCAGGCCTAAAAGGGATTAAAAATGTTGCTGCGATGTTGGATGTGACATGGCTGGCCACAGTGGTGCAGCAGTTAGCATTGTCACCTCACAGCAAGAGGCTCTTCTGTTTGATTCTCGGCTGGAGTGCCTTTTGTGTGGAGTCTGCATGTCCTCCCCATAGTAGAGGGAACTTTAAAGACATGCAGGTATTTGCGTGCATGAGTGGGTGTGCCTTCTTTGAAGGTTGGGAGCCCGGCTGGCAACTCAACACCGTAATAATCCACTGCCAATCATAAGTGGACCGGTGATCCGCTGTGGTGACCCCTAACCAGGAAAAGTTGAAAGACATTACTATATATGTGACATAGTTTCATGACATTATACTCACATTATCTTGTTCTTTGTTGGATTTGAACAGCCTATATATGTCCACAATCTAGAGAACTGTGTATTAACTGCATGTGCCACAGATGAAACTATGCCTAATGGTGAGTCAGAACATATTTGAAGGCATGACATCATCACTTTAAGACAAGACCATTGTTTGGGCTAAAAGAGATTAAAACTAATTTAGGAGACCTCTCTCACTGTAATTGTGCACATTATAACTGTGGGGGACACCATGCATTACTGGCACTTGAGCCACAGACACTCATATTACTCAGTCATTGCTAGTTTTGAACATCTACCTAAGTACACAGGTTACCAGACAGTGTAGTGACCGCACATGCCACAGGCAAATTCTTACTACAGCTGTGAGACAGAGCATATATGAAGGCCTGACGTCATCATCACATTGCAAGGCATATGTGTGGATTAAAATTGATTAAACAAGTACAGTGAGTTGTCTCCTCCTTTCAATTTATTGCTTGATGGTAGGTGTACACAAACACATGTGTTGAATAATCCAGTCATCCTTGTGACTGCAGAAGTACACACACACAGAATATTTAGAGAATGTCATAGTCAATCTTATGCATAATTAAGTCTATAAGCTAGAGAACATTATATAATTTCCTGGTGCCATAACAGGAGTCTTACTACGAGGGTGAGATACAACACATTTCAACAAATGGTCTCATCAGTGTTTAACAAAGCAACTGTCTGGTCTAGAGGAGACAGAAAGTAGTGGCCGTCTCTGGCTAGACATCTACACAACATATCTGTCAGTGATGGCATGTCTACCTACATGTAGATTCATACACACATTGATACAACTGAGTGTACGGATTAATATTTGGAGTCAGTCCTCCTTTCTCTATAAGATCACAAGCTAGAAGACATTGCACAAATTGCAAGTGCCACGCAAGAAGTTTGATTACAAGTGTGACATAGAGCACATTAGAAAAGATGACATCAGCATGTGCTGGCAAAAACAGCTTGTCTGCTAAAAGGGACTGAAAGTAGTTGCAGAACTATTTCTCACTGTAAAAGTAAGGAAAAGATATGTGGATAAAACCATTCCTACCTAGCACTAGTAATGACTGAGTAGTATGAATTAGTGTGACTGTAGTGAAAGACCAGTTGGCATAAGGATTAAAATCTTTGCCTTTCATGGAAAAGGTACAAGGTTCAGCCCTGACCTCTGACCAATTTCTTTACAAAGTTTGCATGTTCTCCTTTGGTCTCAGTAGGGCCCAACTCTCAAAAACATGCTGAGTGTTTCCACTTCAAAATCACCCAAAAATGGAGTTGTGGGCAGCAGCACAGACTCTAGATGGTGCCCTTATGGGAGAAAAGTTGTAGAGACCATCCCTCTTTGGTGCAAAATATCATCATGATAGGAGAACACAGATCAAAAACTGCACAGTCACTGTCAGTGATAGCCAGACAACAGTGTAAAATTGACTATAGGTGATATGAGCATGTTGAATAATGTCACCAAAATAAGCATAGATGGTTATTTATCAGTGACAAGTGAGATGAGGACCTGGTTGATGTCAAGGAGCCATGCAAAAGATGGAAAGGGTGTATGTGCCCCTATTGGTCACTGTGTGCCTGCCGTATAGCCCATCAGCCATAGGTCAATAAGCTACTGGCCATCCGGTGTCCAGTTGTCCAGCTTGGGTTACCTGGGATAGCTTTGTTGAGCAAAAGCTGAGCATAAAAACAGCCTGCCAAACATGAATTAAGAATTGCTACACTCAGTATAGTTTGACTGGTAGGATGCAGCTTGAAAGTGAATGACATGATGGCAAGGAGGAGGCTGACTATCCTACGTATCAGGAAACAAGAGAGAAGGACAGAGCAGCAAAGTCACTTGGCTTGGGGTCCACAGTCTAGTACACAGGATGAAGACAGACTTGAAATGGCATGGGAATTGTGATGAGGGAGAGGCTTCAGAAGACAGTGAGGGATGTTGTCAGAATTAGTGATAGACTCATGGAAATCAGACTCCAGCATAAAGAAAGGGCACTATTCATAATCTCAGCCTATGCCTCACAGCAGGGCTGTGATAGTGAAGAAAACAGTACATTCATAAAGCAGTTTAAGGACCTACTAGATAAAGCCAGACAGCATGAAATGGTGTTGATAATGGGGGATCTGAATTCACATATCAGCATATCAGGACACACAGAACAGGATATAAAGACTGCCTGTCTCCACATGGATGAGGCAACAGAATAAAGGAGAGGCCATTCTAGACAACTGTCTAGAAAATGGTTTTATGGTGACCAACACATGGTTCAGCAGGAGAAACAATCACAAGATCACATACAAAAGTGGTCACCATGCAATTCGGGTAGACTTGCTCCAAGTATGGAAAGGACACTGAGGTAGAATACATGATTCCAAAGTCATCCCCACTGAAATAGTTAGACCACAGCATAAACCACTGGTTGTCACAATCAGCTGTAAACTGTGGTCAGAAAAGGCTCTAAGGTCAACAGATACTAGGCTAAAGACCTGGAAGCTGACTGAAGAGAAACACAAGAGTTCAAGAAATTACTCCGGGCAAAGGCACCTCAGGAAGAAAAGGAAATTGGTGGCGTTAAAGAAGAATGGCAGCACCTCAAAACAGCATTTGCAAGGACTACAGAACAGGTTTGTGGCTGAGCCAGGTATGGAAATAAGGTACATAAGGAAAGCTGGTGATGGAATGCAGAAGTCCAGTAAGTTCTCAAAAGCAAGGAGAGCAGGAAAAAGTGAGAGATGGAAAAGACTGACCATACTAAGAAGGAATACCGGTTGGCTAACAACAGCTAAGAGACAAGTTGCAATAGCAATACACAAGTCATTAGAGACACTCTGCTAGATTCTAGAAAGTGACTCAGTAGATGGCACAAAGAAACTCTATTAGGTTGCAAGGCAAAGACAGAAAGATAAAGAAGATACTCAGACACCTTTCATAATGGATGTCAACAACAACCTGCACACAGCCCACTGGACAAAAAAGGCAGATTGAAGGAATACTTTCAGCGGTTTCTGAATGAACAAACCCCAACAAAAACTCTACTGCTTCAGACAGAACCTACAAAGAAAGAAGAAGAGGACCCCACCCTAAAAGAAGTAAGAACAGCAATAAGGAAAATGAAGTCAGGGAAAGCAGTAGGCTCAGATGACGTCACAGCAGATATGATCAAGATGTTGGGTGAGAGGGAAGAAATGGCTCCTGAGGGTGCTCATAGGAGCATGGAAAGAAAACCCTATCCCAGAAGACTGAGAATAAATATACTAGTGCCAGTGTACAGGAACAAGGGGGACATCCAAAAATGTTTACAGTACAGCGGTATCAAACTCCTGTCACTCTGCATGAAAGTTCTGCAGACTGTGATTGACAAATAAATATGCAGAGTAGTAGAGAATAAGATGGAAGTTGAGCAGTTTGGAGTCAGATCAAGATGCAGCATAACCAACCTGATGTTTGCAGTGAGACAGATAGTTGAGAAGAAGCTAAAGATGAGGAAGAGTCCAACTGGACATTCCTATACTTGGAGAAAGCATATGACAAGGCCGCAAGAGAGCTGACTTCAGCAGTCCTGAGGTGGCTTAGGATGGATGGAAGGATGTGCAGCCCAATGACTCAGGAATGAACAGTGTTTGATTTTACAGAGTGGGTGCGAATAAGGATTTGGCTCTGAACCCAATGCTGTTCATACTTTTGAGGGACTACATCAGCAAAACGGTTACAGAGGAGAGGTCAACAAAGTTGCTTTATGCAGATGATATGGCTTTACATTAAGACTCTGACCCAGAACTTCAGCAGAGGATAGGGGAATGGAATGCAGAACGGAAGGCACATGGAATTAAATTGAGTACAGATAAGACAGTTGTAATGGCAACAAATAGAGGAAATCAAAAGAAGCTGACAACTTAGAAGTGAAAATTGTGGAATAGATAACAGCTTCAAGTCTGTGTGAGGGGTGGTTGAGGAGAAGGGAACTCTAAATGACGAGATCAAAGTTAGAGTCAGTGGGGCCGCAGCCAACTGGCACAGAGTGTCAGGGGTAGTGTATGACAGAAGAATGCCAAAGAATATGAAAAGTAAGGTGCCTGAGATGGGTGGTAGGATGCACAATGTGGGACAGATGAAGTAAATGAGGACATCAGAGAAGAGGCCAAAGTAGCTCCAATTGCAGAGAAGGACAAAAAGAACAGATTACACTGGTTCTGGCACATTTGCAGAAAAGCAGAAGGCTAACTGGTGAAGAAGATTTGGGACAGACAGGAAGAAGGCAAGAGAAAACAAGGACTTCCAGCAAAGAGATGGATTATGCGAGAGGAGATCTGCAACAGTCAGGCATAACTTTTGAAGAAATTAGCAGAGTGACATTTAATCGGGAGAGATGAAGACAGTTGATACGACACCCCATATAGAAAAATGAGAAAAAAGGGACTGTTGATGATGAAAGTGATGATGATGACTAGAGACATACACACTCTTACTAGTTACTCACTGCTTGATTAGATCTTTCTACCTATCTAGTTACACACTCTAGAGTACACAGTATCAACTGCAAGCACCATAGGAGAAGTCTGATCATGAGAGTGAGATAGTGCACATTTAAATGGATGACATCATCAGTGTGCTGTATAAAAATTGCTTGTGTTAAAAGGGGAACAAAATTGACAGGGGAGCCTTCTCATGGTGTACATTTTTTATCATGAGTGGAACTGAACATATGGGATGAGTAGGTAAACCCAGTTCTACCTAACACTATAGACACACACTCACATGTACTAGTTAGTCATTGATGGATTCAAACCACCTACCTATCTACTTCCACAATCTAGAGAACACAGTGTCAACCACAATGTGGAAGAAATTAATTGAAGAGTCTTCTCCTAGTTTAAAGGTTTTGCCTCAGTGGAACTTTATTCATCAGTTCTGTGGATGAAGACATTTCTACCTAGCCTAGACACATTCGCACACACACACACACACACACACACACACACACACACACACACACACACACACACACGTTGCTCACTGCTAGATTCAAACAACTTGCCTATCTAGTCATATATGTCATATCACAAGAGTGTGTTGCAGAGAAGATGTATGGGCTAAGAGGGGAAGAAATGTATGGCAAGTCCTCTCCTGCTTTAAAGGTTTTGCCTGAGTGAAAGTGTACATATCAGATGTGTGGGTGAAGCCATTTCTACCTAGCAATAAAGCCACACACATAGTTACTCACTGATGGATTCAAACCACCTACCTATTCTAGTGTTACACACAAGTTCAAATAGAGTTTGCTGCTCTCCATGGCTTGAAAGATAAAATGTAGAATACAAAAAATGTTTAAATTTATTTAAGTCTTCCCTTAAAACCTGTATTAAATGAGAGAAGACCTGCTATAGGTTGAAAATAAAGGTGTGTTTAAAGGAAAGGCATTAATTGGCTTATGAGATAAGGAGTTGTTTTTGCCGCGTTGGACTCTTGATTTTAAAAGGAAAGTAAATATTCCCAGAGGATGAATGATCTGAGGAAAACTTATGTCGAAAGCGCTTATCGTGGAGATTATCTGGGAGTTTTAACTTGTATTAAATACATTTTAAAAATTTTTATATTCTACATTTTATTGTTCAAGCTGTGGAGAGCAGCGAACTCTATTTGAACTTGTATGTATTATTGTATCTTAGCTGCTCTTTAGCAGTGGCAAGTAACTGTTTTTTCATATTCTAGTGATACAGTCTAGATTACTCAGTAATAAATGCAAGCAGTACAGGCGAAGTCTGATCATAAGAATGACATAGTGCACATTTGAATGGATGACACACATAACAAATGCCCTCAGCAGCCCCAAATACATTATTTCAAAACAACAGCCACATCAACAAATACAGGGACATCCCATGGAGCCCCTACTTCTAAGCCAATAAGGCAAGCAACCAAACAACCCAACACTCTGGTCATTAGGGACTTCATTGTGAAACACGATGTCCCTCTCATCAGGCTGAGTTAGGAGAACGTCATAGTCAGTTGCTTATCAGGGGCCAGGATCCACCATATTATGTACACAATCAGGTTATTAGACCACTAGTACCAGTATGACTCAGTCAGTCATTGTCCATTGAGGGTGTAAATGACCTGAGACATATGTCATTAGACTGTATGAAGAAAGACATCATAGAGCTCTCAGTATATGAGTCCCAGGCTAGTGTGAGCCTAGCATTGAGCAGCATTCTACCTTCTCCAAGAATTATGCCACAATATGAACAGAAAATGACTGACTTTGATAATTGGATTAGTTTATGGTGTCATTCTAAGGGGGTACAAAGTTTGTCAGCATGAAAGGAGATGATGACCAGACAATGCTGCTTTGCCAGGGATGATCTGCACCTCACCCCTCTAGCCCTTCAAATATAAGCTAAAACATGGTCCTCCCCATACTGCCATTTTTTAAACAATACAAAACTGAAAATACTACTGATATAGCAAATCAAAACAAAGAAAATCTAAAGGTGTCACCCCCTCAGTGCTGGGAGTCTAATCAAGTAACTCCACTCCCTACAAGCTCTCCTCATCCCACAGAATGCTGATAGCTGTGCAGTCACTGAGGTATTGTTTAAAGCCACAGAGAGCACCTCAGCAGTGCAAGACTATAAGGTTGTCCTTACATTAAGACCAGCCACCACACAGGCAGGGACTTAAGGTGGAAGAGTGCTGATTTACATCAAAAATAAATATATCTACTATAAACGAAACAATATTAATAAATTATAAAAACATTATTGAAACAATAAAAATATATATAGAAAAGTGGAACAAAATTATATTAACTTTTGAAGACAGATTGCAATTAATAAAAATGGTCTTACTGCCAAAAATACTGTATGTAGCATTAGCAATACAGTTAATTCCTGAAAGATGCATTCTTAAAGAGATAAACTCATGTTTAGTAAAATTTTTATGGTATCCGAAAAAGAATAGAGTAGCTCTAACTCATCACACTAGGCCCTGGAAACATGGAGGATTGAACTTTCCAGAAATAGAAACATATATAAAAGCACCTGTGCTTAAAACTACAATAGACTGGATAAACCCAAATTATTTTGCCAACTGGAAAGAATTAACAATGGCTATATTTTCAAATGAATTTAATCTGTTAAAAAAATTTTAATAGTAGACAAATCAACCAAACCCTAGTACATACTATGTATAAGTATACAATATAATATAATAAAACCTTCTAAAACACCACCGATTAATCATTACATCAATTCCTTTAGGAAACTTATCAATGCAAACATAGATCTAAAACTTTGGTCTGACCTTTTAACCCCATTTACCATCACTAAGAACTTTCCTCACAAAATATATTGGGAAACAATAACCTCCTGGGAACAAAATGGATTCTTATGCTGGTTTCAATGTGTAAATAAATTAAATGTTTTAGATATGCATATATGATAAAAACTGCTTACAATATTCCAACACATAACTGGTTAACCTTACAAAGCATTCTAATGTACACTCAAGATTTATGCAGATTAATTAATAATTCCGCATTTAAAAATATTCCAAATCTAATACGTTTTCTGTATGAATTTATATATAATAGTTGTGAAAAGAAAAATTTCATTTCAAATCTATATAAAGTAAAACCTGTTATGAATTGGAAGAAAGAGGGTATGAGAGAAATATCATAGAAGATGGTTGTAGGAAAGTAAAACGATTGAGGGAGACGAGGGCTAAACCATACTTATCAGATAAATATCATCGGGAAATAAATGAAAGAGACAATAATTTGAAGGTTAATATATCTTATTCAAGGGATGTTGGGAGATATACCAGCATTATTAATAATCACTGGAAGATTCTTATGACTGATCCCATCATCAGTAAGGTGGTAGGTTCGAGACCACACCTTCAAAAATAAAAAGAATCTTAAAAGAAGGCTATGTAACAATAAAGATAGTGTTAGAGCAGTTAATCCCATCGGCACAAAACCGTGTGGTAATTGTAAACAATGTCAGTTTATTAATAAAGATATATGTTTTTGACATCCAGATACAGGAAAAGTTTTTGACATCAGGGTTAGTGGAACATGTGTGACTACACATGTGGTATATCTTGCTACTTGCTGTCTATGCAATAGTTTTTATATAGGCAAGACAGATCGCAGTTTAAAAGAAAGAATTAGGGAGCATATATACCACATAGGGAAGGGGTCTGAATGTAATGCCTTGTCTAAACATGTTTCTAAAGTAGGTAGACAGCATACATTCAAGTTTATGATAGTTGCAAGAACATATGAAAATCTGAAAAGTGGGGACATTAGAGATAGAACTGAAGAGATAGAGGCCAAATGGATAGTTATGTTGAGAGCTAATTTTGGCCGTGGGCTTAATGACAGTATGACAGTATGCCCATCAAACCCATTTTGAGAAAAAGGGGGTTACGTAGATAGATATGATACTAGGAATGCTATGATTTTATATAGATTTTTTTATATATGTGTTTTTATTTAATAAGTAAGATTTATATATATATGAGCATTCAAATGCTTTTATTTTAAATATTGTTTATGTGTTTGTATATATATATATTTAATAAACTAATAAGATAGTTGAAGCTAGCACTTTCATACACATTTATTTTTAATCTACTGTGTGACTGTATAACTTTAAATTTTAATAGATTGTTAGGTCTTGTGACTAAATTAGATATATAAATAGGTGTGGTTAATTATGTTGCTCATACACCTGAAGAAGCATTGTGTGAAAGCGCTTGTGTGACATTAAAGAAGACTTCATTTTATACAACGCCTAAAGACTGGTTTCTGCATTTATTTGGACACTGGAGCCTTACCTCAGCTTTCTTTTTTGGATTTTAAATAAATTAAATGTTTTAGATATGCATATATGATTAAAAACTGCTTACAATATTCCAACACATAACTGGTTAACCTTACAAAGTATTCTAATGTACACTAAAGATTTATGCAGATTAATTAATAATTCCGCATTTAAAAATATTCCAAATCTAATATGTTTTCTGTATGAATTTATATATAATAGTTGTGAAAAGACAAATTTCATTTCAAATCTATATAAACAGTTAATAACATATAAAACAATTCCCAAACCATCATACTGGCAGTTCTTAACAAAAGGTCAGTCATTGCAGTTAACAGAAGAAATTAAAACTAACATCTTACTATCAGTTAATTACACCTCTAACACAGTACTGGAAAATATTTAACTGGAAATACTTACATAGAGCATTTTTAACACCAGATAGAATTAAAAAGATCAGTACTACTACAAATGTTTTTTGCTGGAGGTATGAAAAGTCAAATAAAGCAGACTGGATTCATATTTTTTATGAATGTAATAAAATTAAATCATACTGGAATGGAATCAATCATTTATTACAAGCTTTATTTAATGAATCCTTTACCTTAACTAAAGTATTGATAATTCTAAATGTAAATGAAGGTCCCTACCTGAATAAGACAAATATGTATTTGTTATGGACAATACTTGCTATATCTAGGAAATGCGTAACCAGAAGGTAGAATTCAAATACACCCCCGACCTTGGAAGAATTCTACACTTTACTGAAAACAACTGCATTGATGGAAATAAAAATCAAAGAACTACGAATCTATCCCAGGCCATTGGTAAATAATCCTTGGAAGAAAGTTATATCTTTGTTGGACACTCTGCAATAATCAGTATTGTATCTCTGATAACTGATCTGTTAATTCTGTATTTAATAACATAGTGTTTATAATTGAAAGACAGGCTATTGTAAATATTGTAAATAGTTATTTAAAATTATATTTAAAATATTATGTAAATGTTATTTTAATTGAAAATAAAAAAAATATTTGAGGAAAAAATATATATCTCAAGGCTGGTCAAAAAAGAAGATGCACTTGAGCTTCTCCATGTTCAAATCACCATAGGCAAAATCCCATACCACTTCCTTGCAAGCTAAAGGTCCCACTTCTATGATCCAGGAAAGCCATCATGTTTACTTAAATTTACTGTAAACACTCACCATCTAACCAAATGCCATATTCATGGGTGGTTTAATTATGCAACAATTAACTGGGAATCATATATGACACCAAACATAGAGGCACAGATATTCCTGGATTTTCTAAACACTACTCCCTAGAGCAAATGGTCAATATGCTGACCAGGGGCACAAACATACTGGATCTTCTCCTCACTAATATGGCAGAGCGCTGCACAGCACCTCATGACTGGTGTAGTCAGCCAACAAAATAGTCTTATTTGAAGTAAAAATAAAACCCAGAACTCCAGTTTACCCTGTAGTGTTCAGGAACATTAAGGCAAGCTTCCCACTATTAAGTGATAACCTGGAAAAAATTCAAGCCTCCCCTAACCTGAGAACACTGCTGCCTTTGTGGAACTGTTCACAAAGAACATGTAGATCATGTTAATAGATGCATAGAGGTAGCTGTACACACCAGGGATAAGTATATCCTGGTGGAATCACAACATCATTAGGCTGTATAACAGAAGAAAGAAAATCATGGAAAACATTAGGATGTGCATTACTCAGCAGGATAAAAGCCCTCTCATCAAACTAAACTCAGAGGGCAAATAAAGTCTAACAAAGCCAAATTGAGGGTAAATTTCATCTCCCAAGGCTAAGGACAAACCACAAGACATTTTTAGCTATCTTTCAAATAAAAAACAAAAAGAAGTTATAACAACCAAGGTGGTCAAAATAAAGCAGTTTTAATTCCACAGTAAGCACTTTCATAGGTTCATAGGTTCATAGGTTGGTACTAGGCTATCGGCCCTAGGGCCTATACAAGCCTAGCCACAACAATTCCCTGGCTATTTCTTCCCACACTATTTACTTCCCTGGACAAACACAAAGGTCTTCGTCAGACTGAATGAAAAAGCATCATACAATTCAAATTTTTATATAATTACACAGCCAATAAAAGCAATGCAGCAATTATCTATGTAAATCTCTAGATTTCAAGACAGGCCTTAAAGAGACCCTGTCATTTAACCCTGGCTTCCTATCTTCACACAGCTTACAAATCCAATATAATTCCCTTTCTTCGGTGAAATTAACAAAATCACCACCTCTTAGTCCATTATATACAATTTCCACCACTTTAAATTTAAAACAATGTGAAGAGCCCAGTTCAAATACATGATTAGCAAGAACATTTGTTAAGTCTGCCCTTTTTATAGCATACTTATGTTCACGAATACATTCATAAAGCATTCTATTTATCTAAATAGAAACTTTTACATACTGTGCATGTTGCTACGTAAATGATATTGCTAGTTTTACAATGTGTATAAAGATTAAACACAAACTTCTGTCTAGAAATGGGATGTATAAAAACATTAGCTGTATCAATACAGGGACAGTGTCTACAGTTGCCACAAGGTAAAGTACCAGCAGTCTGATATCTAGCAGGCATCTCTATTTGTGTCAACTTAGTATCCCTGTAGCATAGCCGTTGCATTAATTTCACTTGTACTATATCAAGAAGCTGGAATTACATATAAGTTTATCGAATAAAGTGAGCGATCTTCTTTCTTTTCTGCTTAGAGGGAGAGAATGTGAAACTGTAGGCTCTCGACAAAAGGTAAAATTGGTATTACCAGTACAGGAGATAAAGGTTGCTTAAGTAACTTTTATAGCAAAATTACGCTTTTACATTAGAATAGTTTTGAAGACATGCTTGTATTCTATTTATCCATAATATGTACTTTATCTTTGATTGCTTACTTATGATAGAAGTTTTCATTGATGCTTTCTAAAATTCAAATTATAGTTTAATATATAAAAAAGTTATTATAGGTTGTATATAAGCTCAAATCTGTTTGAAAAGAACTGAAGTTACCAAAATGAAAAAGATGATTTCTTTTAAATAATTATATGATTTCTGTCTGTTTTTCTTTGATGAGCTGGCAGCATTCAAAGTATGAAAATAAAATAAGTTTCAAAAACCAAGATGAAGAAATGGCAGCCCAACAGTCAAGTTTCAATGCATGTTTTAAAACCAGCAGTTGTGAGCTTCCAACAATTGTGTTAATGGTCATGCAACACATACATCTGCTAACACTTCAGAAGCATTACACACTACTAATTGTTTGCCACAACCAGCTTTCAATTCATGGTACCAATAAAATGCACACAGCAAAGCCAGGTGAACAGCGATTCAGCTTTACAGAGCTCACACAGCAGCAGGACAGACATTGAAGAAGGAATCAGCGGCAGGAGATTTGAAGGATTTGGGGTTTAACCCATAACCAATAAAGCAAGTAGGAATCCAATACGGGGAACAGGTCAGCTGGAGAAAGAGGAAAAGAAAATGACAGACTTTTGTTTGCACTGTCAAACTTGAAACGTGTTGGGTTTTGATTGGAGGGTCCTAATTTATTACTGAGTCTAATAAGGAGACTGTCTTCAATGAAGGTTTCATTACTCGAAAGAGGATTGACTTTTTGTACTTGCTGAAGTCTTTATTCTCTGAAAAATTGTTTAATTTTAAGGTGTCTTTGTTATGTCTCTTTAAACTTTAAGTTAAATGTGAAAGTGAGGTCTTCTGCCTATCTCTGTTAAAAAGCGAACCGATAGATGGATGGTCAGGTACAAGTATTTAAATAAGAAATACAGAGTTAACGTTTACTGCTCTGTATATTTCTAAACTTTTAATGTAGGTACTTGTGATTTTTTCATGGAAATAGGACATTCATTTGATGAATGAATATAGATCTCGATAGAAATAATTCAAATTCCAAATCATGGTGTCGACCAATAGTTGAACTCACTCAAAAAAGATCATAATCATCTACCCAGCCCGGTTTATGGACAGACATGGGGAGTTGAATTATTGAGGTGTGAGTCAACCTCTACAAAGGGCCAGTCACCAGTGCAATCCTCAGTTCAGGATCAATCCTTTCATCAGGACTCTGAGAGTTACTTCTCACATACAGGACAACAACATGGGACCAGATTGAGATGATTATGAAAATTAAAGACAGTCCTCAGGAAACTAATAACATTAAAATGAGGAAATAGTTCTTGCAGATAAATAACTGGTGCCAGAGCTAAGGACTAAAACTAAATGCCAAGGATGCCATGTTGAGTATCTCTTGTAAGTCAGTCACCCCCTCTAAACAATCGACCAGTAATCAGATTTAAGGACATGTAAAGTCAGTGTAGTTCAGTATTCTACGTACAATGGTCTGAATGTCTAGAAAATCTTTCAATGTTCCTTGTGTTATAAACAATACGCAAACACCTACTCCACACCTATGTTTTTCCGCTTCGTGTTCTGATTTCATTCAGCATTCATCAGACCAACTGTGGTACTTTGGGTACCTTTGGTATGCACCGCAAATAGTGCCTGAACAACCACCTGTATTCCCACTCCTCAAGGTACAAAGAAATCAACCCACAAATAATACAGGGCACCATACCCCCTGCACATTATATATATACTTCTTCTTTCTCCTACAGGTCCAGGATGAGCATGCATACACAGCAATCCTTGAGACTACACCATATCTGTTGAAACTGCAAATATCAGAATTACTGGTTCAATAACTTGGCCCCAACCTCAGCTAGTATGTGTCCCAGAGATGAGATACATTAATCTGGAGATAGGCTCCCCCATCCATATGAAAGCAGATCCCATCCTAAGCCATTTTAGTTTTAATTTGACCCTTTGGCTCTAGAACAAGAATTTCAAAAGCTGCACCCTTCCCTATAATCTGCAATGGACTTAAAAAAGAGCCTGCAAGAAAGCTACTTACAATAACTCTCATCCTTTTGCTTACCGTCAGAAATGTGGGACAGATGGGAGTAGAGCTTAAAAAGGAGGAGGAACGGGCTGTCATTAGCAGGAGAGTATGCACCTATGAACAGCATAGGCGGTAGTGTTGCATTTCTCTGGGCTAAATAAGGAATTCCATCAGAAGCCTAGTTACAGAAGATTTAATGATTGACCTGATGGGATATTAACACACATGCACACAGACACCTGCCACAGGCTAAAACACACACAACACACACACACACACACACCACACACAACACACACACACTCACACACACACATACTTTATTTTCCAGATTTAATAATTCACATCTAATTAACAGCATTAGAGTGATTTGTTATCAATTGCAAGCACCACAGGATAATCTGGATTTAGTGTGTGATGTACAATGGTGGACACATTGTGCTTTGAGTGAGATGGTGGACAAAGGACATGGACATGAAACATTAAAATGTGTGACAATTAGTTTTACATAAAAGACGGCAATGTTGATCATGTAAGTACGCCTGCATATCATAATAGTATATTCTTTTATGGATATGGATATCATGTCAGTGTGGTAAGATGTAATGTAGATACTTCATGTTAATATTGAACATGTATGTGAATGATGAAACAGTACAGTTAATGACAATTTAATGTGGATTGATTAAATCATTGACAGAATTCATCTCCAGGATTTAATTTTTTTATTCTTTTTTGAATTTACACATTGAATTATCAACAATGACATAGATGTAAACACAGCTTTGTAAATTAACAAAACAGCTTTAAATTGTCAAAACAAGTCATGTGTCATTGTATAAAAGTAAATGCTTGAAAATAATAGATAAAAGTGCATAAAAAAGTGCAATGTCAAAGTAAAGTGTTAATACACTGGGGAGTTAGGAGTTACTGAAAGCAATTTACACAACAATGAAGTGTGTGGCTAATATTGCTCCAGTATATATATACAGGTCCAAAACCGTTGTCATTCACAGCAACTGTTTTGTACCACAGCCATTTACACATAATGTAGTGCTTAGACTGTATCACAGTGACCACAACACACCTCCCACAGTACAACAGGCCAACAAAAATAATATAAAGTACATTTTTTTTTTCTAATAACATTTTAACTTTTTGTTGGTCAAACTCACTTCCAAAGCTTATTTATGCCATTAACATTTTTATTTGTGCACATGCAGAATTGCTTAGCATTTTTGAATTGGTTTTTTTGGTAGAACAGATGAAGAGTGGGTGGTCAGCAGTTGTTTGCCAAGTGCTGAAATGCCAAAATATACAATAATAACATTCTTTCAGTTCAACAGTACATACAATTCAGGCAATCTCAGAGCATGTGTTTCTATGTCATGTGTTTTCTGGTTCATCGGGATTGATGTATCATAATGATTATATGAATAATAATAATGCGAACTTAAACTGTCCTTATGTACTGTATTTTGATTGTGTATTTAAGGCATGTTGTACTGTTTCTTATGCAACTGTATTTGTATGACATCATTGAGTACTACAGTCACTACATAGCATAAATCTATCACGTGTCCTTCAAATGAAATGCTAAAATGCAAATAATGATATAAAATAATGGTACCTTCTTCATCTTGTATATATCAGCAATTTTTAAAAATTTGTATAATTGTTTGTATAAATCATTCTCGAGCATTGACAAATGCATTTATTGCTGGCTGCTGGAAAGTATAAGCAAGTTTGAGGTGATTATGAGCCACATAAGGGACCAAGCATGTTCCAGCTGATGGAATTACAGATGTATCCGTACATTCACAGGGCAAAATTTAATGAGAAATTATAATGTTCTTAATTTTATACTTGATGCTGGATTCACACACCTGTCAATCTGTATTGAGAGTCTATAGATGTGATCATTACCTGACCACATCACAAAGCATTACTCTTACATTTGTCATCATAATGATTCTGTCATGCCTTGTACAATTAAGTGCTCATAAATAGTGAGCAATCAGGGTAGGATGCTGGAACACTGATCAAGGCATAAGCAGGATAATACATGTAGATAATAATATTACCCATCATATTAATATAAAAATAAAACTTTAAATAATGTTTGATGTATGGATTTAGACCTTTGGCACTATGTAAAAGCATTCTACAGCCTTCAGGAGACCACACAGGAAGTAATACTTCAGATAGTAAAAAAAAAACACATTTGAAGGGAGCCTGTCAGAAGATATAATCAGAGGAGAATGTTGAAGAATATAGGCATCAGGCTTCATTACAGTACTGACAATTGTAATATCCCATAAGGTGTACATTGCATCCAGCAACCTAATAAACATGCAAGAATAACCATCTCACAACAGAGATATCAGTCTGTGTTTCTGTAGTCACCAAACACCAAAACTCCAAAAATATGCAACCATGAAAAAAATACAGGACAGAGGCAAAAACTGTGAGTAAAATTCATTTAATGGTGCTTCTGGTACCTCGGCAAATAGTTTCAAGACTATTTGCCGAGGTACCAGAAGCACCAATAAACAGTTGCTGCCTCTGTTGTGTATTTTTTTTTTTGTATTTCTGTAGTGCAGCAAGTCTAAGCACATTTGTGCAATGATAACTGTACTAGTGCAGTCAAATGTCAAACCTTCAGGTTTTCCCATAGCATGTTAAACACCATTTTCTAACATTTACCCTTGGTCTGCAATGCCATGCATCACACAGATGCTGAGACCAGAAATTGAAAAGTTGTTTTATGAGCCATCTATGGCCATGTGTGTTGTGTGTGAGTCTACATTTTGACCAGATTAAACACATGAAAAGGGGTTGATAGGACAGGGGTAAAAATAGGGAGCAAGGGAAGAGTAGAATTCAGAGGGAATAAAAGAATGTTCAGGATGGAGGTGGAAGAGCACCACAGCTATCTACGTCTTCACAAGACGAATGTATCCTTGCAACAATAATTTGATAAATTTGGATAGCCACCACATCAGGGATGGGTGACAACAACTGAAGAATGTTGTAAGGGCAATTGGAATAAATCACATGTGTCAAGCAGACACATAGGTGAAGCGGAGAGCTATGTATAGGTAGTATTTTTTTGTGGGATAGATACTTTTCAGGGAAGGTGATTAGGAATGAGTGTGTCAGATAGGTAGAGTAGGTTAGGTTGCAGATGCAGACATGTGGAACATACAAGACAGACAGGGATAGTGATGGACACAAAAAGTTTTGGGAACCATGATTGCGGTAGGTAGTGGAGATTGGTGGTGTTTCTGCATCCAGCATAAGTACAGTGAGATGCTAGTTCTCTCCCTCAAAACTGTCATCACTGTCTCCTGTCACAAACACCTGGGTCAGTGTTGGATGAGGCATCAGCATGCCTATCTGATGCAAGACCTTCTCTGTTTTGCTTATTCAGGCACTGAGGCCCCTCTCCATAATGTCCTCCACCAGCCCTGTCATGTCCAGACAGGTGACAAAAATTACCACCTGCATTAGTACTACTTCTGGGGGTACCACTGCATCAGCTCCTGGAGCAGAGCTACTTGTCTCGGTTGAAGCAGGCAGTGCAGTAGTTGTGTAGGCAATGCTGACAGGTTAGGACTCATGTGTTCAAAGAAACATTATTATCATTTAGGACCACATAAGTGCAGCCTAAATGAAATTACAAATGTCAGCTCACAAGAGAAATGCAGCGCAAATAACATAGATACAGCTGTATCAGAGAATAACATAAGAAAGAAAATAGCAGCATGTATGACATGCAAGAGGTAGTTCACATTACAAAAACACACTCAATACCCATTATCCAGTGATAAATAAATACCCACCACTAAACCCCTTCACCGTTAAGATAGAGAAAAAATGGAGACTAGTGAATAGCAGCTGTTTAGTTACCATATTGCACTTGTTAACCTTAGACGTGACTCGGTATAGCCATCATATTGCATAATAGTAATGCTAGCAGTAATTGCTCAGAGCAGCAGGATTAAATGAAAAAAGAGACTTCAATGTATCAGGTATTATGTTGGTGTCTGAGTTAATAAGCCTCACAGCTGTAGGATACAAACTGTTCCTGAATCTGGTAGTCCTACAGCAGAAGCTGTGGCACCTTCTTCCGGATGCAAGTTGTGAGAACCAGTTGTGGGCTGGAAGTGTCAAATCAGTTTGTATTTTATATGTTCTCTTTCTTGCTCTTGTAAAGAAAAGCTCCTAAAGAGAAGGGAGGTTTGTGCCCAGGATTTTCTCAGCCACCCTCACCAACCTCTGTAATTTCTTATTGTCAACAACTGTGCAGTTGCTGAGCCATGCTATGAAGTTGCTAGTGAGGATGTCCTTAATAGCGGCCCTGTAAAAAAGTGGTAAGAGCAGGTAGTGGGAGCCTGGGCTTTTTGAGGTTTCTCAGGAGGTGAAGCCACTGTTGAGTCTTCTTAACTATATGATTGGTATTAACAGTCCAGGAGAGGTCATCTGAGATGTGAAGGCCCAGGAGCTTGGTTGTTTTGACTTTCTCTACTACATCTCCTTTGATAGTGAATGGTTGGTGAACTGTTGTCTTTCTCCTGAAGTCCATAATCATTTCTTTGGTCTTATTAACATTCAGGTCCAGATTGTTCCTGTCACACCAGGCAATCAAAGTGTTCACCTCATGCCTGCAGCCTGCAGGTGGTGCTGCCTCAGCCATCTTTGGAGGTATGGCAGTCCAATTCCCAGTCAATCTAGCTGTCCGTGCTAATAGTCATTCGAGTTGCAGCAGCAATGTTTCCAAAAAATTGCAAAAGACATGTGGTTGGGGGAGAGAAAACATATGCAACAACATCAATCCTATGTCATTTTAATATTTCAAAATATAACCAACTCTATACATACATATGGTAAACTTTGACTCATCCAAATATGAATGCAAAGTCATAACTTTGTCATAAAATCTAGCAATTACAGTGCTGATATACATCGAGCAAACAGTTATGCGAATATGACATATATGATATATTTATTATAATTAAAGACATCCATTTACAAAGATGCATAGTTTAATGTTCTTTAATGGTTGCAGAAAATTGATTTAATGTATTATTCTGTAATAAAAGCTACATGCTGTTGCATGGATTTGAATCCACAGACAGCTAAACTGATTTACACATTGCCTAATACATTGATCAGGAGCTATTGGAGCAGGCATGCATGCTTCTTATACAGGTAGGGTATGCTCACTATGTTGTGCATGTGTGTCTCAAGCACATATGGACTGAGGCCCTGAAATTCAAAGTTAACTAAATTTCAGATGCATTATAATTTTGTTTGCATTCATACCTAAGCCATACTTACCCTGTCCCTCTCTGAGACATGCCAATCATTTGTGACACACCTCCCCATTTCTATATATCTCTTCAGCAGCTATACTGAAAAGAAAACAGAAAAAAAAGAAGTATATTGAAAAAGTATATTGTCTTGTCAATCCATTGTAGTGTATTGGCTGATGGTGGGGTCACTATACTTACACAACTCAGAGGTGTTTGCAGTTGCAAATTCTGCCTCACATCTACTCCTGCTTGTGCCTCTTCATGTCATGGTAATGGTGATGACATTGTTAACCAGTGCGTGAAATGCCAGTTGCGCTGGTGACAACCTTGGCCAAGCTATTCCAAGCCTCAGTCCTCTACTGAGGCCCAGTATAATCCTCCTGCAGAAGCTTATGGCTGTAGCTTGTTATGATGAATGCCACAAAGATGCTGGACTCCTCTTGACACCACCACTGGGTTCTTAATAGAGCATCACCATCATGCTTGCCTATCATTTCCTCTAAAGGATATCTGGAAATTTGGCAGGAAATTCATGCCCAATTGATTTCTCATGCGTACTAGCCTGTGAACAATTACAGACTGCATCCTATCTGTGAGCCAGTTGGCAATCCAGCGGGAGACATAGGGGGTTGTTCCCAGTTTATTTACATTTTTTACTATACCTCAGTGGGGAATTGTGTCGAAAGCTTTGGCCAGGTCAAGGTATGTGGTATGTACCATTTTGCCTTCATCCATTGTTTTAGTGACCTTTTCAAAAAATGTACCTGGCTGAGTAAGCATGACCCGCCCTTGACGATTCCAGATGGAGATGATTCCAGTGTTTGGAGGTTCGCTTTTTCTTGATTGATTAATAACATTATAGGTCTTCCCATGACTTGTATATGAGGTTGGTCAGACTTATGGGTCTGTAATTGCCTGGGTCTGTGGAAGGGCCTCCCTCATACAAGGGAATGACTGTAGCTGTTCTCCATTCACTTAGTACCAAGCCTGTATAGATGCTGAGACAGAAGAGCATTGTTAGAGGTCTGGCTTAATCATGCTTCATGCTATTTAAAATGCATCCAGTGATATTGTTAGGACCCATTAATGCAGTATTTTTAGCTTTTGATTGCACTTTTAGGACTTGGTCTTGTATGATTCCTGGTGGCGAGTCAATTTCAGGTACATCTTGAGGGACAGACAGAGGGGAAAGAGGGGTGAAGTTAGAGCTAGGTTATCAGCCTGTAGGTTCTCTATATCTTTAGTGTCACTCTGGGTAACATTGTTCACAATCCGCTCAGACCTTTACTGCCTTCTGCCTTTGAGGTTATGAACAAAACTAAAAAATGTCTTGTGATTGTCTTTGGCTTAGGTAGCTATTTTAGCCTTAAACTTGGCTTTGATTGATTTTATTAAGCTCTGGAGTTGTTTATTTGTTTAATTGACAAGGTCTCTAAATTCTGTGAATTACTCTTTCTACATTTGGTCAAAATTCTTTTCCTATTCTGATAAAGCTTGTTGATATTATGGTTCCACCACATGGGTCTATTTCTGATATTTGCTCTACATTTGTACCTACGAGGTACAGCTGCATCTATGCAGCTGTTTAAATGCTGGTAAAGTGTCGTGGTGTACATTTCAGGGTATTCAGAAAACTTAACTCAGTTTTGTGGGGATTTTAAGCTTGCCAATTTGTCACATAGGAGTAGGTAGTTTGTCTTAAAGAAATTTCTAAAGGTACCCTAGGTGGAACGGATTTCTGGTTTCAGTTTTATTTTGAAGGAGACTGATTTATGATCAGAGCTAACAAGTGATGAATATACACAAGGCATGGTGCAAGATGCTCCCATGTTAGTAAGGACAAGATTCTAGATGTTATTTCCCCTAGTGGATAGTCTGACAAATTGTTCCAGGGCACTTTATTGACTAAGTCCAGGAATCACTGTGCTTGTGCACTAGTTGTGGTGTAGGTTTCTCAGATTATAGTTGGATAGTTCAGAATACCTAAGAAAATGGTGTGAGGTTTAATACTGAGTGATTCAAGTTCCTGTAGGTAGGGATTGTGGTTTTCTTTTGTCATAGAGGACATTTTATAGCTTGATAATATATGGTACAGGACCTTTCTGATGGTTATTTGGACACTAAAAGCTCTACTGCATCATGCTGCTTTGCCACTCATGATGGTCTCTTCTGGATGTAGACTGAGATACCTCCACCTTTTTCCCCTCCTGCCTAAATGTGTTAAAGGCATTATAGCCCTCCGCAGCCAGAGTGTTCTCCTCTACTTTAAATCATGTCTCAGTCACTACACAGATGTCATTGTTTTCCAGGATAGGAAGGGCTTGAAGGGAGTGAGTTTTCTTGTTCAGGTTTCTAGCACTGATCAGTGACATTGTTATATTTTTCTTCACTTGTTTCATCATGTTGGTAGATTTATCACGCTGACATTGCCTAAAAAAGGCACTATGGGGGGTGGACAATGTCTTGGCCAATAATCAAATCCCTAGAGGGGACAGATGCAGGCCATCCCTGTTGAAGCAGTGTGGCCTGTTAATCAAATCCTCCCAGGTTGACAAATATTGCACACCCTTTGAATGACACCAATAACTAAACTAATTGTTGAAGTCAATTATATTTTGCCCACATCATGGCATCATTCTTGGAAAAGATAGAATACTGCTCAATGCAAGGTTCATAGGTTAATAGGTTGGTACTAGGCTATCGGCCCTAGGGCCTATACAAGCCTAGCCATAACAATTCCCTGGATATTTCTTCCCACAATATTTACTTCCCTGGACCCCTGTCTAGCAGGGTGACGGACATGATCCCTGGGGTGAATTTCCTATCTCCCATCCAATTGTCAAGGTTCCTTGTGAAGAGAGCCAAGGAGGGTAACTCTATTTCAGAGTATGGGGAGTTTCTGGGCCAGGAACCTATCCCTCCAGCATGTTTTGTTCATTGTGATGACAAGGTTTAGGTCCCTGGAGCATGTAGCTCTGAGGTATTGGGATTTCTTTAAGTGTAGCATGTCCAACAGCTCAGGCTTTGACATGGCCTTGTATGTTAAGCAAAGATCGCCACTAAGTAGATGATATGCCACAGAGTATAGCTGGAGTTTTCTTAGATGGTCAGCATATGGCATCTGCTTAAGTCCTGTGATTCTTTTAATAAGGAATTTTTGTGGCCTTTCCAGCTGTTGCAGATGTCTTGTGAGGTACATACCAAATGGGGCGTTGTACTCTATAATGGATCTAATGAGGGATGAGTACAGTGGGACAATGACCTCCTTTTTTCTGGATGAAAATCTCTTAATGATGAGGTGTGCCACATAGAAGGATTTCCTGACTGTTGTGGTGATGTGGTTATCGAAGGTGAGACCGTTGTCCACCTGTGTCCCTAAGTCTCTCATCACACTTTCAGTGTTTAGTGTACTGCCACCTATGTGGTAATTCATGGGTACATGTTTTTTCCCAAAGGGGATAACTATACATTTCTTGGAATTAAGCTTGAGCCCATGGCTCTGGCACCAAGCATCTGTTTCTTGTAAGGCCCTTTTGTAGAATATCTACATCATTTGGAGATTCAGTAACGGCTCCCAGTTTGCAGACATTTGCGATATTTGTTAGCCATAGTCCCTTATTGTTCGCCTGTACTTCAGAGAAGTAGATGCCAAACAAGAGTGGTCCCAGGACTGAACCCTGAGGTACTTCACTTGTCACTTGAGCTGGATTTGGAGTCGGCTACTTTTACAGTCTGGATTCTGTCAGTAAGCAAGTTGGCAACCCATTGAGTGACATAGGGATTTATGTCCAGCTTAGTAAGTTTATCTATGATTCCAGAGTGGGGTGTGGTGTCAAAGGCCTTGGTGAGGTCCAAATAGGCTGTGTGGACCACCTTACCCTTGTCCACAGCTCTGGAAACTGATTCGAAGAAGTCAATCAGGTTCAGGAGACAAGATTGGCCCTTCATGAACCCAAACTGGGTGGGGGTCCAGTGTTTGAAGGTTGCCAATGTCTTTGTTTATAAGTTCCATGATAATGCGTTCCATGCCCTTGTAGATCAGGCTCGTCAGACTGATGGGACAGTAGTTCCTGCCATCCAAGGTGGATCCCCCCTTGTGGAGTGGGATAACTGTAGCTGTGCGCCACTCAGTGGGCACAAAGCCTGAGGTGAGGCTATGATTAACATGACACTTAGGTGAGGTGCCAGTTCATTTTGTAATTCATGTAGTACACAGGCTGGGATGTCATCTGGTCCCATGGATGCTGTATTCTTAGCTTTGGAGAGTGCGGTTTCTACCTGTGTGGCCGTGATTAACAGAATTTGGCAATCTTTTGGTATTGAGATGGGCCATTTAGGGGGTGGGAGGGGGGTGAAGCTGGCACTAAATCGATATGCCAGGATATTGGCAATATCCTTGGTATCAGTATATTTAATGCCATTCTGTTGTAGCTCAGAGCAGATCTGAGCATTGCCATTTATATTCTTGACATAACTATAGAATGCCTTGTGGTTGTCTTTGGAATCTTTGGCAATTTTATTTTTGTAACTAGCTTTGGAAGATTTTATGAGGGATCTTAGCTTCTTACTGAGTGAGGCTGGTAAGGGAATTTTTTTGCATCCTAGGATTTTCCACTTTTCTGCAACAGTTTCTTCCTTCTGTTGTATAGTTTGTTTATGGAAGGGGACCACCAGATTGACTTCCTTTTTTTGGAGGAGAGCATTTTGGTTCTATTTGGAATGGCACAATTCATGCATGAGCGGATGTGCTCGTACAGTGCCTCAGTGTAGGATTCAGCAGTCGAACTTTCAGATCCTGTCTGCTTGGGTGTCATGAAGTTTGTCACTTCTGACTTGAGTAGCATGAAGTTGGCTTTGGAGAAGTATTTTACGGAGGTTTCCTTACTGGGGGGGGGTGTTCATGTCAAGGGTGATTTGCTTATGGTCAGACCTGACTAATAAGGGGGTGACCACTGGTGTGGAGCATCTATCTCCCATGTTGGTAATGACCAGATCTAGGATATTGGAGCCCCAGGTGGGACAATTTATTAGTTGATCCAGGGTGTTGGAATTTATGAATTCCAAGAACCATTGGGAAAAGGTGTTGGTACCCGAGTAGTTTTCCCAATTAATGGCAGGGTGGTTGAAATCATCCAGTATTAGGGTGTTTTGTTGTATCTTAATATCTTCCAGTATGTTTAGAAAGGTGTAGTGAGAATCTTGGGGCATGGTGGGGGATCTGTAGCAAGCTACAATTTGGATTGCAGTCTTACCTAGTGTTAGTTGCACCTGGAGAATTTCAAATGCATTGTGTTGGGCAACTAACCTGGAGATGTGCATATCCTTGGTGAATATGGACACTCCTCCACCTTTAGTGTTTCGGTCTTGGTTTGGTGGCCAAAAAGTGTAGTAAGAGTTGTAGCCTGATATTGCAGGGATGCTCTCTGGAGTCTTGAACCAGGTCTCAGTTACTGCACAGATATCAATGTCCTCCATTTTTGGGAGTGCCTCGAGAGAGTGCATTTTGAGGTTGAGACTTCTAGCATTGAGTAGCATTACCTTCAGATTTTGCATGCTTGTATCTGATACGGTAGTAGTTTTGTCCTTTGAACCTTGCCTACAAAAGGCACTATAGGGGTGGCAAAAGCTTTAGCCTGTAACCTGAATCCCAGGGGTGACAGGTGCAGACCATCTCTGGCAAAGCATCGTGGTTTGTCGATCATGTCTTCCCAGGCAGACAGATACTGGATCCCCTTTGAATGACACCAGAAGCTTAGCCAATTGTTGAAGTCAATCATTTTGTCCTTATACTGTGGTATCATTCTGGGTGAAGGCAGGATGAGACTCAGGGCTAGGGTCATACCTGCTTGGGCCACATGAGCTGAGAGCTCTTCCATGTCTCTTTGCATATAGTCCAGGGAGGTAAGTCTCAAGTCATTCACTCCAACATGGACAATGACAGAGTCATATTTGTACTTGTGGAGTGACTTGAGTGCATGCATTATGTGGCAGATCCTGGCACCCACCAGGCAGCTGACTGTAATTTTCTCCTTGTTCAGCCTGGGGAGTGGAACATCAGTGTGCCTGACTATAGAGTCACCTATGACTAAAGTGTTGGATACATTGTCTTGCCTTAGGGGCTGTTGGTGGGTGGCACACTGGAGTTGTGAGCTATGGGTCACTTTGGTTGTGACTGGTGTTTGTTTGCATTTCAGCTTCGGAGGTCCTTGTTGCTTGGGCAGGTTAATGTTAAGGGCCACCGCATACGTGGGTTTAGTGTTGCTATGTGTGGGTGATGATGGTGTGGGTTTTGAAGGGCTATGTGTTGCTTGAGGTGTAGTGCAGGTGTTAACCTTCTCCTCTTGACTGTCTAGCACAATCTTGGCTGGAGAGAGCTTTGCTTCCAGTTTGGCTATGTAAGTGCATCTCTCGCAGGTTGTAGTGTTGGGTGGTAGGAGGAGAGGGTTGTCTGTGTAAATGAGGCAGTTGCTGCATTGCCACAGTATGCTCAGATTCACCAGGTGGACAGGAGAAATCACCAAAAGCTGACCCTTGGACATGCCTGTTTAGGTGCTTTTTTTGTAAAGTACAAGAGCTGTTTTCCCTTACCTTTGCAAGGTACTTT
Organism: Protopterus annectens; assembly: GCF_019279795.1. NCBI lineage: Eukaryota > Metazoa > Chordata > Ceratodontiformes > Protopteridae > Protopterus > Protopterus annectens. The sequence continues at coordinate 342,013,941 of NC_056734.1, forward strand.
GCAGTTATAGGCTGTTTAGTGCCTAAGATTAATTTCTCCTTATTGACAAGGAGAGTTGAGTGCTTGCAGCAGTTTAAGGCTTCCTAGTGCTTTCCAGCAGGTTCTAGAGCAATTGCTAGTCACAGGGGTTCAGATTTTAGTGCTACTACTGAGAAACCAGCTATTTCTAAGGGAAAATTTGAAGAGCAGATTTTCTGGCACCTGGAATACTTTAACCATAGCTCTGCGGTGCTGCACGATGCGAAAAATGTGCAACACACACATTTTTAAACCAAAAAGTTGAAAAGAATAGAAATCGTCTCAAAAAGGCTAATAAAATGACAATTTCAGAGCTGGAAACCACTCCTCTAGTGTTAGATAGGCAGTACAATGCTCACCACTCCCACTGGTAAGCAGTAGGACTTCCCTCTACCACAGCAAGGTCTGGATAGCTCTGAACACTGAAAATAAAGTCCTGAGACAAGCAAAGTATGGGGTCTGGACTATACTAGCTAGGAAAAGACAGGAAACGAGCAAACAAGATATATTCTGTTTGTTTTTTTTTTTTTGGTTAAAACAGGCTAAACAATCCAATAAAACAGTAAATAAACACAGAAAAGGTTAACACACTTGAGTGTGTAGCCCTAAACAGTAAATGCAATTAAAACTCTACAAAATTAGCAATTTAAAACTATATAAATAAAGCAAGACAAGTGCACAACTGAAGAATGATTTAAGAGGCAGTAATACAGTAGAATAAGTAGCTAGTCTACATATATAGAGAAGTCTATATATATATATATATATATATATATATATATATATATATATATATATATACAAAATAGCAGCTAAAATGCACTTAATTCAGATGCAGTGCAACCTAGAGCACTTTTAGCAATATTAAGGCAAATACAGTTTTAATAAATGCACTAAAATATACTCTATATTTCCAAAATGTTTGAGAAGCACAGTAAGAACACAAGGAGATTCAGGCATTTTTTTTAAAGAAAGGGAGAAAGGAAGAACAGAATGAAAGAAACTAAGTGAGCTGGCCTTCTCAGATGTTCTCTCTGTATTAGGTAGAATGAGCTAATGACACTAGACTGGGAGGAGTGTCCCAGATCAAATTTATAGTAGGGGCAGGAAACTGCAAAGCTACCAAGAATAACAACAAAACACCAACAGGGAGGGAACTGGGACAATACTAAAGCTATTAGCCTACACAGTAAACACTGCAGAAATCTTTATCACAGCAGTAAGCCACAAAATGAAAGTTTTTAAACAGATAAAGGAGCAAGGAGACCCTACAGAATGTTTTTAACTGCAAACAAATCAGTTACCCGTGCAGATTAGTTAATAGCAATAAAATACAGTAAAAAGTATGCAGCAGGCAATAAAAAGTGCTATATATATAAATTGCTAGAAGCAATAACCAGCATACCGCTCAAGTGTACCTCATTACGAGGAACGTACCTCATTTGGGGTCTTAAAAAGTTCATGTTCCTCAAAGTTCCACATTGAAAGAGTCTGTCACACATTCAGTGTTAGGAATTTTTTAAGTGAAATCTATGGTAAATAGAAATTAATCATATTAATTCATTAAAGGATCTTCTTTATAAGTAAAACCAGCATATTTTAACCATCCTATGACCTTCCTAGTTGAAGTTGTTAGTAAGCCATTAGTATGTGTTCCACATTTTGCCCATTTGTTCCACATTAGGAAGGTGAGTGTTCCTCATTTTGGAGATGGAAGGTTGAGAGCTATGATAACCAGTATAAATAAGCCAAAAAACAGGGTACTTCTTGTTATATATCTCAGATCAGAATTGTAGTCAATGCCCCTTCTCCACTCCGCTCAGTGTGTACCAGCCTTGGACACATAGTCAGAGAGCTCCACAATGTCTCTCTTCATATAGTCCAAGGAGGTACACCTCAAGTTATTGACACAAGCATGAACTATAACAATGTCTGCATAAATGCATATTTGTTTTCTGGCCAGTCCCTGATGATTTTTCTGATACATATATATATAGTTTTTATGCCCATACAGGAATGTTATGCTGAAAAATATGGACAACATAAACCCACATTCTCTATTGCTGAGTATGAGGTTATAGCGCAGGCTGTCCATCAACATAGCCCAGGCCTATTACTGAAAGTCATAGCTATCAACCGTATCATGACTGTATCTGGCCTAAGATGTGAATGCTTTGAGTGGCAATGGCCATAACTACAATGGCATCACTCATAGGGCTAGTGGTGTTATTACCAAGGTGAAAAAAAGTGCCATTACAGCAGCATGAGAATGGAGAGCTATTGGTGGTGATCCTGCAACCTAACCACCACTCATTGAGACACAGGAGCTTCTGTCCACTGCAAGGGATCCAGGCAGCTCACTGGGTTTTCCACTGTTATGTTGGATCTGGGTGTAGAGGTGGGTGAGGAGCAGAGGGTATCTACTGCTGATGCCCCAAGTATTCCATTCATGTGTGGATGTGTGTGTGTGTCTGTGTGTGTGTGTGTGTGTGTGTGTGTGTGTGTGTGTGTGTGTGTGTGTGTGTGTGTGTGTGTGTGTGTGTGTGTATATATATATATATATAGATATATATATATATATATAGAGAGAGAGAGAGAGAGAGAGAGAAACAGAGACAAAAAGAGAAAGAGTATAGAGATATCATTATGAAATCTTATTTACAGTTACAACTAAGGTTGTCTTTCATGTGTCTTCTTCTATTTAATGTTTATAATACCTCTATTCATCTCCATTTTGTCTGTCAAGGCACCTCTGGTACTGAGGTTCCGCAGCCACCTGCAAATAGTATGGACATGACTTTTTACTTGCATTCATTTATATTATTGACTTTGAAGTCTACCTTAACTACGTGTTTAATTTTACTTGCATCTAGTACTGCTGAAGTCAGGATTATGTCACATAAGTATGATTGTTTCTTTTCTTTTACTTATCTTTTTGTTGAGTTTATTATGATAATGACAGAGGAGCCTGCCACCAGCACTGTGAAGCTCCTACTGCCTGATGTCATAGTACTAGTAGCCTTGGTTGATGATGACGGTGATAAAGAGGCATGGGATTGCAGATAGTCAGTCTGACACTGAGGTTGTGGCTCTTGCATCCCCTCTCCAGGGTTTGGACACAGGCAGTTTGCCTATGCACTCCCATGACATGGACTTTCTGAGATACGACAGGTGAGGGTGACATGATTGATCAGGGGTGTGTGGTTACCGCAGCTGCAGAGTTGGCAGAGTCTCTCCTGGCCATCGTGAGTGTGAAGAACCATACAAGGGTATCAGTAGAGGTGCTCAGAAGAGTCATGTTTTCCATCCTCTCTCTAATGTTGGTCTGTCAATAGATGCCACACAATGTGTGTGAATGGCCTTCATTGAAACACAAGCAAGTTCCACCAGGGCCTCAGAAGAAATAGTGAGAGTACTGCATGTCGTGCATTCTGACATCTGAGACTACCTGAACCATGTGGGTGAGTTCTTGGACCGGAAGAATAGCACACTGGATCATGCAATGTCTTTAATGGAATGCCTGCTAGGGAGGATTAGCATATGCTTGTCAAAGAGCTGCTACATTTTCAGGTGTTAGCTGATGTGGCCATGCCAGATCCTGTTCCTGTAGTGGTACTGTTTCTTCTGCTCCATCAGTGATTGAGGTGTCCACAAACAGACATTGCAGACCACATGGTCATGATCATGGATGCAATCATGATGGGGCTTGTCCAGCAGACAATGTTCACATCTTCAGCTTGATTCTTCATTAGACTCCTCAACTGTGTCTGCTTGCCCTGCTGGCCCTACCTCTGGTGTTGGTAACTGCAGTTTTTAGCCTACTTGTCACTTTTTCAACTGTTTCCTAACAATTTTATTGTGTAAAATGGCAAAGACTGTCAGTATTTTAGCCAAAGTTGCTGAGTCATACTGCAGGATACCCTCAGTTGTACCTAGACATCTGAATCATGATTTTATCAAGCTAAATACATGATCTATAACATCTCTGGTTTGATAATGTGTATCACTGTAACCTTGCTAAGAGGATTTGTGTGGGTTTCACATGGGTGTCATGATCCAAGGTTCCAGTGCATCCCCCACTGGGGGCCCTTGCATAAAGTCACTCCTTGAAAATATTATATTCAGGTCACAAGTGTACCATATGTGGGAATCGTGGAAACTACCAGGGTTACCTGTACACACATTATAGATGATCCCTCGGACATTACAGACCCCCTGATAGTTGACAGAGTAATTTCTATTTTTGTTGATGTAGCTCATACCCTATTCATCAGATGGGACTTTTATTTCAATGTGCATTCAGTCTTGGATTCATAGAACCTTAGGGAAATGTGTTACAGCATAAACTATTGCATGATAGTAAATCTCTCCTCTGTGGTACATGGAAACCAGATATGCTTCCTTACACGTTGTAGCTTTGCATTGAGAAATTGGTGTAATATTCTTAAGGCTGAGGCATTTGGCATCCATAATGTATCCCATGTGAGTCATTGAAAAGTGTCAGTAGCTAGAATATCTAATGATAAACATGCCTTGGGATCCACTGGGATTAGTTCTCCATGATTTCCCCGGGGCCTCAGATGAAGGTTGCATAAGTTGAGTATTTGCTCTAAAGTATCCCTGTCCACTGTGTAGAGTTCTGATATTTCAGCCCCATGAAGCCCATGATAGGTCAAACATGCTCTGAACACTCATCTCCTTCTAGGCTAGGGTCTTGCACCAGCAGCACCTTGTATTAAAGCTTGATGCACATACAGGTTAATGATAGCAGCAGCCACCACTAAAATTTTAAGTGTGTTTGTGGCAGTATTCCAAAGAGTATTGGAATTGAGGCCAAAAGGGAAGGTGTTGTATATGAGCAGATTTTATATGTTCTTGAATCACTCTGACATGTTGATTTGCTTCATTAGCATGACCTTCACCTACTTATTCCCTTTATTAGCATACTCTGCTGCTTAACCTTATTTTGCAGCTGGGTGTGATGTGCAGAGATGTTTAATGAATAATAATCAGGACACTTGCCACTGGTCATCACACATAAGGAGTAGGCACAAAGTATGGGCATTCCTGAATCCTGACATTAGTATTTCTGAAGTAAAGAGGGACATTTAGAGTGAAATATTTTGAACAAATGAAGGGAAGAATTGCAAAAAAATTGGAAACACTGGAAGTTCTTTTAGAAATGTATAAATGTTAAGGCACAGATAACATTGTGAGTGAACTACATAACTTGACATTTAATGGTCTAAGATATTAAAACAAAGATAACTGGAGCTGATTTTAAGAAATTGGCAGCTTCTTTGTATCCATAGACAAGCCCTGGGATTCATTAACAATTGTATAGGCTTCGCACTAAGCCTACACAATATATGGGTGTTAGTGGGATGATTAGCAACACTAACTGAATATGCATGCTGGTCATCTCACCTACACATTTGCAAGCACCTTTTTGTAACCATCAGTAATGTTCACAGCCATGGAAAGGTGTTTGTAAGCATGAGCATAGAATGTAAACAAAATGGTTTGCTTATAGGCAAAGCTACGATACAAGCATGTTCTGTAGCCCAGAAATATTAAGGGAACGTACAGGGAAAGTATACTGAAAGAAGAGTAAGTGAAATGGGGGAATTGTACACATGCAGTAATAGTCTGTTCTGCAAAATTAATTAATATGGAAGGGGAAATAGGTTAAGTGTACTCATATACTGCAGTCAAATGTGCTGAAGTTCCAGGGAAACATTTCTAACATAAATCCTGCAATATTGATGTAATGATAATTAATGGCAATGCCAATACTGGAGTTATGCACATAAATAAAAATGGACACGCTGTCAAAGGATGCAATAGGGATATAAAGCCACAGTGCATAACAAAAAGGAGTGAAATGTGATATACATGTTAATAAAATGCTGAGGTGAGATAACAGTTATGAAGGTCAGAAGATACATTATGCGATGAATTCATAGATTGCAATTATAGTTTTAATATATATATATATATATATATATATATATATATATATGTATATATATATATACAGGGAATTAATGTATGCAAGCCAACACCACTGCTGTATTCTCCACCTCGAAATGTATACAAAAAAACACATGGACCTTACATATGTAATGTCTGTCACACCAGAAATGGACATGTTTTTGCAAAGAAATGTCAATGGCACCCATAGGAAAGGGGTTTATCTTCTATAAACATGTAAAAGACAAGCAGCTATTACATAGTCATGTAATTGCTAAATGGTAATCTAATATGCACAACATACATAAGTAACAAATAGCAAAACAGATTGGATGACGTCATGATTTTGAGTTTTCTTTTTTTTTTACTCAAAATATTTTTATTGCTTTTCCATTAGGATTTATTATATAAATTATTAATACATTGTTTAATAAATGAAGCTAAATTACTAACTATATACAATATTTACAACTAGCCTGAAGAATGATTAAAAAGTTATACAATCTGTTCAGAATGGTGTCATACAAACAAAAAAGAACACATTTTTCTCTTTTCTCCAACAATTATGAAGAGACTGCGTTCATGTTCAATGTCTCAATAAGTGATAATATTGATTTTGAGTTTTCCATCACTGATTTGCAAACATCTCAAACAGCATTATACTGAGCAGGTGGCCAACGGTATATGACAGTAATCACAGTCACACTATTAAAGCAGGGAAGGACTCAAACCACATCCCTATCCAGTTACACCCTCTATACAGCACACTATCAGCAGCCAATGCCACAGGAGAAGACTGAGTACAACTGTGGCATACAGCATCTGTGAAGGGATGACATCAACAATATAGTGCCATAGAAATGTGTCTGGTAAAATGAGTTTTACAGTCATGTCATCTGGGGTTGTAAAAGTTGCCACGCAAATGTGTGTAAACCAATCCAGAATTCATTTATAGTCACATACATAGTTATAGAAGTTAAGCTCTGCTGTATTTGAACCTCTTACCTATGTATTTACACTATCTAGAGAATAGTATAAGAAATACAAGTGCCTCTGAAGAAGTCTGGCTTTTAAAGTGCGACAGATCATTTTTGAAACAATGACCACTTCAATGTGTTGCACCAGGTTTATAGCCAGAGAATATAATTTCATAATTGTTTGCTGTTATTGCTGACCCCCAATCCACCAGTCATTTTAAAAATTGAAATACTCCCCCCACTTAACAAATGTTTGCATCACTTGCCTTCTAAAACCATTAAATAGATATTCAATCTGTGAAACTCTTATTGGAGGCATTAATTTACAAAGTTGTGGACATAGTATGGCCTAAATAAGCCATAGTTTCTCTAAGTAGTGTATAGAAAATTGTACTCAGTAAAGTACAAAGAGTATGCCTAACTACTTCCTTGTATTGCATTGAAGTTGTGGTTGTGAAAGGTGGGATAACGGGATGGTGGAATCATTTAGCAGTTTATAATGTTTCTCCAAAGCAGATGTTGATTAAGCACAGCTGTGTTAAAGGACTGAAAACAACCTCACTAACAAACAAATACACACACGCACACACACACACACACACACACACACACACACACACACACACACACACACACATTCCCCATATTAAGCCTCAACATCTATCTAGTTTCACAATGTAGAGAGCACTGTATTACTTGTAAGAGCAACAGGAGATGTTTGACTCTTAAGGGGAGACAGTGTGCATGTTTGTCATGGTGATGTCATCAGTGTGTTTCAGGGAGGATTCTTCTGTAAAACTTTGGATAAAGGAGCTATGTGCAGACTGAAATGTATTTTCCTCATGGGAAGTGGATACAGCACAAAGTATCCCAACTTATATCCCACTGGCCTCCATTACAGGAGGTTCAAGGTAAAACACAGTGAAAACTCTAGCTTGGCTGGGTTTTTCTTGCAGTTTTTACTGACTGGTTTGTTTGTGTGCTCTTTTTACCCTTTGGTTTGGATGTTATTTGAGATATTTTGTAGGCACCATAATCTTTATGAGCATCAGCTGGGTTTAAAGACCCCATGTTTCTGAAGTATAGCCAAAATATCCACTTATGCTGTGTTGATGAGATCAAGAAAAAGGCAGAAACATGCATGTCAACAGCTTGTAAGGTTTGGCTTTATTGGCCTGAATGTAATCATAAAGACCTAAAATGTAAAAACGTCATGGGCATTCAGAAGCCATGTAGCTGAAACACGATGTCCTTAAAGCATTTCTATTACAGAAGGTTAAGGGTATCACAAAGTGAAAACTCTAGACTGGCTGTTTTTTCTTGCAGTTATAATATAAACACCATGTAGTAAGCCATACTTCTGATAAATCACATTTGACAGCAGATTTCGGCAAACGTGAATGTATGTATTCATCCTCATTACCCTACTGACCACTGTAATCTGTACATGCAGCTCTGCAGCTTGTTGAAAAGTACATTAGACTGAATAAACATAGCTAAGCACATCAGCGTGAAGTGTAACAGAGTAATGTGGCCAAAGGCAATAACATCACAAGCTATTGCTATAAGCTGTGTACTTCCATTTAGCCTTAGTTACATTTGTTGTCCGGCGCAAGACATTGCACAAATGCGGAGGATGAAGATTAATGATACAGAAGAGAGAAGATACTTTTGACAGTGTGATATGGAGGCAGAGACAAAGTAGCTGTTGACAGAAGAAAGGATAATGTTGGCTCATAACAATGTGTAGCCAACAGGTACACAAAATGTAGTATACCGAAAACAATCAACACTTGGTCAATGGTTGGATTAGAACCCATGAAATTAGTAAAAAAAAATCTATCTACTCATGGGAGTATTATTTCATCATGCCACAAAGTAATTATTACTTTGTAATCTTCAAATAACACAATTGAATGCACAGTGACAACTTACTGAAGCAGAAGGGGTGAACAGAGACAGACAGAAAGAAAAACAAATGGAAACAGGAATAGCAACACTATGTTGTGTGGGACATGCATGAACATCTACATGGTGTTTTAGTCTTACTTGTTAAATCATCTTTAATCTTTCATTCTCTGTACAATACAGTGCTTGCCATAAGGAGAAATAAGGGGTAAGAGAGTCAAATAACATAAAAACATATGCAGGATAAGGTAGGCTTAATAAGTTTCCCTATTCGGGGTGCAATGTTTTTGCAAATGATGTCTTGTCGCACTGTTCAAATGGCATGTTAATGAAATGTTGTATATGGAAAGAAATACAGATGTTTGCATTTAAATATATGCTAGAAATATGAAATGTCATAATTTAACAAACTGACCTACAGCTGTAATGTAACCAATGACACTATGCAAAAACATCAGTCTACAAACATGTAATTATTTCAACACACCACAAAGGAATTCATACTCTATTACATCCAGAAGAATAAGAATTGTTACATTAACTGCTTCATGGTATTGCCTTTTGTCTGCATTTGCTCTGCATTACCATAGAGCAGCAGATCTTAGCATGTTTGTGCTAAGGTAACTAGACCCCTGCAGACTAAAATGACGTGAGTAATATAGGTTGGGGTATGTTACATAGTAACATACTTCACAAGACATAACTGGCATAACACACAGGATGAGTTATCATGATTATAAGAAAGGTATTGTGCTCATCATACATATGCAAGTGAACTTTAAATTACATATAATCATTGTCATGTTTAAGAATCTGGTCACACGTTAGATTGAGGTTATATATGAAGCATGAGTGATATATGCTAAATAGAATACTCACTTATGCAAAAGTACTGCTGATACATTGTTTGCACTAAACATGTTTAACATTATTATTTGTCTTTATTTTTACAGTTCTAATCAAAATCTTGCATGAAATGGGATTCTGACACCCTTTGTAAAAGTAGCTTTTTGCTAGTTTCAATCCTTCATCACCTTTGTTCTTTATCTAAACTCACTGTATTTAAATGATGTGCCATACACATAGGTGTAAAACAAGTGAAATGTCTTCACTCAATACTATCCAGAGTGCCGAGGAAAGGGCAATGTTGCCAAGTATATTTGTTCTGTCTATGGTAGCCTAAACTACATTTTTCACTTTTTTTCCTTAGGTAATGAACCATGTTTTTGTGCTGTCAAGGGGAGAACAAATACAAATTGAAATGAAAAAAAAAAATACATATTATGAAAAATTGTGTGTGATCTCTAAACAGGATTTGAACAATGCATCATGTGCCTAATTTCTCTGAATTTAGTTACACCTTGTGCCACCCAGGAAGCTACCCGACAGGTACATTTTCTTCACTGGGTACTATCCAGAGTGCTGACTACCGTACAACTCCACCAGGCTTGTTTGAGCTATATAAAGCAGCCTAAACTAAATTTCTCACTTTTTTCCTTAGGCAGTGAACCACATTCCAATGCTGCTGAGAAGACAGCAAATGCAAAAGTCATTAGAAAAAAATTTTTAAAAATGACATAGAGAAAAAGCAGAAAGGAAAATGTAATTCAAGGATAGGGTATACCTATCAATAACCAGAGCAAGAAGTGCATTACATTGGCACATTTATCCTTCTCAGATCTCCTTGACACATCATAAGTTTAATCTCTGGCACACATTATCAGGACTGTAGTGACGGCCAAATAATGTTAAAGAAGGCAGACAGCAGACAGACGTTAACAATACTGGGAATAGCTGAGTTTCAAACAGCAACACAGTCATATCACAAAATGTAGATAAACATATATTAAGATCCCCCTTTTTTAAAATTATCTTTTCATTGTATTAGAACCCTGTATCACCTGTCTTGTTTCTCTAAGATCACTGCACTTACACCTCGTGTCACAGAGGAAATTATCTGGCAGGTACAATTTCTTCACTGAGTACTAACTAGACTGCTGATGGCCATGCAACACAACCAGGCTTGTTTGAGCTACATAAGGCAGCCTAAACTACATTTTTCAAAATTTTCCTTAAATAGTGAACTGCAGTTTACTGTTAGGTATCGCAGCCAGGATAGAGTGAGCTGTGCAAAATGGAATGCAAACAAGGAATATATATATATATATATATATATATATATATATATATATATATGTGTGTGTGTGTGTGTGTGTGTGTGTGTGTGTGTGTGTGTGTGTGTGTGTGTGTGTGTGTGCAGAGAGAGAGACAGAGAGAGAGAGAGAGAGCAGGTATTGAAATGGAGGAAACATTAGGAAAACAGTAAATAAATGTACACATTTGATATTTCTTCAACTTGGTTGTGTTTCCACATGAATGCTCATTAAACATCATTATGTTCACAAACAAGTCATGTCTGGATTAGAACCAAGACACAATTCAGATTCTTATTACTATGTGCCATGCACAATTATACTGTGAAAATAAAAATGAGGTTACCTGTACTCAGAATACGACCTACTATCAACTGTCATTACAGGAACAACAGACAAAACTCCTGACCTTTATGTTGTGTCATATGTAGATGCGTGGATAGCTGTGATACTGGCAGTGGGGTAGATAATCTTTCATCATACAATGTAAAATGAAACATTTGAATAGCACATTTCTTTCCTTCTCTTTATTTTGTGTATATCATTCAAAGTTCTATGCTCCTCTAACAAGTTTGCTATGTGCTTTGACTTGCAGTTGATATATGTTTCAATGAGTAATCTGCTTCCTTAGAATTGCAGACATAATTGTATTCAGAGGTAGAAACTTTTTTTTATAAGCAATTGATATAAATGTTAGGAATATTCCTCTCCTATGTCAGTCAATGGTAGTTAAAACATTTCTTGTCAATACCTTTTCCAGGGGAATTATCCTATCACAAAGAAAATATAAAATGCCTCACCAAGAAACTGAAGACAGCTGTAAAGACTAGCAAAGCATCCCATGAACATAGGTGAGTTTCTAAGGTTAAGGATAATTCTAAGTCCTTCTTAGCTATGTTAGAAACATTTTGTTAGTTCACTGGATAAATCACTGCAACAAACTTATCTATAATGGGTCCTCCTATTCCAGTCCTTAAGATATTGCCAAATACCAGTAAATACATTTGCTGACAATTTCTACCCTGAAACTATCATCCTCACTCTTATCATCCCAGAGTTGCATTCCTCCTTACCATCTCAAAGGATCATATCTTTAAAGAACTCTTCAAGAGCAAAAAGAAATCTTCACTAGGTCCAGATAACATACCGAGTTGTCTAATAAATACTGTCAATCAGGATGTTGCTAATACCCTCCTTACTTTTTTCTCCTAAACCTTGCCACAAGACATATTCCTACATTATGGGGCACTGATGATAATGCCCTTCTATAAGGGTGGTCTCACTACTGACCTAGGTAACAACAGATCCATTAGCCTTACTAGTCTTCTCTGTAAAGCGATGGAATGCATCATAACTGACCTCATAAACCAGGACATTAAAAATGATAACTGGCTTGATCCACAACAATTTAGATATGTTAAGGGAAGATCATGCCTACTAATTCTTATGAGCTTATTTGAAATGGTCATGCAGACTACAGACAGTGGTCATACTGTTCATGGTGCCTACTTGGATCTGGCAAAGACATTTGGCACCATACCACATAATGGGGTTTCTAGTAAGTAAATGGCCTTAAATATTAATCTTTGAGTGGTGAGATGGATTGTAAACCATCTTAAGGACAGAACTCATGTTGTCAGGGTTGCTGATGCCTCTTCAGTTAGGGAAAAGGTGACTTGTGACATTCCTCTGGGGTGTTTACTAGGTCCCCTCCTTTCTGGCATTTATTCCTCTGACTTAAACACAACAATGGACTCCAGATGACTACGTCCACTGATGATTGTAAATTGGATGTAGTTTGTAAATTAACCAGTGATACTAATACCCTTCAAACAGAACTAACATACAGTAACTCTCGGTGCACTGAAAATGTGATCAAACTAAACGCTAAGAAATACGGAGTCATCTCCTTCAGAAAACAACAACATTTTACTACCTGTTGTATCAATAACATCCCACACTCCAGAGAGTCTATGATCAGGGACTGTAGTTCCTGGGTGGATGGCTCCCTCTCCTTTGATCGCATGTAGCAATAGTAGTTTTCCTATACCTCACAATTAATCACAAAGGGCATGCCAACTAAAACCAAGGAAGTTATTATTTCCCTGTATTCTACCCTGGGTGTATATACCTCTCTAGACACATCAGAAAGCTCAAAAAATACAGAGGTTTCTAACAAAAAAGAATATTGGGTCTCAAAATTTGTATTTATCAAGAAAAGCTGAAATCACTACCCATGTACTGCATGTCATATAGGCTCTTGAGAGGAGGACCACACCTTGCTTTCTGTGCTCTTATGGACCATGTTATCTGAGACCTGCCCCTTCTGAATATATCAGATAGTGTAGACAGCATTACAAAAACAGATCTCAAATTACATCAGGTATTAAACAAAACCACATGGAGAGATATGTTCATATGCAGTGCCTCCCTTTGCTCTGGAATGTACTTCCCTTGCATGTCAAGAAATGTGACTCCACACTGCTGGCCTTCAAACATAGCTTAAACAAATAGATTAGAGCCCAAAAATGCACTCCAGGACTCACATGCCTTGTCCTCCTTTAAAAAGGTATGCATAGCCTAAGGGTTGTCATTGGCAAGAAACACGTGGCCTCTGTTTGCATAACAGGGAATTTCATATGACTCTATTCTTTTTATATACCACTATGACAAACTAATTTTCTTCTTAACAGTAACCACTGTGGGAATCCTGTACAGCTAAAATAGAAGTGCATCTGTCTGCCTTAAGGGAACATAACTATTTATAATATTTGCAACATAACTACAACAGCATTCTATCTGTAACAGTACTGTTACATTTCACTTCAGATTTACATAATTTTGACACAACAGTCAGCAAGAAGTGGTGTAAGCAAGACAGATGCCACCTACTAGAAGTCTGCATGAAAAAGAAAAGTGAGAGAATTCCTTACACTGATCTATGTAACTCCTGGAAATTATGCCCTTGTTTCTCTTGGTGAAACAGCATTTTTTGTTTCTCACTTACTGTGGTGCCAGAACTGGTGCCAGACAAAGGAATGCTGCATTAAAATATTATGTCTTTATCTTTTTTCGTATTGCAGACTATTGATGCTTTTGTAAACTGTAAGGACATGAAATATCTCTGAAGTTCAATTTTCTGCGATATCTCAAAAAAGACTTAAATGTTTGCATATCACTAAACCACACAAACATGGAGACAGAAAGAGCCAGGATTCATTTTATGTAAAGAAATTAAAGTCCACTTCAAAGGAACTAGTCAACAGTACAATATATTTTAAATTAAGGTACTAATATAGCTATATGAATTTGTACCATTACTCTCTGCTGCACAAAACTTGATGTACCATTATCACAACTATACTCTCCTCTATCATTTTATCTCTTTATCATTCTGGTGCATCCTTCACTCCTTCCCCTCATTCCTTTCTTTGGGCTGTTCTAACTCTTTATCTTATCTCCATGTGTGCTAGATTTTGAACAAGTCTTTATAAGTAATAAATATTCTTATGTAAAACCTGACAAGCTGTGCATACTGATAGTATTCTACTGCATATACTTCCCTGTATTTAAATCAATATTCATATACAACTTGTGAAGCTGTTATTTTTAAACAAAACTGTTTGCAAACAATATAACTGATGTCAAGGATGTCTGAATAATGGAACTGCTGAAAGAAACTGACTAGAATTGATGAAACAATGCAAATGATGCCCACAGAGTCTGTATAATGTAACTATTCTCACAGGGTCTCTGCTGAAAAAGAGCACTGCTCTGTTTCACTTTCTGTACATATTCTATCCAGTGTATATTAATATTATTTTATTCTTCCATACACACTTTCTTATTCTAATGCAAATTCGGTTTGCAGCTGTACTATTTGTCTTCTTAAAGTAAAGTCCATTGGAGAATTCTGCCAGTCTTCTCTGGAAATTTTGTGTATATGTATATGTGTTAAAATAACTTGTGTGCAAGGTGCTTACCATGGGTAAGAGGCAATGGAAAATCCTGTGATTCATGAAGAGAGTGCCAACAAAAGGTCATGGGTGCTAGGCTAAAGACTCAGCTCTGTAGGTGACCTATCAGCAATCTTATCTGGGATGGATGTTGAAAGCTCATAGCCAGTACAGCAGTGTATCTACCCTTTATCATCTTGTAGCTACATTGTAATGCTGGAATTGATTATTGAGTTAGATGTGTGGCTGCCCTTTGTTTTATTTTAACCTACTGGGTATGACTGGTGTGCCTTGAGATACCATATATCTGGTGCCAGCTAAGACCTTTCTGTAACATTGGTGGTAGTGATGTCAATGATTTATGTTTTATGTGACACTTGTGATTTTCAAGCTTCCCACAAGCAACCAGGTCATCACATTTTGGTGGCAGTAGTGGGATTAGTGGGATACCAGAATAAAACTTATTCAGCTTAAAACAGCTATATATATATATATATATATATATATATATATGTGTATATATATATATATATATATATATATATATATATATATATATATATATATATATATATATATATATATATATATATATATATATATATATATACATATATATATATATATATATATATATATATTCTGAGCCACAAGCAACAATATACAGTTGGCAATTTTTTTATTTTTTTTTAAATTTCTATAGGTGTGAACAAAAAATCAGTAGGAGATTGGTATATATTAAAGAAGTTACAACTGATTTTGTTAAAAATAAATGTAATGGATCTCAAAGGTGGGGATTAGTGGGAGCTAATATAGTAGAGGAAAGAAAAATTGAACTTTATTTTAAGTTTATTAGAAGTTAATTGAGGGAATAATTTTAAGACAGAAAAACAACAATGTTCCTGCACTAGCTGGAAAAATTAAAAAGCAATGTTGTAAGCAGTCATCAAGGAATTGAGCATTAAAGTTTGAAGGATAATTTATCAGCCATCTAATCAACTGGAATTTTAATGAGTTCTTGGAAAATAGTTTGCTAGTCTCTATTAAGAGGAAAAGAAGCAATTCAGACCCTAACAAATATCTTATAACATTTATAGAGTATTATTTTTAAACAAATTACAATTATAATGCAATGATTAAAAGAAGAGGTGACTAAGCTGAAATATTTGAATTTGTATCTTTCTTTAAGAATATGTGGTCTTAATTAGATAATTGATGTATTTTACTACAAATTGTATGGGCTTTGAATTGTATGGTTGTTCTGAAGAAGACCAGTTTGCTGTTTTTAAGGATGAAAGTGCTTGACATTTAATAAAATTCTTGGGGCATTTAATAAAATTGTTGGATATTTAACAAAGTTTGTCTGAATAATATACTTGGTGGCCGATGACTGTTAACATGAACTTTGTGGTGTGTTGGTCTCTTGAGTGGCTGTTTCATTGCATACGCTGGGATATTTGCCATATCAGTTTGCATATATCAATAAGAGATCCTCAATACAATGTTATTTCATAAATCATTTAATATAAAATATGTCAAATTTAGAAATCAAACAAAGTGCGAAACAAATGATAGTTACAAGATGCAAGATTTATTCATTTTATACCATATGGCATGGAAAATGGGGGACAGTGATAAAAGGAAATCTGCTGAACATATTTGTAAATTAATTACACAAATCTTTAACCTGCTCCCACTTTTTACTGAGTTCTGTATTAGAAAGGAATTTAGAATAAGATTGGAGGAAGAAATAGTAGGAAATACAATTTTGACTATTTGGATAAGGATAATGAAATCCCAAAAACAGGATTTAATAAAGAAAGTTTAGTTAGAGAAAGAAAACTAGAATTCTGAATCTACGTATAATTGACACAGTAAACAATCATTTATGCAACTGTTCAGGAAATAGGGATTGAAATATTTGGAAAGCTATTTACATGGGAATATTCAAATAGTGGAGAGTTATAACCCTTAAGTAAAGAATGGAAATTAAGTTAATTATCAGTTAATTTTCTGATTTTTTTTTTGCAAGAAAGTTAATTAGTGATAATAACATACAATATTTAGAAGTAAAAGAAAATGCAGGTATCTTAAACATTTATGTTAGCCCTAAATTTGAGTTACACAAAAGCAATGCCTTGAAGAAAAGATGTAAGAAAAAATGATTAATTGGATTTTTGCATATGTGTTTGGATAGTTAAGGAAAGGTTGATACATATACTCTGTGTAAAAAAAAAAAAAAAAAACTAAGAAAACTGAAGAGAGTGCATTGACAAAAATCTGGGGTCCAAATTATTAGACAATCAGGTGTGGAGATCCAGAAGAGTTACATGTAACACTATTTATGACATCACGTGCTGGGAGAATTTTAAGAATGGCAAATCGGATGAATGGAAACTAGAAGAAAAGAAAGAAATATATAATTGCTATATGATCAATTAATGAAAAAGATGTGTATAAATATTTTTAATTCTATATGATTTTACATGTTTGGCAAATGGATTTTTCTAAATTGTATCAACTTTTGGTTGAAATGGCAAACTTACTACTACTAAAAGTACTATCACCAAGGAAACAGGTATTTGGTTAGCAGACTATGAGTCTAAAATTCTTGAGGAGATGGGGAGGAAATGCGATCTCTGTCTAGCTATCAAGTTGCCACTACTTTGGAGAGGGCAACCAGCACTGTGTATGGATATAAGGGAAACCATGTGGGCAACTTAGACCAATACAGCAAGTTACACAGAAAAAAGAGAACTCCACAGTTTCTGGCACACACACAGGTTTGTGGGTTAAATGTTTAAGATGTAACCGAATGGGGCATGTATGGCCTTATTATTCACTGAGGTAGGAGAGAGAATGAAACACTAAAGAAGCATCAAGCAAAACTATCACCATGACAGTGGTGAGTTCATTAAAGACATAGCTGTATCTAACTATCACAAATATCTACAACCTTTTAAAGTAGGGGTGGAGAAAGGCATTGACAAAATGGACACAATTTTAGACATAAATATACTCAAACCTCCAGCTGTCAGATAAGAGCATTATTTGCCTGGTCAGTCCATTATAGGGCCGTGGGTGGAAATTGGAATGTACAAATATGTGTCACTAGTCTTTGTTCTGTCTTGTATTTGCTTGGAAGAATTTGGTCATAAATCTGAGAAAAGTTCTGTGTTCTGCCTGTGGAAGTTTAGTATTTCTCAAACTCAGATTAATCAGAATGAGTGCTTCTTACTAAGAGATAACTAGGATGTTTATTTAACTGAAAATAACATTTTCTGTACATACTTTATCTGGTGTAATTGAATGTTGTTTTATTTTACTCCAAAGACATGTGTGTGGAGTGTTTTTCTCCAGGCCGCCGCTGAAAATAGACTCTGTCCTAGTTGGACTTTCCCGGAGAACAAATGTTAAATAACTACAGTTTTTGTGTACACTTTTTTATTCTTTTCCATATTAAATATTTAGCGCCAGTGCTTGCTTTATTGTGTAAGTCATGTATCCAGTCTTATGGTTTTGTGCCTGTCTCACAAACTGTGGCTCCCCCTCTCCACTTACCAAGATCATTTGGGCCTAGTTGAGTAGTGAAAATATTAATGTGGGGGATTTCATAGTTCACTTACATAAGAGTAGTGGGTAACTATAGAGCCCTGATCATTCAATTTGCTGACAGTACTACCATCCCAGGAGGAAAACTGTGGGAACTGGAGAATTCTCCCAACCTTCACTTAGAAAATGTGCATGAAAAGAATAACTTATATAAAAGACAGTTAAAATAAGTAAGGGGTACTGGAATGTGGATGGAAAGACTAGTGAAAAAGAGACCTGGTATGCTAATTAAGACTCAGCTTAGAAGGTGGTCTGTCTACGGTCTAATCTGGGACTAAATGTTGAAAGCTCATATCCAGGGCAGCAGTGCCTATTGCTTGTGGCCAGGTTGCATTTTGTAAACTGATTATTGAATTAAACTTATGTGCATATTTTTCTTTTATTTTATCCTACTGGGTGCCAGTGGTTGGACTCAATGAACTAGTATTTCTAAGTGGGTCTATATTAGATCACCGAGCACTTAAAAAAGCGAACGGTGATTAATCGACCCTATGTAAGCAAAAGCTTACAAATTTGAACTGTCAGAACAGTGATTTTTTTTTTTCCTAGGGAAAAAAATCGCTGTTCCAACAACAAAAAAAAACATACTTTAAACATTACATTAAGTGGGGGGGCTTCACCCCCACACCCTCTGATGTGGGGGGCTGTGCCCTCCACACACCCCCTACTTAAATATACCAACTCCGAGACTGCACTACTGTGCCAAAAATGGCAAAGTAATGAAGCGGTCAAGCGAATTCTTTCCGAGGGAAAGAATTCACTTAAAAGCTGCTTTGATATTTTGCCATTTCAGGCTTTTGAATTCAACCAAGAGAATGCTTCTTCGATCTTCTAATAGGGAACCTTTCTGAGGTCCTAGTTGGTGAATGAACTATCTAATCTAGGTAGTTTGCATTGATGAAATCTTGGAAGTGTAGTGTGTACTTATTTGTAATAGTTTAAGTTTCCCAGTTTATGGATGGATAGTTGAAGTCCCCAAGAAGAAAAGAAGTATAGTGTTAGATTTTACGAAGAGGAGATCTAGTTTAAGTATGCCTTGTGGGCTGTGGGTGCCATAGAGGAGATGTTTTAGTTAGTAAGATATTATAAGGAATCTTACTGATAGGAGCTAAGATGTGGAGAAGCTCACGATCACTGTCTTGGTATAAGTCATGAAGTTATTGGACTTTAAGAATATGGTCACACTACCATTACCTATAAAACAGTCATTCCAGAGCTGGGTCTGAGCAAGCCATTTCTTATTCAGACTTCTAGCACCAAGCAACAGTACTTTTATGCAGTCCTGATTTTGTTTGACTAAGTCTGTAGATGGAGGAAACTGATGTAGCCTAAAAAAGCACCATGGTGGCTGGAGAAAGTTTTGGCCAGTATGAGAAAGTTCTAAGGAGAGATGTGCAGACCATCTTTAGAAAAACATATAGGACTGCCACCCAGCTCCTACCAGGCTGATGCACATGGGACCTCCCTGGAATGACATCAATAATGATTAATGGTTTGTTAGGTTTTGTTTATATCATGGCATGATTTTGGTGATACAAAAAGCAACAAAAATGGCAAAGCCTGTTGATTTTAATAATATTAAAGTTTATCTTTCATTGTGCTTTGAGCCAATTGTTCCCCCAATTCCTTCTGTCAAACCACAGTTTCTCATAAGCAACTCTTATATAATTATATTGCACTTTTCATAACAGTTGATGTAAAACCTTCATCTCTTCTTTTCTGTAACCATGATCATACAGATTAACAATGCAATCTCCCATTGTTACACTTTAACCTTCAGATTTTTATGCATTTTGGATCTCTTCTTCTTTCAGCTTTTCCCAGTTAGGGGTCGCCACAGTGGATCACCTTGTCCGCTCATGATTAGCAGTGGACTTTTACGGTGTTGAGTTGCCAGCCTGGTGCCCAACCTTCCACAGAAGGCACACACACACTCACACCTAGGGCCAATTTAGAGTGTCCAATCAACCTACAGCATGTCTTTGGGATGAAACTGGAGCACCTGAAGGAAACCCACATGACCACAGGGAGGACATGCAGACTCAGCACAGAAGGCACCCCAGCCGAGAATCAAACCGGAGAACCTCTTGCTGTGAGGCGGCAATGCTAACCGCTGCACCACTATGGCCGCCCCAGTATTTTGGTTCTCTGACAAAATGAAATTATTGCTGTCTTCCTTTTCTTGAACTCCTTTAACCACTCTTACCTTAACTATTTTCTTTTTCACTGAATTCCCCTTTTGTGCCTTTTTTCTTTGACAACTGCTACTTACCACATATATTGAGACACCAACACACCTAGTCTTTGTAAGTTTTTCTCTCACTAATTATTTTTTGGTTCTTCTAGACCTCCTTTGAAAAGGGGTCTTACATGACCCAGTCTGACCTTCCTGGTAACCAAATGCAAATTAATAAATATATATTCTTTTATTTATTTTATAATTTTTATCAGGCTTAGATTTATCTGCTTGAGCTTCACATTTGCTGCTGTATCATTCTTAGTGATAGTGTGACGTGACTCAGTATAAGTTTCTTATCAGACTTTGACATGTATTGAGACAGCTCTATATGTCTGTTTTCATAAAATCCAAGAATGTATCTCTAAATATTCACTCCCACATGCACAATGGTCATGTCAGATCTGTAGCAGGACTGAAGGGACTTGAGGTCTCTTTTAACCTGTTGAATCCAGCACCTGAGGGCTAGCTTATTATCACCATTTCCTTGTTTGTTCATCCTAGTGAGTAGTGCATCAGTGCGTCTTATTATGATATCACCTATGCCTAATACATTACCAAGTGTATTGGCATGCTCACGCATCCTTAAGGGCTTTTTTCTGCAAGCTGAGTGAACTCATATTTTATTGTCAGTGCTGGATGTGCAACTGTCATGTAAGTGTGATGCTGCGGTGATTGTTGGTGCATCCTACACCTCAGAAGCCTTTGCAGTTTAGGGAGAGATTCCTTGACTTCTTCAGTGTAGAAAGGATTTTTAATGAGTAGAATGACAGTATGCTGTGGGTTGTGCTGCTGACTACCCAGTGGGTACTGGCAATGTTTTCTTTTTTTTTTTCAAATAATTTTTTTTATTGTTTTCAAGATAAATTCAATGCAAACAGAATAGAGATACAAAACATTCTAGGTTAATAATCCTGTGGATGAACCTGAATAAAGAATTACAGACAGTAGTAGAATACAATTCTAGAATAAGAGACATTAGGTGAAATATAAATCTACTGGAGGCATTGAAGACCACACAAAAACAAAAATCAAAAATTAAAAAATGAATGTATAAGAGCAGTATCAAAGAGAGAATTATAGTAGTGGAAGATAGATAGAGCAAAAATTGCAGAGGAATGGTCACCTAGAATTACATCTAATAGGCAATTCCATAGGTTGCTAGGACCATTGATAATGAATTTTGAGCTGAAATATATTTTAATGCCATCTCTTTGAAACCCTGCCATGACAATTTTGTGCGATCTATCCAGTTATAAGTGATGTAGAGTTTGATTAAAGAGCAGAGAGTGATGAGAATGTGAAGGTGGAGTTTAGGCATTTACTTTGAGAGAACACCATAGTTTATAGGAATGATTACAGTGCCACATAATATGAAGAAGATCTGCGAGTTGTTAGGATTAAATTTGTTGAGTATTACAGGTGAATGATACGCATTGTTATTTAACATCAATTGGGTATATAATAATTTTTTGAAGGGAGCAAGTTCAAGGGTGGTTTTTATGGCTAAAAGTTTTTGATCTTCCGTAATGGGAGAACCTATATTGTCCCAAAAGATGGAGAAAAGGCAATTATTATTATCTAATAATTGTTTAAGTATATTGTAAGAGGAAGAGACAGTTTTTTGGGGATTTAAAAGTGTAGAGATAATTTCAGATATTTTATTGATTCCCAAAGAATCAGGTGTAGTGTAGACAACTTGAGAGGAGATGGTTTCGAGGATAACTGTGTATTTGTTATTGGCCTTGAGGAGTTCTGTGATCGATAGGGACTTATGTTTAAGGAGGTCCCAGACTGTAAAGTCCTTGATAAGGAGAACTTAGAGAGATCAAACATATTGTTGTTAATTTTAAGATTTGGATTCAGGTGTAGTGGTTGTAGAAGGGGGAGAATGTTTTCAAGGTTAATGTCCTTGATCAATTTTTGAAATAACCTAATTTTATGCTTCAATAAGGGGAGTAATTTGGAGTCATATAGAGAGGAATGGGAAAGAAATGGGATAGCTTTCGGGTTGATTTTGTTGATCCTCAACCAGGCAGGAGTATGGCTGAGTGGATTAGGATCCATGTATGAGATGGACAATAACCTGTTTGAGCAAATAATCGTGTAATATAAATGAAAGTTTAGAGTATGATATCCTAACTCTCTTGGGAAACCAGAGAAATGTTATTGTTAAATTTAAGGAAGAGATTATTTGATATCATTATATTGGTAGCATTAAATTGATAAAGAAGTCTCGTAGAACATTCATCTTCACAATGGCTACTTTAGATAGAAAAGCTAGATTAAGAAGTTTCCATCTTTGTAGATCTTGGCAAATAGTAAAAATTAATGCAAAAAAAGGTTTATGAGCATCCGGTTAATTGGGAGAATAAATGATTTTTCTTATTAATTTGGAGGCTAGAGACACTAGAGAAGTTGTTAATTCAGAATTGGGATACTGAAAGTATAAATTTAGATCATCAAGTGTGCGGGCGATAAGCAAAAATTGTGTATTCAGAATGGGGATAGTGTGGCGTGTATTCTGAACAATATATAAGAAGAAAGGTTCAATAAATATATTAAACAGGAAAGGAGATAGTGGGCAACCTTGTCTTGTTCCATTAGTAATCATAATCTTGTTAGAGCTTTTATCTATAAATGTTTTAGGGATATTGAAGTGAGTCATGGTGGAGAATAAGAGAGGCATCAAGAGTCAAGCGTGCAAAGGATTTTTCTCTATGTATGTCTGTTGCTCATGAAACCAGCTTGATCCTGAGAAATTATATGTGGCATTATCTGTTTGAGTCTGTTGGCCAGAACAGCTGCAAATATTTTAATATCTACATTGATTCTGTTTTGTCATGATTATTTTTAGTGCAGGTCAGTAATTCCATTTCTTATAATGGTAAACCCATCTGGGTTGAATTATTTCAGAATCAGATTTGTAAAGTTTATCCTTATATAGAAGGATAGAGATTTTGTTATTTTAAGTATTCTAGCTAAAGTTCATTCAGAATAAGTAGCAATAAGTCTTTGTTGTTTTAATTAAATCTTCTAATTTTGAGTCAGGGTGTGTTCTCTGTTTTTCAAGAGATGCCAGGGTAATGAGTAGGGCAGATTCTTTTTTTACTGAGTTTTTGAAGAATGAGGCTTTACTGATTAGAAATCCTCTTAATTCTGCCTTGCACGCTGCCCATTGTTTATCTGGTGTTATGTTGGAATTTTCAAGATTAGAATAAAGGTCAGTGAGTGTATTGTTAATTTTATTTAGAATCTCGATTGTTATTAAGAGACCAGTTAGAGTAGGAAAAAATATAGTTTTAAAGGAAATTCTTGCATGGTCAGAAAGGAATCTCGGTTCACTACTGAAAGTGTTGTTAAACTTAGAGAAAAAATTGGAGACTAGAAAAGGTGTATAGATTGTCCTTAGTTAAGATGTTACTAAAAGTAATAGTGTCGATAAGGTAAAAGTCTGAAATAAGTTCTTCTAAAGCTACTTAGTGATATACTTGAGTTACTATCTGGTGCGGTCTAGGTTGGGGTTGATAACAGCGTTCGTGAAAGTTATGTGATACTTGAGTACGGTGTGCGGTCTAGGTTAGGGTTGATAACAGCGCTCCAATCACCACCTATTATATAGAGATAGTTTGGAAACGAACTGAGAATATTATAGATTTCAAGAATGAAGGTGTGTTGTTGAGAGCAAGGTCCATAAAGGTTAAGAAAAGAACTGGATTAGTTGTGCGGGAGAGTAGAAGTAAAATAGCACCACCTGCCATGTTTGTCGGATTTGACTAGGTTTATGGAATCCTGAAATTGATTCTTAATTATGATGGCTACTCCCTTAGAGTTTGTAATATCCCCATCTGCTATAATGGTTCTAATCCATTTCTTGGAAAGTTTGTCATTCTCTTTTGACAAGTGTGTCTCTCTTGTAGGAAGCAGGAAAGTTTGTCCCTCTTCTTTTTTGAAGTGTGTCTCTTGTGTAGGAAGCACACATTGGCCTGAGATTTGAAGATAAGGTGAAGTAGTAAGTTTCTTTTGGCAGGATTTTGTAGTCCTTTGACATTCCAGCTATCAATGGTCCAGCTCATGGAGACAGACTAAAAGGTTGAATTAGTGA
The DNA here is from genome assembly GCF_019279795.1 of Protopterus annectens. Classification (NCBI taxonomy): domain Eukaryota; kingdom Metazoa; phylum Chordata; order Ceratodontiformes; family Protopteridae; genus Protopterus; species Protopterus annectens. The sequence goes on from NC_056734.1 coordinate 342,038,879, forward strand.
AGAAAACTTGAGTTGAGAGATAGTTGAGTAAACAGAGTATGATATTGAAAGCTGAGAATATATTATACAAAGCTTCCAACAGGGTGATTGAATATAAGAGTAAAGATACATAATTTGAGAGAAAATAAAGTATAACTGTAGAGGTAGCAAAAACTTCTTAACAAAACACTTCCTCTGATAGACCCTGCCTAACCACCCCATCACCTTAGTAGAAGAAGTAAAAACATACATGCAAAAACCAAAACAAATCTATACATATATACAGAGTGATACTATTCCTGCAGATCGTCATCCTAGATCACTAGCATTACACTTAACAAGCAACCCTACTAGTCTAAAGTTAGATGTAAAGTGACATGTGTTTGTGTTAGAAATGGAGAAGCCCATATTAATGATATGTTGACACACGCTGTGTGTTCAATTAAAAAAAAAGAAAATTTTTTTTTTTACCAACTAAAAAAAAAACAAAAAAAAGGAGAGCTCTAAGCAGAAACTAACTATCAAAGTGTACATAAAAGCATTAGTTATAAAATACATGTCTTTAAATGTTACAATAAATATAACAACCATGAAACATAAAGCATTTTAACAATCACCTAGTATTATGCAAACCATGTAGCAAGTGTAACAGCTTAAGGTAATATTTGAACAATATTCAATACTTATTTAAAAAATATGGCTAAATACATTATAAGTATAAATTTCACATACTCTGAACAAATTATCTGAACACATGCTAAAACTACCAAAAACTAGCAACTTTATTTATTTTTATTCACCTAGTAGACAAAGATAAATTAAGAAGGTAGTTGGAGAGAGAAATCAGATTTGACAACTTCTTTACCCTGAAGTGAAACCTGGGAATTTTCTATTATCAAATGAATTGACATAAACAGTATGGATGATCTCCCTTCATCTGTATAAATATAATAGTCCCACATCAACTTTTATGTTATCTTATATTTAATATATGACGTTATAAATGACAAGTCGCCTGAAGCACGTAGACGCATGTATTTAAGCTCTGGGAGCAAGAGATTGCATTTATCATTAATTTGCTCCCTCACATTTCATATGACATGAAAAAACCAGGTTTCCCAAATCCTTGTAGAAATACCATGTTAGAAATTAATAAATTTAGACATCTCTCCCCATCTTGCTCATTTCCCAATTACTCTTCCAGGTGACCTACCTACCCCTTGCTCTTGATTTTCTCCACTGACCATACAGATCAATTACCCAGGATTAATTTGGTCAAGAACTGGACCTATAGACCACAAACATGGCCAGAAATGAAATCTAGACAGAGATCTATGGCAAAAATAAAAAATGATTTCACATGCTGTACTGCTTTGCCATCAGTCAGAGCTTGAAAGCATGGTGTTTTAGTGAGCAATTCTGGCAGACTAAAAGCGATGGTGGTGTGTACACTTGTATGATTTTGTTGGTAGACATAAAAAAAAAGGTAACAGGAGTCTAATGCAGTTCACTAGATGTAAGAACTGTCATAATTTTCTTTCCATTGTCAAAGCGAGTTACATCCAGCTTGTTTACCTCTAAAACATAAAGTGTTGTTGATGTTTGCCATAGTATCTAAACCACGATCTGTCTCCAGAAGCACCCCCAGCTCTCACGTTCTCGTGTCTACAGAGGAGCAAAGACAAAATACAGCTCTTGTGGAGAGAGACCAAACAAACCTTGCATTAGCAAGAGCGTAGCGTCGGAACCCGAAGAGCTACTCTACTAAAAGGTCCCAGATATAAACAGCAACCACCAGAATTAAACTAAAAGAAGAAATCTAACATACGTGACTTAAATTTATAGGATTATAGGACTATGACATCCTAGAACCGGCAGGACAATGTAACATCTCTAAAGAATGGATTTACAAGTCGAAACAGCAGGTAAGCACAACAAAACTAAGCCAACTCTTTTACTATACCGAGGCACATAGACATATTATTCAGCTGGAGATAAAGCCTTAATAAAGGCTGATTTCACCTCCGCTTAACTTCCTTATTGTAAAATGTTAGAGTATTGGGATATCGCATCTGAAACCTTATGTTCCTTTGGATGAGAAACGAGCAGAACTATTTTCTTTTATGACAAGAGGAAGTCTTGGGAAAAAGTAATTTTGTGATTTTTCCACATGAAAGGGTTGTGTTTTCTTGCAGATGAAAGGATCTGTTGTGTAGCCTGGTAATTGAGAAGTTTAGTGTATACTTGACGGGGGGGCATAAGTGTGTGGGCGCTTACGGAGTGCCCCGCGCTCTTTCAATGATTATTTCAGGTTTGTCACCATCCAGCTGTAGAAGGGCTTCAAATATTTGTTTTGTGATAGAAAGTAAGCCCTGATTGTCATAGCTCTCAGGTAGACCCCTTATCAGGATGTTGTGGTCAGTTAATTTCAGTTGTAGTTCTTTTATGGCAACAGATTTGGTAGATAACTCATCCGAAAGTGATTGTATAAGATGTTCATTTGACTGTGTTTTAAGTTCAAGTGTGTCCACTCTATCAACAATTTGATTAATAGACTTTCCAATATTAGAGAGTTGTTCAGTTTTGTATAGCTGACTGTATGGGAAGTAAGGCCTGTTTTAATTCCTCCATATGAAAACTGGTATCCTCATTAGAATTAAGATTATGTTTGCTAGGTTCAGATTGCTGTTTGTTAGTTTTTTGCCTTTTGGAAATGATCTCCTTTTCCGGTGAAAAAATTGCTGAAGATTTGGCTTTTGTTGTTTGTGTTTCCATAATAACAGGATCATTTGAAGATTTCAGTTGCCGCTGGCCATTTCTTCAGAGTGGTAGAAGCTGTGTTCCGGCCTTGTCAGTCTCTGTGAGTATGATGCTTTTGAAAAGAAATCAGGATTTTGTGACTTAGTTTTAGCTTTTTATAGATCAGGAGTGCTGTAGAGACCAAACAGATCAACAATAAAAGATTTGTCCTTATTTCTGAGAGCTTCCCGTAGCTTTAGAAGGATAATAAGCTTGCTAATTGAAAGTTAAAGTAAGGAGCTCTGTGTAGATGCAGTTCACTAGCCGACCACCATTTTGGAATGGTACTGGCAATGTTTTCTGATGACAGAATGCCCTCCAGATTTAGTAAGCATCTACACCTCTCACAAGCAGACTCATTTTGTTATAGGAGCAAGTAGTTGTCAGTGGTGGACTGCTTCAGGGTGCCTGGTGCTAATAGGCTAGCAACAGATGGCGTAAGTGGTGACTGTGGTCATATGGTTTCCAGAATCTGATATGCGGTGTTGAGTTAATTACTCTATTGATAAAGTGCTAATATTTATTTATTTATTTATTTATTTTACATTTGTTTACCAGGGATGTCTGACTGGGCCAGTGCCGCTTTTTCAGTGGCGACTCGGGGAGAAAAGCTCCATTATAAAAACACATTACAAACAATATAAGAAATCGATAACAAGCAAGAATACATAACTTTGGTTGATATAGGAACTACATAGTTTATACATAAGCAATAAAAACTGAGAGAGCAATATAAGTGTAAAAAAGAAAGCAAACAAATAAACTAGCATGAAATAGTTTGTGCCATCATACAGAAATGACTGATCAGTAAATCAGTATCATGGCATTCGGGGCAGTTATTTGTGAGATAGTAAAGTAGGAATTATTTGATTTTTTTAAACACCTTTATTGAATTATCATTTGTCACATAGGGAAACTTTCATTTATATAAAAGAAATCATCCATATGGGTAGGAGTACATTACACAGAAAATGGAAATTATGGGAGTTATACAATTTTAGCACCTCACTACTGCCACACGTAAGTACCACACAGTTCAGTAGAGGTATAACAACTATGATGAGCTACAATAAACAGTGAGACAAACCAGCAAACTGCTCTGGGTACCACAGCAGGAGCAATAACTGGGCTAGCAAACTGGTTTAAATGCCATAAGTGCAGAGTACATAATTGCAATCAGACAAATCAGCAGGAAAGTCTAAATGCCATGACAGCATAATATACAAGTTGTGATAAAACATGATAAGCAGCTGACTCTGATGGCAGAACAGCACAGTGCATAACAACAGGAAGAGAAACAGCAGTCTAACCCAGCTGATGCAAAACAGCAGTAACCTATAACATATAGCTTTGCCACATTGACTGTATGGTGCTGTTGCCAACAGTGATTTATTTATGAGACCTGCAGTCAACAGCGTTCCTACATTCAGCAGAAATAGTGTGCAGCTGCACAAAATCACACTCAACAGTACACAACTGCATGCAAGTGTGTGGGACAGTGGCTAGGGTATGTCAAACAATTTGCTGGACATGCAATCAGATGGTTATACCAAAAAGGAGGGGAGCCCCCCTGGGTGGATATATAGAGCTATTGCAGCACTAGACAGTGCCAAAGGCTGTTAAAAATGGTTCTTAGGATTATGCAAACTCACTGCACAAGCTGAAGTACTTCCCATGTGTTGGTGGATTACTTTTGAGATCAAACTCAGCATTTATTTATTTATTATTTTACATTTGTTAACCAAGAAAGTCTGACTTGGAATGAGCCAGTTTTCATTGGAGGTACAGGGAGAAATGCTCCAGATGCATGTATTTGTAATTTAATTCAAATATATTTGTCTTGTTACAGTCCCACACAAGAGAGTGATGACATCCACATCATCTTCTTTCGGCTGTTCCCGTTAGGGGTCGCCACAGTGGATCATCTGTTTCCATTTCTTCCTGTCCTCTGCATCATGCTCTTTCACACCAACTGCCTGCATGTCCTCTCTCACCAGATCCATAAACCTTATCTTAGGTCTTCTTTTTTTCCTCTTACCTGGCAGCTCCATCCTTAGCATCCTTTTCCCAATATACCCAGCATCCCTCCTCAGCACATGTCCAAACCAACGCAATCTCGCCTCTCTTGCTTTGTCTCCAAACTGTTCAACCTGAGCTGACCCTCTAATATACTGATTCCTAATCCTGTCCATCCTAGTCACACCCAGTGCAAATCTTAACATCTTTAACTCTGCCACATCCAGCTCTGACTCCTGGCTTTTCGTCAATGCTACCGTCTTCAACCCATATAACATAGCTGGTCTCACTACCCTCTTGTAGACCTTCCCTTTCACTCTTATTGGTACCCGTCTGTCACAAATCACTCCTGACACTCTTCTCCACCCATTCCACCCTGCCTGTACTCTCTTCTTCACCTCTCTTCCACACTCACCATTACTCTGAACTGTTGATTCCAAGTACTTAAACTCATCCACCTTTACCAACTCTACTCCCTGCATCCTCACCATTCCTCTACCCTCCCTCTCATTTACACACATATATTCTGTTTTAGCCCTGCTGACCTTCATTCCTCTCCTCTCTAAAGCACATCTCCACCTCTCCAGGGTCTCTTCAACCTGGTCCCTACTCTCACTACATATCACAATGTCATCTGCAAACATCATAGTCCACGGGGCCTCCTGTCTAATCTCATCTGTCAACCTGTCCATCACCACTGCAAATAAGAAAGGGCTCAGAGCTGATCCTTGATGTAATCCCACCTTCACCTTAAATGTATCTGTCACTCCCACCGCAGTCCTCACCAATGTCACACTACCCTTGTACATATCCTATACCACTCTTACATACTTCTCTGCCACTCCCGACTTCCTTATACAATACCACAACTCCTCTCTAGGCACCCTGTCATATGCTTTCTCTAAGTCCACCAAGACACAAAGCAACTCCTTCTGACCTTCTCTGTATTTCTCCATCAACACTCTCAGAGCAAATATTGCATCTGCAGTGCTCTTTCCTGGCATGAAACCATACTGCTGATCACTAATCATCACCTCCCTTCTTAACCTAGTTTCCACTACTCTTTCCCATAACTTCAAGCTGTGACTGATCAATTTTATCCCTCTGTAGTTACTGCAGCTCTGCACATCACCCTTATTCTTAAAGATAGGTACCAAAACACTTTTTCTCCACTCCTCAGGCATCCTCTGACTTTCCAAAATTTCATTAAACAATCTGGTTAAAAATTCCACTGCCATTTCTCCTAAGCACCTCCATGCTTTCACTAGTATGTCATCCGGGTCAACAACCTTTCCATTCTTCATCCTCTTCATAGCTGTCCTTACTTCCTCCTTACTAATCTGCTTCACTTCCTGATTCACTATCCCCACATCATCCAACCTTCTCTCTCTCTCATTCTCTTCATTCATCATCCCTTCAAAGTACTCTTTCCATCTACTCAACACACTCTCCTCACTTGTGAGTACATTTCCCTCACTGTCCTTTATCACCCTTACCTGCTGCACATCTTTCCCAGCTCTGTCCCTCTGTCTAGCCAATCGGTACAGGTCCTTTTCTCCCTCTTTAGTGGACAATCTCTCATACAACTCTCTATATGCCTTATCCTTAGCCTTCACCACCTCTCTCTTTGCCATGTGCCTCATCTCCTTATAATCATGTCTACTTTCTTCATCTCTTTGACAATCCCACTTCTTCTTTGCCAGCCTCTTCCTCTGTATACTCTCCTGTACTTCCTCATTCCACCACCATGTCTCCTTGTCCTCCTTCCTCTGTCCAGATGTCACACCAAGCACCTTCCTAGCAGTCTCCCTTACTAGCTCTGCTGTAGTTACCCAGCTATTCAGTAACTCTTCATTGCCTCCCAGTGCCTGTCTTAACTCTTCCCTGAACTCCACCTCACAATCACCCTTTTTTAACTTCCATCATTTAATCCTTGGCACAGCTTTCACACTCCTCCTCCGTTTCTTGATCACCAACATCATCCTACAAACCACCATTCTATGCTGCTTAACTACACTTTCCCCAATCACCACTTTACAGTCTCCAATCTCCTTCAGACTGGCCCTCCTACATAGGATATAATCCACCTGTGTGCATCTTCCTCCACTCTTGTATGTCACCCTATGCTCCTCCCACTTCTTAAAATACGTATTCATCACAGCCATGTCCATCCTTTTCACAAAATCCACAATCATCTGACCTTCTGCATTCCTATCCTTGACACCATACCTACCCATCACTTCCTCATCCCCTCTGTTCACTTCACCAACATGCCCATTGAAGTCCGCTCCAATCACTAGTCTCTCACCCTTGGGTACACTCACCACCACTTCATCCAACTCACTCCAAAATTTTCTTTCTCATCCATCACGCACCCAACTTGTGGAGCATATGCACTAACAACATTCATCATTACACCATCAATTTCAAGCTTCACAAACATCACTCTATCAGACACTCTCTTCACCTCCAAAACACTCTTGGCATACTGTTCCGTTAGGATAACTCCTACCCAATTTCTTCTGCCATCCACACCATGATAGAACAATTTGAACCCGCCTCCTATACACTTGCCTTACTTCCCTTCCATCTGGTCTCTTGCATGCACAATATATCAGCCTTCCTTCTCTCCATCATATCAGCTAGCTCTCTCCCTATACCAGTCATACTGCCAACATTCAAAGTTCCTACCCTCAGTACTACACTCCTAACCTTCCACCTCTCTTCCTGCCTTCGGGCATGCCTTCCCCCTCCTCTTCATATGTTTAAGCAAACAGCCAAGAGCAAATTTGATAGTTAAAGCACACAAAGAGGTAGCGTGTATATACACACACACACACACACACACACACACACACACACGTGTGTGTGTGTGTGTGTGTGTGTGTGTGTGTTTATAAATAAAGAGGGGGGTACAGAGAAAGTGTTGTGATGGGCTTCCGTATTCATTACATACCATTTAAATCAGGTAGTATGTAGTCGCATGTGAGCATATGAGGGTGGCCTAAATATACATTCTAATCTTAGAAACTTTTCAACTATACCTTTCAGGCAATGCACAAAGAACAACACATTTGTTATAAGTTGCAAATCCACTTATTCAGAGATGCTGATGAAGATTGTAATGTTGTAGATGCACAAAATACCCTTCATTGTAAAGGGCAACTTACAGCTCTAAAACTCTAAAAATATCACGCATTGTTTTGTTTTTTAGCATATTAATTTGTGTCCTACTGATGTTTCTCTTTTCAATATTCCTCAGTATTAACAGAAATTAAGCACCACAGTGTTCTGATTTGTGGTATTTTTGTCACTTTATATTTGTAGTGAATCAGTGGGGTATTATTACACATCTTACATAAAGACATGTGACCAGAATATTGTTTATATCATGAGTGCCATTTCTGTGCTGCTACAAATTGCATTGCCACTCATGGGTATGTTGCGGTATTCTGGGTATCTTAAATACGTGCAGAGTAAGATGACTCTGGAAATGTATACCATGATGCTTAAAATATATAGGCCAGTGTTAACTGTCAAATTTGTCCTAATCAGTCAGCTCCAATTCAGATTTGATTCACAGTGTTCTGCCTGATGAAGTCCCTATTAGTACTCTATGGTTACATTTTATGTGCTTCAAAATAAAATAGATGTTGCTGCATACATATAGTAGACAAATGACACTCATCTAAGAACATACAAATGAATAAAAGTGATTCAAATGTTAATACTAACAATAAGTTGTACATATACAAAGAAATGTACCCTTCACTCAGATGAGTACAATTTCAGAGTGTTTTTATGTTGTTTGAATTTTTGTTTTTTGAAAACTGATGCATTTATATTGTACGGGACAGGGGTACACTGTACTAGGGGAGTTCAATCCCCTCTGTTGTGTGATCATGGATTTAGTTTGTATAAATAAAGATGTATAGGGCATCGGCTCCAGAAAAGGGCACTTTTTCCTCTTTCTACAGTGTTAACTTACATTTCATAATATAAAAAAATCAATCAAAGGTAACTGTACTATGCTGAGTTACATTAATACAGAAAACTAAAGTTTAATTCCTGTAGTAATCCAAAAGTTAGACAAACCTAGGAAAAGTACTGTATCAATAAAAAAACAGTGAAAACAAAAAAAAAAGATTTCAAGTAGTATTGTGCTGTGCTGAACCTGTAAAGAAAGAATTATTATATAAATAATGAGTAACCATTCCTAGCCCATCATCCTTAACAACAGGAAAACAGAGAGAACTGCCAACCAGAGTAATATTCTAATATCTCATCAGTTCATAATTCAAGGAGTACACCTTTGAATGATGAAGTGCATATAAGGTCTGATATGAACACCACTGACAATGTGTTGGCTGAGATGTCAGTGACACAAGGTAATCCCTTTGGAAGTGGTCTATCTGATGTTTCTGCAACTGACACATAATCGCATGAGCAGTTTTGCATGTTGGGGAAGGATTTATTGAAAATCGAAAGGCTTGAATAGAATCATTTTTATATTTTTTTCATGTGGTTTAAGGATCATGTCAATTCTTACTGGAAATATTAACTAGGCAACCTTCCTTAGCAGCTGGAAGGTACTAAAATTAAAAGTTGAAGTAGCATATATAATGCAATTGTTCATTAACTTTAATCAAAGTGAAATTAACATGCTTGATGATGAGATTTGTATGTTATACACTGATATGAAAAGTAAGAATTCCACTATGAATTTTGAAGCTGGACTGCAGATAAAATCATCAAGGAGAATGAATTACAAAAGGATAGAAAGTTAAAAAATATGAGCAGGGCCAGAAGGACAATGCAAGTGTGGCAGGATATGATGGGACTGTATCTGCTGTCCAATCTGAAATTCTATCTAATGCTGAAATTAATGTACTAGTGTCTAAATGTGAACTAATGAAATGATGTTAGAGTTTCAGCAACGGACACATGTCCAGCAGACTTGGGTTGAAGTATTTTAATATGACAGGGCCTTATCCTGTTTAAGAAATTATTCTGACATCATTGTGTTGAAAACTGATAAAGTGTGGGGGTTATGAATTTGATTTTAAATGTAGCTGATTATAATGACAAAATGCAAACTTTTTTTATATAAAGAGGTTGATTATGAGAAAGTATGGATGAAAGACATTAAAATGACTTTCAGACTGTGTGATTCTGACATTGAGGATTGGATTAATGAAGGAATAGATGAATATTTGAGAAGGCTTACTGCTGCTGCTTACTTCATCTTTGGCCTTCCTAAAATATATAAGAACTTATTAGATACACTCCCTCAGATGTAATGTATCCAGCAATGGAGCTACAGCTGAACCTATGGCTATGTTTATTAAAAAATATTAATCCTGTTGTGAAAAGCATTAAATTCTTCCTTAATTTTTTTTTGTTTTGTTTTTATACAAAGTGTTAAGAATTGTATGGTAGATAATGCCACTGTATTAGATACATTTGATGACAATTCTCTCTATTCCGTGATTCCTAATGATGAGGAGCTTCAAATGATCACTCATTATTTATACAATACTTCTTCCTTATGGGTTTGGTTCATCAGATTACTACTCAAAATGTTGGATATTATTTTATCCTCTAATTTTGTGACATTTAGTGTCCCGATATGGACAAAAAAAACAGGAGTAGCTATGGGAATTGCTATGGCACAGAGTTAATGAACCTGTTATGGCAGTTTGGGAAGAGAAAAATACATTTCAACTGACTTTTATGATGCATATACATTTTTTTCAAACATCTTATTGATGAAAGATGTTTAATAATTTGGATACAGTAGAGGGGTGCATACATTTTTTTGATATTTGAATCAAGTTGAGCAACACATGCATTTTACTATGAATTTTTGTAAGAATGAACTAACCTTCCTAGAGATCTTGCATTTAAGGAGGAAGGTAAACAGAACACGTGGATATCTAACAAGCTTGTTAGCAGTAATATACATTTAAGGTATTGAAACATGCACCAACCCTTGGATTAAAAGGAATATTGGAAAGGGCAAACAATTAGGGATAGTAGGTGACTGAAAAAGATTTAGTTTTTATACAAGAGACAAATTACTTGAAACAAACGTTTTTAAAGGGATTACAGAAAGGAAGTTGTTCAAAGTAGGTGGTTGGTTGTAAATAGCAAGAAAGATAAATATTTGCACTGCATTTTACAGTATGATATGTATAAAAGGATGGTCTGGGTTATGAGCAGAAGAACAAAATTATGGCTATGAAGTTAGTTAATCTGCTTGGTTACCTCAGTATAAGGAAAGTTTTATATAATAAATGGAGAATCCCGAAAAGGTTCTTGGGGACATTCCTAATCTTGGGAGATTTTCACAGATTTTTTCTCCAAAAGATGGACAACCAGCTGGAATCAAGGTCCGTTAGGACTTATACCAGTCGTAAAATTATTGCTTAGGCCAATTCAATGTATTCCTCTATTGATAGGCTGTAATAGTGATTACTTGTGGGATTATTTGAGTTATATATTTGGAATTTTTGCTTACAGTTCTAGGAATATTATTTATGCAGCCATTTGTGGAAAATGTAAAGTTTTCTAAATTGGTTTTATCTCCAGGAAGATGTTGAAATGTATATATGAAATCTAATAATTCGATAAAAATCTAAGGGTTCTTTAAATGGCTATTTATAATCATACCACCCAATGTAAAGATGCTATAAGTTCTTTTTTTTTTAAAGAGTGCACCTACTTATGGGAAAGAAGTTACTGAGAAATGATTTGACTGGAGAGAGTACTTTTGGCAGGTCAGGCTAAATGCCTGTGTAGAACCAGGCATTAACGATATGGAGAATTTTACAGTCGTTATGAGAAAGGGGGTTGTGCTTCACTGAATTTATGCAACCTGCTCATTGGTTAAATGCTGTAATCAGTTGGCTTTATATATAATGAATGTTTTTATTTCTTCACAGTCTGATGAAGTTGCCATAACTGGGATGAAGGTGCAGAAGTTTTTTTTTATCTATCCTGTTCTTTATTCATGTTTAATAGTAATCATTTAAGAATTGCAGGTCAATGCATAAGATGCCTTCTGAGACATATTTTGTCAGTTAATAAAATACGGCAAGCACATAGTTTTCCAGGACAGGATGAATTTCTGTTTTGAAACATTAAAATATATGAATAAGTATCTGAATGACTTTTCTGTTCTTAATTACCTGTGGCCTTACCTCAGTGTTAGCCCATGTATATAAAGAATGTTTGATTTTCTTTGTCTTATGTGTTTGGCAGGTGATTTAGATTTTAGATATTGGAGTTGGGTAATATACCATTGACCATTCACAAGCAAAGGACTGTTTTTTTACAAGGCATGAGAAATGATTGTGGAATGCAGAGGTGTACCTGCAGTACCCAACTCCCTGCAAACATCTGCAGCAAAATAAGAACATGAGGTGTCTAAATAGAAAAGCTTGTGTGGTATGCTCATATACTTATCCTTAATCTGTACCTTCAGTAATGTACAAAAGTAACATTATGTTGTGCTAATTCTGGTTGCATGGAATTAATTCATTTGTACCACCAAAAAGAACAGCAATGATCTTAATTTGTCTGCCAGGAGTTAATAATACCACTACTGAATGCTTTTATCCATTTGGAATTTCTGGATATGTGTGCATACTTGTTAAGTTTAAAGGAATTAGAGTTACTCATATTATCCAAACCCCTACCAAATTGCAGTCTAATCAGAGGTAGCTTGAAGAGATGGAAGTGGACACTTAAAATGCTTAAAAGCCATAGGTTAATATTAGTCTACTGTGTATAACAAACTGTCCAATCTGAAAATATATGCCTGTAGTGCAGAAAGTTAAGCCATCTAAGATAACCTCTTGGGGGTAGACTAGGAAATCAGAGAAAGTGCATAATGAAAAAGCACATTACTGGATATTATAAGTCATATTTACAAATAGGTAAAATAAGGTCAGATTAAGGGCAAATACCAGGCTATTCAGCGTTACATGTAAGTACCAGACAATCTGTCCACAGACCATTTCAAGCCTAGCCAATAACCCATATTCAAAATTTTTCACCAGACGTTAACTGTGTAAGCCCAATGGATACAAGAGTCCCTTTTCAGGAGTGACCTGTGAACATTGTCTGGTTAAGTGACTTGTTCAGAATCACACACCAGGCATCTAAAGGTGGAAAGAATCAAACTCTGTACCTTTGGTTATAGGAAATAGCTCACTAACAATGTGGAGCCTTAATCCTCTGTACTAATAAGGCATAGTAAGATAAATCATGACTATAAACCATGTATTACTATTTACATTAACACAAAAGCATTTTATACACATTATTTCAGAATTTCTTGTTTCTTCTAGTAACAGTATCTCTTTAGATATTACTGGCATGAAGATCATAACCTATACTACTCTGGCAATTGCAGTGAACACTTTTCTGCAGCTCTCTCTTGTTCTAAGGTTTCTGAGACTTCTGTTCTATGACAGCCTACATAAAATCTTATTAGGCAAATGCCACACTAGGAAGGCACCACTAACAAAGAAACATTTACATTTAGGTTCTTATTTTATTTCAGGGATCTTGGAAAGTCAACTGATGATAACTCTTTCCTTTATCAGGAAACTCTTGATTAGAGTGTTGTAAAAGAATGAAATTGTTCATATCCATTATAGTGAGGTTATAGTTTGATTTCCATTTACTGAGTCTTATAACAGTGATATAGAATGTCTTCAAATGTGTTTTACTAAAATAATTTTCTTCTAATGAACTGTTTTTATCAAACTCCCACCAAAGTAAACTCACCAGATCCAGATGCTGTTTCTCATATCTGTTTTATTACATAGAAGAATGCTACTGATTACTTCCTTTCCAAATTTCATTTTATGTAATAAATGTGGACTTAAAAAAAAGCCTTTGGAAGTATTTCCACCAAGGTGTACTAAATAGTTTGAAACCCTTTAGCATCAACCCATAGACTAGAAGATGGATTAAAAACCTTAGTAAACTAATGTAGTGTTCAAAATGACAATTACAAATTTATTTAATGAATTTTGGAATATTACTCAAAATCACTAGGTAGTGTATACTGTTTAATATGCTTATGTTTACAGTTCACGGAACAAATTCTGTTTGATTTGTAAAATCTGTAGATGACCTCAAACTGGGTGATATGGTTTTGTCTGCTACTGCCCAATAGAATTTACAGAATTATTTTGGTAAGCAATATATCTATTCGAAGGAAACAGGATTAAAATTCATGCACCTTGGTGAAAAGAACCTTGCGTACTCCCCTACAGCATTAACAGCATCCATTTACATTTTATAAATCCTAAGGTTCACTATATGAAAAGAGTCAAAATGTACCATTAATGACAATGACATCATGAAATATTAACTAAAAATGAAAATGATTCTCAGCATTGTGAAGGGACATTGTTTTTACCAAAGGGAATGATGCATTTCTTTGCTTTCAGTTTGAGACTATGACTAAGATGCCAGTAAGTGGTCTGCATAAGACCCTCCTGAAGTATACTGACATCATTTGGGGATTCGATAATTGCACCCAGTTTGCAATCATCCACAAACCTGGTCAGCCACAGCCCCTTAGTTTTGGCCTAAACTTCTAAGAAGAATATACCAAACAGTAGGGGGCCCAGCTCTGACTCTTGTGGCACCCCGCTGGTGACAGGTCTACTGGTTAATGTGGAGTCACCCACTTTGATAGTGTATGACCGGTTTGTGAGCCAGTTGGCAACCCATCTTATAGCAAAGGAGTTTACATTCATTTTGCTAAGTTTATCGGTAATGCCCGAGTGTGGGATTGTGTTGAAGGCCTTGGCCAAGTCGAGGTATGCTGTGTGCACAGATTTGCCCTCGTCAATGGCCCTGGTCACATTTTTGAAGAAATTTATCAGGTTAAACAGGCAGGATCTGCCCTTGACAAAGCCAAATTGGGTTGGATCCAGGGTTTGGAGGCCGCCTCTGTCTTTATTTATGAGGTCCATAATGATAAGTTCCATGGCTTTACAGATGAGGCTGATCAGACTTATGCATCTATAATTCCCTGGATCTGTTGCTAAGCCACATTTGTGGAGGGGAATAACTGTTGCTGTTCTCCATTCCACAGGAACAAAGCCTGTAGTTAGGCTGTGATTGAAAAGCGTACTTAATGTTGATGCTAGTTCATGTTTTAGCATGTTTAGAAGACAGCCTGGGATGCTGTCTTGTCCCATACAGGTTGGGGTTTTTTTGCCTTAGACAAGGTTTTAATGACCTGCTCTTTGGATAGTAGAGTGGGGGGGGGAGTTGGTGGCAAGGTTTATGATAAGTTTGGAGTGGATAAGGGAATGAAATTTTTACCATATACGTCCACAAGCAGGTTTGCTATCTCTGCGGGATCAGTGTGTGTGATACCGTTAGTCATTATTTTAGCACATGCTTGAGTCATACCTTTTAGGCTATGTACATTGCTGTAAAAGGCTTTATGGTTAGCCTTGGTTATGATTGTTAAGTTTTTCTCAAAGTTATCCTTATAGGATTTGACATGTTGTCTTTTTTGCTTGTTGAGGCTGAGGAGGGTGCTTTTCCATTGCTGGGGTCTTGCCTTAGTTTTGTTAGACAGCAACTTTTTGCATTTGTTGTAAAGTTTTTTGATGCTGGATGCCCACCAGGGCAGCTTTTTTCTTGGGGCTCTGGCTTTGATTCTCTCTGGAACAGGTGAGTCTATACACTTATACAAGTGTAAGCTTTGGTGTAGTTACCACTTCCAGCTGGAGGTGAGGCTTGGAATGCATTTATACCTTCCCCTAGGAGGGTATAGTTTGTTTTGGTGAAGTTTTTTGCTCTGACTTCACTCTTTGCAAGTTTTGGTGTTAGTGACAGTTCAAAGGCAACTGATTTATGGTCAGATTTAACTAATGAGAGTTCAACAGTTGCAGTGGTGCATCTGTTTGTCATATTAGTCAGGATCAGATCTGGTATGTTTGTTCCTCTTGTTGGGGGTTGAACAATTTGTTCCAGGACACTTGAGTTAATTAAGTCAAGGGACTTTTGCACTAGTGAGTTAGGGCTTGAGTAGGTTTCCCAGTTGATGGTGGGATAATTGAAACCCCCATGACCAGAGTGTTTGGCAATATTTGGATTTACTTCAGTTTGGTCAAGTAGGCCTTGTATGCTTCATGATCCATGGAGGGGGATCTATAACTAGCTATGACTTGAATGGGGGTCTTACCCACAGTAATCTGAACTTGGAGTAACTCCAGGGAGTTGTCCAGTCTAACTAGTCAGGAGGTGAATTTATCTCTGTATAGACAGAAACACCACCTCCTTTGGTTCTCACACATTCGTTTTGTGGTCTGAAAGTGTGGAAGGCATTGTAGTCTTGCAAGGCCGAGGTACATTCTGATGCCTTAAAACAGGTTTCTGTGACTACACAGACATCTACATACTCCAGTGATAGAAAAAGTGCTTCCAAGATGTGCAGTTTTTGGTTTAAGCTCCTAGCATTTGCAGCATAACCCTTACTTTGTTATGGTTGTCAATTTTCATGTTGGTAGTTTTGTTTTCGATACCTTTCCTAGAAAAGGCACTATGGGGGAGGCAAGAGCCTTTGCCAACAGACAAAAGCCTAGTGGTGCAAGGTGCAAACTGTCCCTGGCAAAGCAGAGCAGTTTGTTGACCATGTCAACCCAGGGTGACAGAAACTGGATCCGCTTTGAATGACACCAAAAACTAATCCAATTATTGAATGCAATAATTTTTGTTTATACTATGGCATCATTGTAGGTGAGGGTAATATGCTACTTAAGGCTAGGGACATACCTGCCTGGGACACATACTCGGAGAGTTCAATCATGTCTCTCTTCACATAGCACAGTGAGGTACATCTCAGGTCATTCACTCTAACATGCACTATGACACAGTCATAATGGTACTTGTTGCCAAGAGACCTGAGTACATGCATGATCTGATGAATACTGGCACCAGACAGACAGCTGACCATTACTTTCTATTTATCTAACCTGGTGAGTGGGACATCCATGTGTCTCACTTTGGAGTCTCCAATGACAAGAAACTTTAGTTTTTGAGTGTTACTCCATAAGGGCTTGGTAGTTCAGACACTGGTGTTGGTATGTGGCTTGGGTGAGGTGTGAACTGTGTTAGTTGTAGCAGTCTTTTGTTTTGGAGGTCTCTGGTGTTTCAGTAAGTATTTTTGAGAGAACCTCCATGTATGCTGATTTATGTGTTGGATGTGTAGTATGTGTATGAGTAGTGGTACTATGTGCATGAGTAGTGGTGGGTGAGTTGACAACCTCTTCAGTGTTACAGTTTCGAGTGCAAAAAAGCAGGGATTCAAGATTCTTGGTGTAGATACATCTCTCACACTCTGTACTAGAGTGAGTTATTAGTAGAGGGCTGTCAGTGTAAATGAGGCAGTTGCTACACTGACTCAGGAGACCCAAGTCAAAAAATCTAGCAGGAGAAACAAGGCTAATCCAACTGTCCATAATGCTAGGTTTTTATAACTGTTATCACAAAGGGGGTGCTTTTAAGAATGATCTAGGAGGTGCTCTGTAGATGGGTATTTATGACGGGTTTTTGGCTGGTGGTTTAATAGGTCACAGCACATTAGCAATACTTCTTACACTGCAGATGTACTAAAGAGAAGGAGTACACTAATGTACCACAGCTGTATCTAAGAGAAAAATTGTCGAAATTATCTGTCCAGCTATGGTGCATAGTTGCGTGGCAAACACGCAGAAATCCGCTCAAATGCAGGGCTTAAATACCAGAAGTTAAAAACATAAAAACATTTAAAAAACTCAAAATAACCAATGAGGGTGCTTACTCCAAGCCCTAGACCAATCACCCTTCACCAGACAGGTTTCAATCAGCACAATTCTCTCACAAGGGTGCAGAAGGGCTCCTTCTAATCAAAGATGGATTGGAAAATGTGCTCAGAATAGAATACCTACTAGTCTACAAACAGACCCAGATGCAACAAACCTGTATCTGGACTATGCTACAGCTACTAGCTACACTAATTTAGGTGGGAAACACTAAAAAATGTTTTAAACAGCAGAAAAGCAGCAAGGAGACACTAAAGAATATTTTAAACAGCAAACAAATCAGTTATTTAAAGCACTGTTTGCTGGGAAAAACAAAACAAACAGAATAGATGCTTTGCAAACAGTGAATAATAGAAATGATTACTTTGCAAATAGTGAAAATAGCAAAACATGTAAATTAACAGGAACAGTAAGGCAGACAAATGCAGTACAAACAGTGCAGCTTATTTAATGCTGTACTTTGATACTGTAAATTAATCAGAACCCAATAAAAAGTGGAGTAAATAGTATAATCAAGCAAAACAACAGGCAACTTATCGTTTGTGGGAAGCTCAGAAGCCTCTATTCATCTGGTATCTCAGCTCAGAGTTGTGGCTGGTAGCCCACGCTAACACAGAAGGTCTCTGGCTAACAAAGTTCGCAGATGACTGCAAACTAGGAGCCAGAATCAAAACTCCTAACGATGTGGACATCCTACAAAAGGGCCTCACTGAAACAGATGCCTGGTGTCAAAGCCATGGCCTCAAGCTCAATGCCAAAAAGTGCATTGTCATCCCTTTTCGTAAAAACTCTGTACCCATGAACTACCACATAGGCGGTAATCTACTTAACACTGAAAGTGTGATAAGAAACCTTGGGACACAGGTGGACAGTAGTCTCTCCTTTGATAATCACATTGCCACAGTAGTCAGGAAATCCTTCTAAGTGGCACACCTCATCACAAAAGGTTTCTCTTCCAGGAAAAAAGAGGTTATTGTTCTCCTCTACTCGTCACTCATTAGACCCATTATAGAGTACAATGCCCCTTTTGGTATGTACCTCACAAGACATCTACAACAACTGGAAAGGCCGCAGAAAAACCTCACAAAGAGGATTACCGGCCTCAAACAGATGCCCTCAGCAGACCGTCTCAAAAAACTGCAGCTACTACGCGCCTACTCAGAGGCGATCTCTGCCTAACACACAAAGCTATGTCAAACCCAGAGCTTTTGGACATGCTCCAATTAAAGAAATCCCAATCCCTCCATGCTACATGCTCTAGGGACCTAAACCTTGCACCACAATAAACAAAACATGCTGCAGGGATAGATTCCTGTCCCAGAGATGTCTCATACTCTGGAACAAGCTACCTATCTATATCAGACAAAGCTCCTCATTAGCACTCTTCTGTAAAAATCTTGATGATTGGATGGGAGATAGGAAATTCACCCCGGGGATCACTTCAGTGGCTCTGCTCGACAGGGGCACAGTAAAATAATTTTCTTGGGTTGCGAAAGCCAGGGTACCGTTTGGCTAGGCTTATATAGACCCAAGGGCCAATAGCCTAGTACCTACCTATGAACCTATGAACCTCAGTTCAGCTTGGTTCAAACAAGCAGAAACCAGCTCAAATGCATGGCTTAAATACTAGAAGCTAAACTTAAAAAAAACTTTAAAAAACTTAAAAGAACCAATGAGGGTGCTTACTCCAAGCTCTGGACCAATCATACTTTACTACATAGGTTCCAATCAGCACACTTCTCTCACAAGGATGTAGAAGGGTCCCTTCCAATCAAAGATGGCTTGGAAAATGTGCTCAGAATACACCAGCCACTACAATCAGACCCAGATGCAGCAAACTTGCAAACAGACTATGCTAGACATTATGGTGACATTCAATGTTAATATTAACAACCAATTTATGGCAATAAGAAACCAGGGATGTTTTCTTAATGCTCATGTTATCAGTTCTTCCTGCGAATTCAGAGAATTGCAGAACTATGGTGCTATTTTACTGAACAACTTTCTACTATAACTTAGCTCTGATGGTTCAGTAAATTTGCTGTTATACTGCGGTGGTGGTGCTGCGGTAGCATTGTTGCCTCACAGTAAGACGTTGTCCCATTCGATTCTCAGCTAGAGCATCTTCTGTGTGGAGGCATACATGAATGGGGCATGCCTTCATTGAAGGTTGTGCGTCAGGGCTGGTAACCCGGTATGTAAAAATCCACTACCAAACATTAGCGGACCGGAGTTCCGCTGTGGCGACCCCTAACCAGAAAAGCCGAAAGACACAAACAAACATAGTCAGTTTGGAGACATTAAGTTCAGTACCTTAGAATCTGGGTACAGATTACTGAGGTGTCAAGTCAGTTATTAAATGCATCATAATATTGTATTATTTTTCTGGAGTATTCTAATATTTTGGATAATATAACTGGAGACATTAAGTTTGGGCCTTTAGAATCTGCAGGAAGACTCCATGGCAGCCTTCTCTACAGGTGTCAGATCTGTTATTAAATGCATTGTAGCGCTGAATTATTTTTTTGAAAAATATTTAGTGGAGTATTTTAATTTTGTAACAGTATTTTGAGTTTTTGAGTTTGACAGAATAAGACTCAAACCAGACAAATAACTGTAGACCCAAAAGTTAAAATCATTTGATCTGAATGAGTGATATGGTCTAGTAATAGCGGAATAGGATTACACATGTTTTTTATTAGTGTCAGTCTTTATCTCATAAGGATTGGCAGTTATGCACATGGCCACAGTTACTCATATGATGAGACAATTTTCATTCCCTGTTTTTAACAATCCTTAGTTATTCTTAAATTTCTGGAAGATTACTAATCTTTTATTGGCTAGCTATGAAACATAAATTATAAATGTAGTCTGAAACTGGAATTATCATTTGTTTCTCATTTATGGTGAGGGGTCTGTTTCCATTCATATACTGTACAAGAGAAAAAGAGAGTTTGAACCCAGCAGCAAATACATAACTTATATGAAATTGTGTTTCATCATTTCACAACTTTGTCAGTGAAACTAAAAACATTAAGGTTAACTTGCTCAGTTCTTTTGTGCAGTTTTTCCCTAACCACTATGCTGTCAGTTACATCAGAGCTGCAAAGAATGGGAAAGTCTCAGACATTTTTGAAAATTCACATCTGTCCCATCTACTGGAATACTTTTATGTTGTAATTTCATCATTACATACTCTGCAAGTATACTGTTTATGAACTGGTGATCTTATTGATCAATGATAAGGAGATGGCTATATGCTTGTTACCATATCCTTCTGTCAATACTCTTGAAGCTGGGATTGTTTTTATATGAGAATCAAAAGTAGAAAATAAAATGCAATAACTTAAAGATCAGTGTACAGAACCATGGAGCAACAGAAAAAGAAACTTGCTGATAACGTAACAGTCACTGCATCCTGCATTAACATTCACAAACAGTGTGCTTAGCTGAGATTTTCCTCAAGGTTATACAAATAAAGAATGAACAGCAGGGAAAAAGGGAAATAGAAGGGGGAAGAAAAATATGCTAGCTTTTTAGGACTTCAGCAAGATAACTGGATATATGCGCCTTATTAGGGTTTGCGAGGAAACAAAGATACTAAATGATTTTGATATTTAAAGGTGGGAAATAGGAGTTAGTATACACTGCTTAAACATAAACATGGCACAGAGGTACTGTTGTTCACTATGTGTAGCTTAAACTCCTTCCTAAATATAATTTATTGCAGAGTCAGGTTGGATGTTAGGTATGAGATGGACAAGACATACTAGTAAATGCATCAAGCTGGAATTTGGAGGCTTTAGAATATTGTAACTCCTCCCAATCACATGACTAACCAAACCAGATTATGTGTGCTCTTAACGTTATACCCAGTATATAACAGTGGGTGCTTATATGAAAATTAAACCATACAAATGTTCACATTCCATGTCCCACATTTCTATATGGCTGAACTCTCAAATGAGCTAGACATATTGTACACTGAAAAGCTGCAAGCTGTTGGCTTGCACAATCAATGCAGGCTGTACAGTTGCTAGACAGAGCAGGTATCCACATTTACTTAAATACAGTCTTGTGAAACTTAACCAGGGCTACAATACAAAAAGTGCACTCTTTCTTGTGGGGAAGTTAAGCATGTTTTGTCACTTTTACCACAAACAATTATTGTTATTACTTCTGACTGTTTACATTCTTCATAAAAACTCGCTCACACCTTTGATACCAATAATTTGTATATAGAAAAGCCAAACAGCCATGTAACTTAGGCAAGTTTTTGATGAGAGTAGCATTGGCTTTGGCTCATGTTTGGCATTTAAGGGGAAGCTACATTCAGAAGTTGGAGCTGCCACCAACTGCCTGAGGCAAAGGATATTACCTAGAATTGACCATAGGTCATATCCTAGCATCATTGCACATTCCAGCTCCAGCAACTAAGGAGAAGGTGTACCTGTCCACCTGAACTGCATCTTGAATCTTTATTTCATTCTATCTTCTTACTTTATTGACAGTTACAATTCTGATTGACCTAAGTGTGATTTCCATAATTGTGAGACTGCATGAGCAAGAATAGGGGCTTGTATATATTAATAATGACATTGCTGTGTATGAAAGTATTCCTTTTCCTCTCAGGTAAGGTGATCTTGAGGTAAGTATATCTACATCTCTATATCAATTTGTCTGTATCTAGTTCGCTACCACTGTCTATCTATCTATCTATCTATCTATCTATCTATCTATCTATCTATCTATCTATCTATCTATCTATCTATCTCTCTATCCTGGGGATATGGGGTTTGCAGACTCTACATTTTCACTCTTGTGGAAAAAAAAACTTTAAAGTAGAATAGCAATTGTTTACATTCACTGTCCACTTTTATTTCGGTTTGTTTTTAATATAATCCCACGAGTAGAGATCTTGGAATTTTAACAGGCAGCCTTTTACTTCTGTTGCTGTTAGTGTCAGCTTTTCAGAAACATCAGGTGAATCTGCTCCAGAATGGTCACGTGAAAAAACACAGCAATTATTAAAAACATCATTCTTGCAAAAAAAGAGGCACACACAGTACCTGGTTTCCTAATTCACTAGGAGAGCATTACAGTTTTAAATGGCCTCTTGGTACCTTCAGAATGTATGATGTCCATGAACATGTACAGACATTCCATACAGCAATGTGGATAGTAAGTGTAGCCAAGGCAGGGCATATACTTTTGAAAATACCTCAAAAAATGAGCACTTACAAGAAATATCAGTGATATTTTACAGTGCCCTTTGTGAAGCACCCTTGCAGCATAACAATAGAACAGCAACATGTACCATTGTATCATAAGTTTCATAATGCAAATAAATAATTATTTAAAGTTTGCATAGCAAAATGAATATAAGTGGGCCAATAATTCAGAATGCAGTGAAATATATTTTTCCAAGATGTTTGTTAAAATGCATTTTAAAATTCCACTTAATATCTTCTCAGATCCATCCATCCATCCATCCATCCATCCATCCATCCATCCATCCATCCATCCATCAATCCATCCATCCATCCATCCATCCATCTATCCATCCATCCACAACCACTTTTTTCCCATTTTTGCTCATGGGGTCAGGGTGTAACTTCACCAGTGACAATAATCTAGAGCCAAGGTTTAAAGCACCAGGTGGCTAGTCCCGCTGCAGTAGTTCTTCCACACCACACACTTGCACATACATTTAAACCGATGGCCAATTTAGAGTGTTCAATCCACCTAATGCATATCTTTGGAATGCGGGAGGAAACTGGAGCACCCAAAGTAAACACAGGGAGGACATGCAGACTCAAATGACTCTGAGTAAAGAATTATGTAAAGCTGGACTCATTATCTTTCAGTCTATGTGTTCTAGTGTGTTTAGAGAAAGTTGAGGATGCACTTCAAAGGTGTCCCAGAATGACATAGATTGAGGGTGGCAGTGCAGATGCATTTTGATATTATGGTCCTGGATTTTTTTAGTGTTTTGTATGTGGTGAGCTTTAGGGAACTTTAGAAGAAACATGTCACTTTACTAACTGACAGTGCAAACTGCATTGCATCAGTTTCTCTCTCTCTCTCTCTCTCTCTCTATATATATATATATATATATACATATATATATATATATATATATATATATATATATATATATATATATATATATACATATATATATATAAATATATGGATGGATCTATGGCAGATGATCAAGTTTTCAGAAACTCAAAATTCTTGTGGACAAGAACATATGATTGAGTTTCTGAAAACTCAAACATAAAAAAAACACAACAATCTGCTTTTTTTTACATTTATACAGGGGCAAGCCTCTCTCACACCCCCTGGAAATTATATATACCAAATTTGAGATTGCACTACATAAATTTCCCAATCCTCGCTGTAGAGCTACCTCCATTCAAAAGCTTTGAGTTTACAAAAACTCAATCATATATTTCTACACGTGCGCGCACACACACACACACACACACACACACACACACACACACACACACACACACACACACACACACACACACTCATATATAGTTGGTAGAGGTGTCATTTCTTGGATAGGCATCTGAAATTTAATCTGTTTGTGGAAGGACTAGAGTACAGAGGATTAGATTCCTATAATTTCTGAACAGTTCAGTCATAGTCCATCTGCAACTTGCAGCTTAATAAAAGATGGATTGTATAAGCCTCTGGGCCCCAGTGGGTTTCAAGAAACACAGACAGAACTGCACTTGTGAGGCATTCATTCAACCATTTTCTGATACACACTTTATCTTTTGAAGGGTTGTAAGGGAACTGTCCTATCTCAGGAAGTAACTAATGCATGGCAAAGGACCTGTCCAGAATCGAACACTTGTCCTTACGCAGACACATACCACACACAAAAAAAACATAGAAACGCATGCATGACATATACACAATAACACACAAAAGATTTGTTTCATATGTATCGGTGGTTTGGTAAATTGAAAATTCACCTATCTGCATGTCTTTAGGACGTGAGAGGAAACTGGAGCAGCTGACAAAAGCCCAGAGAGACAGAAGGAAGATAATGCAGACTCTGCGCATAAGCCATCCCAACTGAGAAATATTTCTTAACTCAGGGGGATTTCCCTTGAGATACATCACATAATTGTCTGTGAGCAATTTAGGGAAGTGACTGCCATTTACTGACTGAAGATGTACATCAGTTACATAATGTGTGGCACAGTTTCATCTAGGATGCACGTGCATGTGCAGCCGGGATCCAAGAAACAGAACACGGAGCAGGATAAACCCATGGGATTTAATACGCACTTGTGGGATATGCCAGTGAGATTTAATCCTCGGCTCTAGAGTACACCTTTTTGCTAGTTTCTTTTGTTCAATAATATTATTTTCTGACCAAAATGCACAATTCGTTTGCGGTGTACATTCATATTGGATCACTTTATTAATATTTTCTGCTGTGCAGAATACATGATTTCTACCGTGTATATATCACTCTTTTTCTCTGATACCATCTCTATCTTCTCTTTCCTACTTGTATTGCATTCTGTCTATTATTTTAGGAAAAAAAAAATAAAGATGGCTTAATAAAAGGTATGGTCCCATTCTTGATTTATTTGGATTATTTAACATTATCATTTTATTTTTGGGAATTCCTGCAGTAAGCCTCAGTCTGGCTCGTATAATCTTTACCTCATCATTCAGTACCAATGAGATCCTGTGAGCAGCACCTTGAATGAGAATGAGCAAATGACAAGATACAGCTTAACTGTGAGCCTGGAGAAGTTGTCATGCTTTGGGATTCAGTCTCTCTTTGAGACTCATTAAAGAATACTGCCAAAAACTCCAGACATCTAGTTCAGCACAGTATGAATTTGATTAAATGCAGAGAACAGAAATCTTAAGCAGGCTCTGCACATGAAGACAATTCTCTTTTGATTTACAAGATAGCCCCTGGGATGTAGATAGATAGATTTTCTGGCTAACCAACTGTTTAAGTGTATTTTTAAAAGTAATTTTGCATTTGTTTCCACTGAAAGCCCCCAAGGTCTTTGTAAATAGTATCAAATATGAAAAGTACTAAATGTATGAGCAATTCCTTTTGAAAACAGCATCTAATACTGAGCTCTACATAACCTAAAATAGAGAATTACTAAAAAATCAACTGTAGTTTAAGGAAATAAAGATAGTGACCTGCTTTCTATAAATAACCATCTTCAGCCATGTTGATAGTATAGCAACGTAAATAATGGACATACGAAGTGAGCATTTTCTGCACTAGGATTTGAACTGCACAGTCTCTGTTGTGTACCATACTGATACTGGCATGTTCCACATAAAAGTAGGTAAGAATCTGGAAAAGATCATATCCATTAGCCAAGCAATAAAAAGATGGACTGTCTTTTAAAGGACATTTGTTCAAAAAAATGTAATTCATGTCAACAGCTCCTACATGAAAGTTTTATATCTGAATAATCAGGAAACTTTGTGTAGTAATTATAAGAAGCATATACGTCCGCAGTGGTAAAGGACCACTTAGTCCAACCCTTCTGTTTCTTTTACCTATTTAAAAAAGTCTAAGAGCCTGCTAGGGCACATGTATCATTTCTTGACTAATGCTATTAAGGAAGTCAAGCTTAAGCCACATATTTGTGAATATCTGCACTATATTTGCCTTCACCATTTCTATCTGAGTTGGTGCAGCGGTAGCATTGTTGTCTCACAGCAAGATGTTCTCCTGTTCAATTCTCGGCTGGAGTGCGGGGAGTGCCTTCTGTGTGGAGTCTGCATGTCCTCCCCGCAGCTGGGTGGGCGTTCGAAAGACATGTGTAAATGGGCGTTCCTTGGCTGAACGTCGAGCTGGCACCTCGGCGTTCGTAAAAATCTACTGCCAATCATTAGCGGACTGGAGTTCTGCTGTTGTGACCGCGGACTGGAGTTCCGCTGTGGTGACCCCCTAACCGGGAAAAAGACAAAAGACAAACAACAACAATTTGCCTTCACCATTTCCACTGAGGACATACTCCCTTCATTTACTTCACTTTATGTGAAGAAATACTTCCATACCTAGCAGGGAACTTGCCACATTCCTTATTCAGATCATACCTCTTAAATAGCAAGCCACTGACTTTTGGATGGCTCTAATGTATTTTCTTTTAAATATACATATGAGATAGCTTCTTAACTTCTTCCCAATGTTAATCTATAAATAAAGGTTATGGGAAAGATATTCTTATGCACTGTTTCTAACTCATACAATTTGTTTTATGCTTGCTCTGATTAAACGGCTGATCCTCAATGGTTTCACTAAGGAGCCAAAGACCCATTTCATACACAGTGCTAAATAGAAGTTTTTCAGTAATCCCCTTGAGTCTCAGAACTACCTGCTTGCCTTTGCTCTGTCTACTTACCTGTGTTACAACTCTTTATGTGTTTCTTTTCTTTCCCTCTGTTGTCTGACACATGCTTATATGTTGTATGTTTATTTACTTATGCGTACATAATTTGCATGTATTCTTGCTGCATGTTGTTTGTGCATGACATACTGCTGTTTGTGATGTTAGTAGGCATGCACTTGCAGCTGGTATTTGACTATATGCTGTATTCTTCTGGATGTTATGATAGTGCCTATAATATCTGTGGCTCATGTCATGTCTGAAAACTGCCTCTTGCAACCAACACACAGATACACACACACACACACACACACACACACACACACACACACACACACACACACACACACACACACACACACACACACACACACACACGCACACACAGACATATACACTGACCAACCAAATAAATAAGGAAGCAAGCAAATAAGTAAATAAACAAGCAATCTCTTCTTTTCACCTCTTGTTTTCCAGAGACATACATAAAGGCCTTTGTCCTTTACTGAACTTTTTTATTTGTGGTCTGTGCTCCTGCACAAATAAAATCTGCAGAAATGAGCACTATAAAGGGAATCAGACATTTGACATTGCAGTGACCATGACATTTTATTTGAAACATATCTAGAATCCATCCTTTCTTTTTTTTTTACTTCACTAGCATAGCATCTGGCTGTTTTTAACTGATAGATATGACAAGTTTTAGCTCCAGTTCCTACTTTGTGACAGTCGGCATCTCTGCTTACACGATTATGTAATTTTATGCTTAGGGCCAGATTCACGAAGGCTTGCACGGAGTCTAAGAGTAGAGAAAGACTCCAGACAGCCAATATGTCTGCCGAGCGATCCTGGAACAGCCGACAGGGGTGTGGATGAGAGCTCCTAAAGCAACTCTTGCACGGACAGTGTTAGGTTATGCAAATTACCTCATTTGCTGCTGAAAGCTATGCAAATGAGGTAAATTTGTGATCCAGGAAACACTAACCTGTCCGAGTAAGAGTAGTGTTATTTGCAGAATTGGTAACTGAGTACCGTTCTGCAAATAGCAAAACGGAGCAATGACAGCTCCAAATAAAGGATGCATCCAGTTGAGGAAGCATACCAATGGCCAAATATAAGGCCATTGGCATTTATATGTGTTGCAAAATAATAAAAAATATTTTTTTCCCCTGATCTCTGATGTTTAAGGTTAGCGTAGTGCTGCGCAAACGTACGGTGCTCTAAAAACCAGAAAAAAATTAAAAGCCAACAATAGGCATTTTATTAAAAATATCCATCTGCCATGCAAGTGAATGGCTGGCTGAAGACAACATGGTTACTGAGTAGTGGTTGCTAAGGGGGGAAGCTCAGTCAGAGAGATGTAACCAAACATTAGTAGGCAATCCTATGCAAATTAGTATAAGGATAGTGAAACCCAATTTTCCCTGCCATGTGAACCATGTCCCTAGAGTGTAAGAGTAGGATTAGGGGAGTAACAGAGTAGAAGATAGGTGACATCATGAGGGGGGTATGTATCAAAGACTGTAAGCTTATTGGAGTAGAGTGGCATGTGCTTGCTGTGAGTTACTCAGGACTGGAAGAGGCGTGTCTACAGTTGTCTGAACTGAAACCCAGAAACCGAAGGTGTACGCTGTGGCTACCACCAAAGTTTCTTGCAAAGATGCTTACACTGTGTGCGTGCGTGTGCACGCCTGTAAACCTGTCTAAGCCTGTGTGCATGTGTGTGCGCCCGTGTAAGCCTGTGTAAGGCTGCCTAAGCCTGTGTGCGCAGATGTGCACCCGCCTAAGCCTGTGTAAGGCTGTGTGCGCTCATGTGCGCATGTTTGCGCTTGTTTGTGCGGCTCTGCCCCCTGTGGAAACAGAAAGGGAAAAGGAAGGAAAAGTGGTAGTAGGAAGTTAACCAAGGAGAAGTAGCAGACCTGCCAGGTGAAATCAAGCAGAATCAGCCAATTACACTGGCAGTCCACTAGCCCAGCCCAGCCCAGCACTTAAAACTCTGCAAACAACATTCCCCCATGTTTTACTCAGAAACACTGCAACACTGCAGTATCCAAAGAGAAGTGAAAACTTAAAAAGCTTAACTGAGACAAAAAATGTTAGGGGCTACCATTTCTATTATAAGGTAACATGTGCAAGATGCTGAGGGTGGTGCCACTGCAAATGTTGCTGAGCAACCCACAGTGAGGAGATGGAGAAGAGTGTACAGACCTACCAGGGGCTACATGAGCTGGAGATAGTGGAGCGCTATAGAGTGGACAGAGAGCTCCTACAGCAAATTGTTGAGCTGTGCAGGCCATGCTTCACACATAGAACCAACAGAGGGGAACCCATTCCAGTGGAAACCAAGGTATGTGTTGGCCTAAGAATACTAGCAACAGTTACCTTCCAGAGACCAACTGGTGATATGATGGGGATTTCACAGGCATCAGCATCCAGGGTACTGCACCAGTTCTTGAATGCCATGTCAATAGATGTCAGTGATCATGTATATTTCCCCAATTCCCATGAGGTATTGGCCAGCAATATGCGTCTCTTCCAGCAAATAGTGGAATACCCTGAGGTAGTGGGTGCAATTGACTTCACACACATACACATCAAAGCACCAGCCGGTGAGCAGGGTAGGGCCTACATCAACCGCAAGGGCTTCCACTCCATCAACTGCCAGGTTGTGTGTGATGCCCAGGGCATAATACTGAATGTGTGTGCTGGCTTCCCTGGAAGCTACCACTATTCCCATATCTGGCATCTGACGCAGCTCTACCAGACATTTGCCAATGGGGACATCCCTGACGGTCACCTAGTGGGGGATGCTGGATACGCACTGGAGCCATGGCTGATGACACCCATCAGAAATGCACACACACCTGAACAAGAACTCCATAATGAGGCACACGCACAAACATGAAATGTAATCGAGTGTGTGTTTGAGATGCTCAAGTCACGGTTCCAGTGCCTGGACACATCTGGTGGAGCCTTGCAGTACTCACCAACTACATGTACCCAAATTGTCATGGTATGTGCCATGCTACACAATATGATCCTGCGAAAACAGCTGCAGCAGGAACAGCATGGGGCAGGGCCAAACATCCCCCCACCATTGCCAAGTCCTGCACGTGACTCGGAGGAGGAACAACCTGAGCCTGCCTCAGTAGACAGAAGGAGGCGTGCCCAGTATGCCTTGGCCTTGGCAAAGAGGCAACGCATAGCACATACACTGGCTCAGTAGGAACCCTGGAAATGATACCTCTCTCTGACTCGCACATAAAATAAAAGGGATGCCTAACTTGACACTACCTGTTTCCAAACATGTATAGGGAGTGTAGTATGTGCATCAGACATAGGCAGCCCTGCAGTACCACCAGAGACATAATTGCCATGTTTTAAGCAATATAAAGCAGTGCTAAGCACATTTACCAATATTTAGTATATGTAAAAAAAATTGCCCGTGCTAACTAGCACAATGTTGGGCAACGTTAAGCAATGTTGGGCAAGGTCGGGCAAAGTCGTGCAAAGTTGAGCAAAGTCAGGTAAACATGCTCATATTTGCTTTACTGTTCCTTAAGCAGTCCGGTCTGCCCAGCATGAAAATAAAAAGCAGTGACAGGGCTCAAACCCAGGATACTGTGCACTATAGTCACAGTACTGAACCACTAAGCCATGATAGCATTTCAATGGCACAGACACAGCAGGATAATTGTACAGTAATGCAAACACAAAGAAAGGATGCAACATGCCCCTAAAGATGCATATGGCCTAGGCAGACAGAGAACATTAGGCCAGGCAGTGTGATGTGGGTTGTGTAGGCTATGAAGTTGCAATGTGGCATTGGACGCTAAGAAGTGTAGTACAGTAGTATGCCTTAAGCCAGTATGATAGACAACAGTTTATTTGTGTCTTTCGGCTTTTCCCGGTTAGGGGTCATCACAGCGGAACTCCAGTCCGCTAATGATTGACAGTTGATTTTTACGTACTGGCTTGCCAGGCCTAACTCACAACCTTCAACGAAGGTACGCCCTTCACTCATGTCTCCACGCAGAAGATGCTCTAGCTGAGAATCGAACAGGACAGCGTTTTACTGTGAGGCGACGATGCTACCGCAGCACCACTACCGCAGGTTACGATAGGCAACAGTACAGACTGAAATGGTGTACCGTACATAGCAGTGCAGGCATAGCAAATGTGTTTAAGTGTCAGGTGAACCCCTCATGGTATGTACGCCTACCTGACACTGTTGGGTTGTGGGTTTTGCTTTTACTACTGTATGACATATCAGAATGACACAGATATGTGCATTGCACATGTGATGTAGCTGTGTGGCAAATACATATACGTACATGTGACTTCAATTATTGCATGTGTGGGAATCCTGCTTTCTCCAAGAGCACATCTGTCATCTTTTCAAGAGTGTGCTGCTGCTTTACAAACCTTAGGTCACATCTGTATGCTTGTGACAAGGCTAGCCACTGCAGTGATCCCTGGCCTAGGTCAACTGTGTCACACAAACTAATTACAGTTTCTATAGAATTGCATGAGTGAGGGTTTATGGCCATGGTATATGTCAGACCTGTTCAAACGCAGCAAGGTCTATCAATGATGGCTATTCATTATAGGTGTACAACAACCTTTGTGGATATGCATGCAGACCCCTTATTGCTTATGTGATCCACCGAGGGATTTAAACATACCTTTGGAAATGTGCTTATCAAAGGAGAGATGACGTACCACTTGGTTGCATGTGCACATCAGTACCTGTTCTTCATGTTGGTGGCTACTACCTATGTGGTACTGTGGGGATACTATGTTCCGTAAAGCTGGATGACTATGCTTTGGTTGGCTTATAGCTTTACAGCATGGGTTTGACAACAGGGATCTGTCTGTGTGTTACCCTTGTGGAGGATGTGTGTGTCATCTGGAAAATGCATTATAGGCCACAGTATGCATTACCAGACATGGACAGACATATCCCTACTGTGACTGGTTGTACCTAAGAGAGCTATATGCCAAACAGGAGTGGTCTCAGTAATGGGTGCAGGTGAATACCACTGGTTACTGGTATAGTATAGTACCTGAAGGATCCAAATGTTACTGTGTGTCCTACATCTGTGTGTCAGTTGTCAAGACATCATCTAATGATTGGTTATGGTCAGGCTGTTGAAGTTATGTATACTACCAGAATGCAAAACAATGACAGATAGTAACAGTATCACCCACAGCACAGTGTCAAACCATGTCATACACACATGTGTAGTCAAGTTCCGAAATGTGTGTAGTACAATGCATACTGGCCACCAATCGAGACTATGGAGTGTTATTGTGTAATGCCGGGCATGTCACCCTGCCCATGTGTCCACTATGCACGTACATGCAGACAGTGCACCTCCACCATGTTCACAAATGTACACCTGCAAATCTGTGCCACACACATCCCACACATACTTTCCACTCTCTAACACATGCTGCCAATACTACACACATCAGCCAAGTGGCACGTGGGTGGACAATACACTATTGGAACTAACCCTGGTGTAAACATGACTACATTGACAATCATAGCTTAAATGCATTATGCCTGCTCAGCTACACCTTCAAGCATATCATTACACTCTACTGCTGACAACATGCTAACATTGCTATACTACTATAAAGTCACCCTGTACATCGGCACCATGGTAGCCTGTTCCTGCATCGATGTTACAGATGACAGGAGGTGGCACAGGTTTCTTCATATGCACAGGGCATGTTGCTGGTTTGCCAGAGGCCTACAGTGAGCCATACAATCGACATGTATATGTGTGTGTGTGTGTGTGTGTGTGTGTGTGTGTGTGTGTGTGTGTGTGTGTGTGTGAGGGCCAAGAGTACTGCTATGGGCCAATGTTGATGTAATGTGTGCAGGTATGTGTTAGCCCTAGGTGTCTTGTTTATGTGTGTGTGTGTGTCTGTATGCACACAGTTCCACCATGTGGCTGCCATATATGGGTATTTGTGGGACAGCCACAGACCGTACCTGCTAGGCTTTACAGATCACCATCTCTGGCCATGGATACGGTACCTGTGCCTGGCAGGGGTGCTACTGACACTATCAGGTACTACGCTTGACTGGGTACTATCCCCAGAGGTAGATGGATTTACACTGGACCCAGGTCCCTGCTGGAACTGTCCAGAGCCATGTGCACGTGGTCTTCTAGGACGGTCTATGGACAGCCCACCCCAACATTGCTGGGGCTGGTACTGGCACTACAGGAACAGCTGTGACTTGAGGGACGTCTGCGGCGACTGCCAGCTGCTGATGTTGCTAGCATACGTCCACATCAATGACTCAACCATCCCGCACTGTCCTGACACATGGACATGACATTGCAGAGGACATTTAATGTCTCACCCCAACGTCTATCAGTGACCTCAGTGTAATGACGGATGGCACCTGCTAAGTCATGGATACTGTCAATTACGGCGGTGTTATGTGCCCTCTGTGCCCTTAGTCCCTCTCTGTTGTACCATTCCATATGTGCCTGTGCCTCCATGACAGCCTGGAACATGCGTGAGGTTGTAAGACCTGTGGCACATCTGCCAGTGGCATGATGAGCAGCAGTGCTCCGACGAGAACCCCTGGACATCTGTTTATGTGGTACCCTGCCAGACATGTGGGTATGGCTGCTGTGTCGGGATGCATGTGCCATAGATACCACACTGTCCTGGCCAATGCCGGCTGTATGCTGTCCCTCAGCTAAGGACATTAGTGATGGATGTATTGGCAGTATGACTGTGTGCATGGATGGGGTGGACACTTGTGTACTGTTGATTGTTGGCCCAATGACAGACCCTGGCAAAAATACATGTGCCTCAACACACCTATCATCATTATCACTATCATGCTCAGTGACATCAGTTTCCCTGCTGCAGTGAACCAGCCCAAAATCAGCACCTGTGAGAGGAAGACAGGAAACACACTTTACGACCTGTACATGATGTCTGCACACATTGCACACAAATACACTCCTCACTAAAATAGACACACACACACACACACACACACACACACACACACACACACACACACAAAACCAGCAATCTAGAGCATACTCAATAGCGTGTGATGGTGGGGTACAGTATCACAAGCCAAACATTTATATCAAACGTGACGGCATGCAGGACGTGTGTTGCTCAACAGCATGCAGTGTGAGTGTAGACAGCCCTTGCTAATAACAGTATACATGGCTTTGATGCATGTGTGTTTTGTTCAGTGACTGGCCTCACCCTGGAACGCAATGTGTACATGGACACAACATTGATGTGCAAGTATTAAAAGCTCTGCAATGTCCTGTGCACCATCACTCACAGGTATACATACCATGGCTAGATGTGTATCAGTGTGTCACATAGATATCCATTTCTGATTAGAGCATCTGTGTCTTTAGCAGATAATTGTGGACACAGGTTTAGCACATGCATACTATGTATACACACAGGATAAGTGTTGCATGTATACCTGATGGAATACCATTGCTCAACATAGCCATTGTACAGTGGTTATGGTGAGTGTAGGACATATTGTGGACATGCCAGTGCCAGCCATGACATGGCATGCTACCACACAACTGCAACATTAAACATCACACATACACAATGTCTGTCATGTGACCTATACACTCAATAGCATTACAAGACATATGTGTGTCACTTTGTACAAATGGTGATTGTTATGCATATTGTGTATGGGTGCATATGTTTGCACACACACAACATTGAGGTGCATAGTAATTAATGATATGTGTAGTACTGTGGCCACTGTAACTGGATGGGGTGTAGTACCATGAGACATCATCATGCAGCATCATGTGGTCACTCAAGGCTACTATTGCGTGCCAGATCGGCACATACCATGCTGTACCTGAACTGCAGTACCATGGCTACATTCACCATTTCACGGCCAGTTGTTACATGCATTTGTAAGGTGCCCAATAGGGGGCATTGCCTAACATGAATGTGTTATGTGTTGAAGAGTGTCGCACAGCCACATGAGAGGCCTCTACCCCTCAGGTATATTATGTGTGCTGTGTGGATGACATTTGGGATACTGGAGTGTGACCTTACTGCGGGTGTCTGAATAAGCCATGTGTAGCATGTTAACGTGTACTGCATATGACACAGTTGTGTATGTTGTGTGCGTGTGTATCAACTCTGCCTATCCAACATCCACTACAGTGTTGCCACAATTGTGTGGGATGCTCTGTGTATTGCATGTGTTTGAGGCAGCTACTCACATTACTGACATGTGCATAGTCTCACAGCAAACATGCACAGCATGCATTCTGTGCTGGTGTGTGATGTGTACATGGCCTACACCTCACCTATGACATGCACATTTAATTAGCAATATTAAATGTAGAACAGACTCACCAGCATGGGTCTGCTGCCTTGCTGTCACACCAGAGGGACCTACAAAGATATGAGACAGTTTATCAGTGGCAACAACTGTGGCATTGCTACTGTGTGTTTGCAATCTTACAGTAGTACAACTGTTGACAGTCACAGGCCTGCAGATTATATTCCAAATTATCATTATTGCACAACACTGGGCACCACATCTTGTAACTACACAGTACACATCTCACATAAGCATGATCTACCAATAGAGGTAACAGTAGTGTACAGCTATGCCATGTTACCTGCACGCTCCATGTCAACTTGCTGGGTGGCTCCAGCCTCCATGATGATGCATGTTAGTTGTTGTTGTTGTTGTTGGCCAGGAGGCACCTGACTCAGGAGCAGCTCCTCCACTCTGGTGAGGGGGGGATGGATGGCTACCCCACCACCTGTGGCAAGCTGTTGTCTATGGATATCAGATGCACGCTGCCGGATATGTCTAATTAAATCACTGCAGTGATGGCGTACCTGCTCATATGTCCGGTTATGCATGCCTACGTCATTTACCCTACGCACAAGATCTTGCCACAATGCAGTCCACTCATGCTGGTCCTGGCTGGTTCTTGTTCTTGAGAACAGCAGGGTGTTGTGCTGAACCATGGTAGCTGTAATCACTTCCTCCTCTGCTAGGCTGTATGAGGGATTACGATGGTGGGCCATGACCCTGCAAGACAATGAAACAATATGTGTGAGCAAGTCAAGTGGCACACTTAACATTCTAAAGTACAGATATCAATTAATTGACATATATAGCAACCTATTGGCTGTCAAAGGATACACTCTTTCAATACCACATATCAGTGCTCAACCCACAACTGCCTGACAGTGCCTGGCACACTCTATATATCAAACCATGTTTTGCACAGCAACAAAGATAAACCAGTATGTAAGACTATACAACAGTACATGGCACACTGTATGCAACACAATGCACCACCTAGCCAGAGGAGGTATATATCAAGCTAATGCATAACGTAACATGTAATCTATTGCAATGATTGTAAAGTCCAGTTACAGTATTACCAGTATACCACACTAGTCATTGATGGCAATCCCCTGCCTAACATATGTGCTTATTCGTTAATATAGGTGGCATACTGCTGTACTACACTATACATGTTGCTAGATGCACACCTATATCCTATAACACACATATGACCGAGGCCATGGTACAGGCATACACACACACACACACACACACACACACACACACACACACACACACACACACACACACACACACACACACATCAGACATACATACCAGACACAAAGGTATGGCAACCCACATGACCTTTACCTGTGTACCATACAGTACTGTGTGTCAGTAGTTACAAGACCTTATGCCTGAGGTATGTCATCTGTGAGGACTATGGGGAACAAACAAAACAGTGGTTCCAATACATGTGGACATACACCATACTGTGCTGTTTAGGCATACAGCTTCAGGTAGTACTACAGTTCATTCAGGGGTTGGATTCACCAGCAGTAACACTCAATAAGCATACATGTACTGTTGTAGCCTACAATGGGACACCCCAGTCGACACCAACAGACTACGTCAGACCGTCTGGCATACCGCTTTTTATGCCTAGCAATAGCATGCACATCTTTTGCTGGGATCACAGCTAGGACACATAATACCATGACAGAAACAGTTTCCCACTTAGCTATCACATATATACAGAACTCTGACACATTCACCAACACATTCACCATCACACTCAGTCAACCTCACATAGTAATTATTGCAACAGATATATCTCTCCGTATGTGTGTGCCATACACACACAAGGTCCACACTGTTGTAAGTCCCTGGACCTCATGGCTGACCTGTTGGGCATTGCTGCAACATGAACAGGTGTCACGTGAGCACACAGTAAAATTAGAGTGCATATACATAGCTGCAAATGTTAGATTAGCATACTAGCCTGGTACAGCAGTTGGCAATGCTAAGCTACATGTTGATATGACTAGCATGCATGTGTTAGTCTGTCACATCCATGGTTATATAGCTGTATGCGTTACTCCCCCAAGCAGCCATTGTCCACACTACTGTACAGACCACAGATAACATGGTTCAGATGTTTGACATTTAATTCTAAGCTACATATATCTCAGTTATGTCCCACTGCACACAGCTACACACTGATTTGTCCATGGCAGTAGTTATGCAGGGCATCTGTGCATAGATACGTACTGCTGCCACATATTGATGTTTCAAAGCATGTAGAGTAGTCTTCAAATACATATACTACATGCCAGTAAATACATATCTGTTACATACCTTTCCTTTGTATGTGTTTGTAGTTTTCAGTTTGGTGTGTCTTAGGCTTTATTTTTTTCCCCCTGGTGTGGGTTGGTGTGTGTGTCTCTGTCTCTGTCTCTCTCTCTCTCTCTCTCTCTCTCTCAGCATCTGCAATGGGATGATTGCATGTGTGACCAGCAAGTACAGCCTGCTTTTATAGGTATCTTCACATGTTCATGTGATGGCCTCTGCACCAATTGGTGGCCATCATTTGGTAACTGCATGCAGCCTGCTGTGTGGTAATTGCAGTACTCACTGTCATAGCAACCCAATGCTATAAATTGCTATGTCAGGTAGGCGTAGCCCTTTCAGCTTTCCAAAGTGGGGCCCATGCTTGTTTGCTGTGGACACCGTTATGTAAGTCAGAAGGTTAGCATAGTTCTTATATCTGAAGCTAGGGGTGTAGCCAGTGATTTAAATGATGTACTCAGACCTGAATGTTGCCACTTCCACTACACAGTTGTCAGTGTAGAATTGTACTCACCCCTACAAATGCTAACACAAGATACATGGGAATATGTAGTTTCTTTTCTACTTATACAATTAACTGCCACACAAAAGTAGTTATTGAGATGTATTCATTTGGCACGTGAACTGTTTGTGAACTGCTATACTGTGAATATTAATTTACTCACATTTGAACAGTTTGTGCTTTTTTAGTGTTGACATTAGCACAGGCTGCTCAAGGAATCTGGACAAATTTCAGCACTGAGTATGCCTACCTACATCCTTGGTGGATCCTGAACACACAGGTATATTGTACATGTGGGTAGGGGTGCAGAAGGACAGAGAGCATTATGTATTAATGTGTGAACTTTATCTAGCTAAACTTAAAGGGTTGCTGTGTACCTGTTAGTTTACCAAGGCAAGTAGTCTGTCTGTGTAGCTCCCAACTGTGGACCTATCCAGATGGTAGCCAGAGGTTAGCCTGTTATTTTTTGTCTGTGCACCACACTGGTCTTTTCAGCACTGGAACAATGGCATTGTCACAGTTGGTTGCTACCAGTACATGGCTACATCCCTTGGTATTTCAGTGTTGCACTTCTACATAAGGGTATGCGTCTAGAACTCCTTCCAAAGCTATTTGCACAGTGTGTAACAGCAAAATAGCTGATATGCCTGTGTGTTTCTACCTCTGCCAGGCCTCTCAAACACTCAGATACATATTTGAACAGACTCAGGGAAAAGTAGGTAGAAGTGAGGTACACCTTTACAATATTAGAGACATTAAGTTGAGACTTTTTGAAAACCAGAGCATATGGATTAATACACATTTCCTGAAGTACAAGCAGTGTCTAACTCTTACGTATTGTCATTATTCATTAAGTGTAATTCCCCACCTTTCTGCCTAATGTCAGTACCTTTCAGAGGGTTTCAGAGGGACACAGCTAAAACCTGTCTCAAAATCAGGGACATGCCTGAAAATTAGTCACAGTTGGGAAGTATGGCCTCTGTCCTAATCAGATATGCCAGTGTTTGTCCTGCTATGATACTGTGTGGGGGTTGTAAAGTGCTGCTGGAACATTATTTCCTGCTAGAATGGTTGGTTCTCTTTTCACAGTCATGTAATGCAATTCCACAAGAACTGCTGGTAAAGATCCACAGAACAGGATTTGTGTTATGGCATTCCTATTTGTCCTTTATGTTTACTCATTCTGATGCATGATGTATTTATTTCAGCACCAATTTGTTGTATGTTTACCATGGCTTAGTGGTACTTCATGCAGTCTAGTATGTACAAGGTCCGGAGTTCGAGGCTGACAGAGGTGTTTTATTTTGCTGCTGGACAGAACAAGGGCCCTGACATACAGAGTGACTAAGGCACTTTTAAGCAGTTGTAAGTGGGTTTGGGTGGGTTTGCACGATGCTTAGCTAAGTGCACACAAGCGCATACAGGCGTACACTCGCGCAAACCCGCTAACTACTGCATAAAAGTGCTTACTCCCGCTAACCACCGTGCTCATTTCT
This sequence comes from Protopterus annectens, assembly GCF_019279795.1. Lineage (NCBI taxonomy): Eukaryota > Metazoa > Chordata > Ceratodontiformes > Protopteridae > Protopterus > Protopterus annectens. The sequence continues at coordinate 342,078,616 of NC_056734.1, forward strand.
TTGAAAGAAAAGAAAATGGGGAGATAGGAAAGTGGAGTAAAAGGGGGTACAAAGAGGGAAAGACAGTAGGGAAAACAGCTTGGGCTGTGCAGGACGGGTGCAGGGAAGATCCATAGCTGCCCATTTCTTTAACAGCAACAGCTGTGCATTTACTAGTAGTTTGGAGGGAAATTTGAAACCTTCCACCCCTGAGAGAGGGATGAGGACAACGAAGTATTTTTGTACTGCCAATTAAATTTCAATTTATGTGTCCAGTGGACATGTGCAAAATGGGCAGCTATGTATGGGGCGTAATTTTTTTGTGGGAGCAGATTGCCCATTTTTTTTAGGTGAGAGTGTAATGTGGGGTAGGGAAAGTAGGTATATTTTGGGAGGTAGGTTTGGGAGGTACACAGACAAGACAAACAAGATGCATACAGGGGTGGAATATGAAACATGGGGTAGGTGAACACCATTGACGGGGAAGGATGTTTGGAAATCGCAAGCCCATGAGCCCACAGATGGCAACAGTGGAACTGAGATCCCCACCCATGGACAGTCACCACTGCACCTTCACAGCCCAGAGGGTGGCTGTGCTGGGGGCTACATAGGAGGGGCAGGTTCACCCCTGAGTCGTGCCACTCTTGCCTCGAGCTGGTGTAGAGGATCAGATACTGAACGATCAATCTCCCTACGCACCGCAGCCCGGACCATTCGGAGGATGATAGGTGGCCCTCCTCCAGCCACGCTTGCACAGGGGGACAAGCCCCATCCCCTGCAGCACTTCCACCTGAAGGTGGCACAGGACCAATGGAGGAGGAGATCCCGGGCTGGGCACCGGACCTGCTGGTGCCAGGTGCCATCGCCAGCTGAGGTGGGACAGGTGGGTCCGCTGGGACCGGCCTTCCCATACGTTCTATGTTTAGGAGGATTTAATGACATTATGGGTTAGTAATAGCCAACAGCATTCCAATTTAGTTGTAACAGCATACAGTAGTATTCCCATTAACACAACACACCACAGTTCCAACAGTTGAACAGCAAGCATAACACATGCATATATGGAACAACAGTGGACATTCCAACAGCATGCAGGATTGATTGGTGGCAACAGGCCACCAAGATTGTGGTGTGTGAACAGGGCACACGCATCAAAGTAAATGCAGATATTTATAAACCAATAGGACATGTGTCCCAACAAATGTTATGAGATTAGACATACCCATTGAGGTGTGGAATTGCATTGTTTATGCACATACAGTAGGGTGTAAAAAGATACCTCCATTAACAACTTATATATACTTATAGTTTACACTACATTCCTATTGACTGCAGTTATATATCCCCTACATGTATTATTACACTAGGCAATGTCCGTTAAATTATGGAAAAGGTTTTGCTAGTTCTTGATATACCTGACCTGTATCTGACATACAAAAACTGTCCTGGATGCAGATGTTACTGCTACCTATTTATATATTTCATTTATATTTATATATCTACATATATGGATGTGCTCAGGTGACATTATCAGGTATATGTTAACAGCCCCCTACATTTTTAGCAGCACACTGACATTTCTGGGGAACACAATAACAAGCTACTCATGCACCAGATTAACCTATACATGCCGGCCATGAACCAACAGTTGAGGACTATATATATGCTTAACAGCTACTGGCACTCCCTTCATCCACTTTATATGGGCCTACCCATGTGTGGGTTGACTGCGCTTAATACAACAGTACTATTTCTATAATGCAAGGGTACAACAACATATCGAAGAAAGTGACACAGACACACTCCAGGAATTATACCTTTATTAGTTACATTACACACTTTTCTAGTGGCTCTTTCATTTATTTGATATATCAATGCATGCAGAGGTCTTTTATTCAAGACATATTATACCTTTATTAATGGATTACAACACCTTTTCACACTGTCTCACTTATTTTAAGTAACAGTACATGCAGAGAAGTTATTCAGCACTTATTATACCTTTATTAATGGGTTACAACACTCTTTTTCAGGCTCTCTCACTTCTTTTATATGACAACACATGCAGAATAATTACTAACCTGCCTGGTGGCACAGCCTTAGCAGCCTATCTGCATAGGCTTGCTGATTCGCAGCACGGACACCTGCAGCTGTGAAGTAAATGAAGGGATATTGAGACATACCTATCCATAATATAGACTACAATAGCAATTCTTACATACTTCATTCCATGGCTACATACTCAGTAGTGGGGCATTTTCCATTTCACGGGCCTCCTGTATCCACTGGTTCAGTCGGTCATCCCTGCGTCTCTTCAGGTCTGAGTAGTGGTGTCTGACCTGCTCACCAGTCCAAGGGATGCCTGTGGCACTGGTGAGATCATGTGCTAGATGGTTCCAGGCTTCCGCTTTGTACTCAGTGTCCTGCAACTGGCCCTGAAGGAGTCTTGCATCATGATGATGGACGAGGAGCCAAACCATTACTTTTGACTCCTCAATGCCCCACCGTTGCACTCGAAAACGAGAGCCCTCTCCAACACCTGTCATACTGTCTGCAGATGGGAGCTACAACCAGTTATGGCAATTATTCCCGCCTATGGAGCTTAAATATGTCTAATTTCCCGCACTTATTTGTGATTGGCCGGTTTTGAAAAATCTCAGCTAAAAGCAAACCTGCTTAGCAATGGGTAAACTTCCATTGATGGCCAGGTGTGTCATTATGCAGTTATTAACATATGACACACCTGGCCATGTTTTTTTTTTCGCTGACCGCATTGTGTAGCTCTGTTTTCAGAACTGCACACACCCTGCATAAGGCTGCTCATCTCACAGATTAGCTTAGCATAAAGAGATAAATGCTTGTGAATTCTGCATGTTGTTTTGCAATCATGTATTTATGTAGAAAAGTCGCATTTTATCAATTTTCCATTTTCATTCTTATGACCTAAACTTGCAAAATAGCTTTATTTATTGCTTCCCCAAAATATTATCTCTTTTACATGTATATATAATATAATATAACTTATTATGGTAATCGGGCAATTTAGGAATGTTGCATCCACCTTACACTGGCACATGGCTAGATGCTCATGCTCAGGTATTGCAGGCTGCTGAATTATGTTAGCTGTTGCTGCAGCTATTGTAAACTTGTGTTTGCAAGAGGCTGTTATAGCAGCCACTACTGTAATACACTGTACTGTGTGCGACTTCACCCATGGTGGCGCAGGATCTTCTGACCAAGCTTAACATTTCATGCCTTCCATGACACTGACATAATGAACTGGTACAGCAAAGACAGAGACACCATGCAGGAAATTTATGGACGTCTAATGGCCTCATTTGCAGCCTCATGGGACCCATGGAGCACCTATCCCAGTGGATACAAAAGGATTTGTGGCTGGTGCGCTTTACATATATTAGCTACAGGGACGTTTCAGACTGGGGACACTGTGTAGGTATTTCAGGTATCTACTTTGAGAATACTCCAGCACTTCCTTGTTGCCATGGTTCAGCATGTGAGGGAACATATGTGGTTCCCATGTACCTCAGAGGACAGAACAAACACAATGCATGACTCCTATGATATATACTGCTTCCTTGAGGTTCTGAGAGCCATAGACTGTACACATATCAAAATAAAGTACCCACCTGGGGAACTGAGAAGCAGGTATGTAAACTGTAAAGGGTATCACTCCATCAACTGTCAGGTGGTCTGTAATGCACAAGGTATCATCTACAAAGTGTGTGCAGGCCACCCAGGCAGTTTCCATGACTCGCCCATATGGCCTCTATCAATATATTCTGAAGAGAGATTTCCCATAGGGGCATCTTGTTGGTGATGCTGGATATGCCCTGGAATGCTGTCTCATGACACAAGTTAGAAATCCACATAATCAAATTGAACAGTTATAAAATGCTCTAGCACAAACCAAAAACATCATAGAACACGTGCTTGAGCTGCTGAAGTCATGATTATACTTCCTGAATATATGGTGCCTTACCACCTCGTGCAAAAATACAGATTGTTTGTGTCGTGCTACACAATATTATAGTTAGGAAGCAGTTACAGCAGGATGGCCTCATGCAGATACGGCAGTTCCCAACCCCACAGGAAGCAACAGCAGATACAGATGAAGACCCAGAGGAGGAACCAACAGCAGGGGATGACCATGCCATTCGGAGCCGGGCACATTATGCTTTGGCAATACCAAAGAGGCTGTAGATGGCATACAGCTTTACAACATAATTATACAAGAGCTAAGCAGATACAATGCTGTAAAAGTAATGCATATGAAAGCACCAGAATATGCTTACCTATGCTTTGACTGGCCTTTTTGTGCATCAGATAAAGGCAACATAAACAGTAATGTATTATGGTCAGGATGCAGTTGCAAAAAAATAGGCAGAATTCATAAGAGCAAATTTGATGAGATGAGTGGCCATATGCAAGGTGTGTGCAATCCAGAAAACACAGCTACACACTGCAGCCAGCCAAAAAAACATGACCAGCTGTGTCATATGTTAATAACTGTATAATGAATTGATGAGTATATTAATAAGGCATGGTGGGGGAAGGGAGTACACAAGTATACAAGAGCTAAGCAGACATATAACAGAAAAAAATAATGCACAGAAATACAGACTATGCTTACACATATATAAGCTGGTCATGTTCTGCATCGGTCACAGGAAGTCTAAGTAGCAACATATAAGGGCAGGGTACTGTTATCATCATTTGCACAGGTGGGGAATGGACTAAAGAACTGCATGTCTTTCAGAAGGAATATGTGAGTGAGAGCACAAAGGTTCATAAAAATAAATAGTGCTAGTATGGAAAGTGCCAGAAATGGTATGAGAGGCTTAACGTTGGGATGTGTCAGGGTTAGTGGAAGTGTGGGATGTGCTGTGGGCTGTGGCAATCATGTATATGTGTGCATCTAAAGGTAAACAACAAAGGGTTTAGCTTCACGTTCATGTCCCTACCCATGAGAGCAGACTCTGCCAGTAGTTGCACTGGCTGTCCCATAACCTTGGTTAGATGTTGGTGGAGGCTATGCTGCCATGACAATGATCACGACCACAGCAATGGTCTCTCCTAGGTCTAGACACATCCACAACTGATGTTGCAGTAGACATGCAGGAACTGCATGAAAAGGATCTCTCCCATCCATGGCCAAGTCAACTAAAGTGTGAGGAAGTCAAAGATGACTGGCCATGAGAGCAGCCACTTGCCTGTCTCAGATGATCCAGAGTAGATACTGCACTGTCCAATGTGTAAGTCATTCTATCCAATAACTCAAACATATGTTACATGCAGTCCTGTATGTCAGCATACACAGTCTGGATTGCCCTTACAAACTCTGCTGAGACTCTGGTGGAGCCCTCCTGTGCCTCCACAATGGTCCTGCATATATATTGCATGGCAGCTACTGACATACCAACCTGAGATGCAGGGTAGAAACCACATCTCTGAAAAGCACTTGTAGCACTCCCCCTGTGTGGACTCTCCTGCCTAAGAATGCCAGAAGCAGATTCATATATTTCTTTATTGGGGTCAGCACGCTTCCCTGATCCACAGTGTTACAACCAACCTGTCTACTGTCTAAAGGTAGTGTTTCCTGTGTTTGTGCAGATATAGAGGCTATGATCATAATCTGAGGAGCAGATGCGAGGGTCACACTCCCTGTGCCTAACACACTCACACACACACTGCATCCCCTGACTGTGCCAGCTCATACCTGCCATCTTCATTATCATCATCAGAGGCTAAAGATCCTCCAACATCAGACAGGGGTAGTTTCACAGTGCTGGTGTCAGTCAACATTTCACCTGTGAATGCACCAAAAGAAAATACACCTGGTGTAATTATGACCTGATACCAAATCACACATGCAACTAATATCAGTGCAACTATAAACATATATGATATTGCATTATAACCATGCCCATACCCTGTACATGTGTATGTTGCACCTGGAAGCCAGATGTACCTATATGACACAACTGAAACAGCTACTTTATACAGGTTTTGATATCACTTACCCGAACTGCAGGACATCAAATGGCTGATGTGCGAACTCACGATTCCTAAGGGGCAGGAAATTGAATGACGAGCGGTCAACCGAGGTTAGTCGAGAAAGTGACGTACAGAGACTGTGGAGGGAGGTCGCGCTTCAGTGAGGAACAGGGGAGTAGCCCATTTCCTCACTGTAGTGCGATCTCGGAGTTGGTATATTTAAGTAGGGGGGTGTGGGGGCATAACCCCCCACATGAGGGGGTGCAGGGGGCATAGCCCCACTGCAAAATAGTAGAGATGAGCTAACTGCTGTGTTTGGAAAAGGGGAATGTCTACATTATGGAATGCACTTTATCGTGCAAACTATTTTTGACATTCCTCTCTTTTGATATGTTAGGCTTAGATGTTATTTTTCGGTCTAATGCACGTTTGATGTTAGTCCATTCGACCTTATCAAGGTAAACCATTTATACACTGTAATGTGATTAACAGCTAAAAATAGGGGCAGGTATAGTGCTCGTAGGACTACATAACTGGAACATCGTTGATGGAAATTCTCTGTGATCTATCTATCTCTGCCTCAACATCCAGCATCACACTGTGGTACTCTGTGAAAGTGGTTCTGGGGTTAAGTGTGGCCAAGAACTCCCACATCTCCATAACAGATTTTTTTGTAGACAGCCCTCCATCTGTCATCCTCTATTCCCATGCCATGGCATGTGAGCTTTGCATGGCAGCACTAAGCATTTTGGTCACTTGTCGGTGGACCATGTTGCAGTTTTAATCATGACCACCCACGACATTTACATTTGTGACAACTTCATACCAGGCATAGTCACAGAAGGGCCAATTGACAGGTGGAAATGAAGAGGTGTCGACTACAGAGATGGAGGCCCTCCAGTACCACCTCATTTGTCATCTCTATGGAGATGGAGGCCCTCTAGTACCCCCTCAATTTCCATCTCTATGAGGATGGAGGCCCTCTAGTATCACCTCATTTTCCATCTCTAGGGAGATGGAGGCCCTCAAGTACCACCTCATTTTCGATCTCTGTATACTTGGGCTTGGAGGTAGATGTGGATTCCTGTGCTGTCTTTTTTGACATATCTCTGTTAGTACAGAAAACAGATATGGCCTCAAAATACAGTTACCATCCCAACAGACATTCAGCAATAATAGCCGGCCACTACAAAATTAGTTGGGCTTGACACTTTAATACATGTTTCAATAAAAACAATCTTGTATTTGAATGTCAGCCATCAGTTGTGTCCTAAGCACAATCCCCCACTTCTTGCCCACCACAAAAATAACAGTATATGACTACAAGTTAACAACCATGCAGCTTCATAAGAACAATAATCATTTGCCACAACAATGATGGACATTTCTTAAACTGTGAGCATGTATGTGTAAGGTCCACAACATTACAATGGTGTATGACACACTTTTAATGCTAGTCCACTCCACAGTGACATTCCTGTATTTTACTATAGCCAATACACTTGCAATGTACACCATCATAGACCACTGGTCGGTATGTGTAGATACACTGAGAAAAGTGAATCCCAGTTCTAGGCCTTCCAGTAAATAGCATGCAGAAATTTATTTACTTGTACATATAAGTAATTCTAAAAAGAACAGCACACCTTATTAAAGGAAATTGTGGTATTATGTAACAACAGGTATTTGCAGTAGGACACAATAGTTTTGTAGTACAAGGATGATCTTTAGCTCCAGTCACACTTTTATCATATAGATTCACCCCCCCACCCCACCCCACACACACACACACACACACACACACACACACATGGGCACAATGAGTATGCTAATTAGGTCTCATCTCATTACTGATTCTGAATTTCTCAAGTCACATGATGAGCAAACTTGATAAACATTGGATTGACTTCCACAAAATGCCAAGCACACAGTTGAACACAGAAAGCCCAGATGACAGGGACTGGAAAATTGTCATCCTCGTACCTCTCAAGTGCACCTCATAATGAGGAATGTTCCTCAGTTTAAATTTTAAACAGCCGAGTTCATCATATTTTTATATTGAAAGGGTCTGACACAAATTCAAGCCTTAGCACTTTTTAAAATGGTATTCAGGATAATTTATACCACGTAATATGAATTAATGAAAAACTTTTATAACTGTAGCATGACACATAATTAAAGTTGTTGTTAAGCTGTTACTAAGTGTTCAACGTGTTGCCTGTTTGTTCAAAGTTAAGGGAATACCAAAGTAGTGTAAACGAGTAAAGGAACACCTCACAGAGCCAAAAAAATCCACGTAAACGTACTTTAATGAAATAACGTTTTCGCCTCTGCTAACGCAGAAGCTTCATCAGACAAGAGAAGAAAGCGCCAAATGAACTCAATATAAAAACTTCAAGCCAGGCAACATGATGTCATTTCCTTGGCAACATTAAACAAATCAATTAATTATTTGCTTAAAAAACAATTATTTGTTTGTTTGAACAAGTTTACATACAACCAGTTTAAAATATTATCCTGTATTCTAATGATAAAATGCCAAGTATAGGTGTGCAGAAAAATTATTATACTACATACCCTAAAATAATATGTTTAAAAACACATCCTAACAACAATACATTCATAAAATATGATGAAAAAATTTTAGAATGTTATTTATAACTCAATGCCTAAATAAACCTTACTAAAAGGATAGAAATTTAATTTCATACAAAAGCTACTCCTAGGAGGACATGCATTGCTACCTCAGATAGCTTTTATATTTTAGAATGACAGAAATATTACAAGCTTCATTCAGCCCAGGGACAGAGAAAGCATCTAATAAAAGTTGCCATTCCAATTCTCTTGTTTCAAGTAAAAGGGACTGAGGACCCCCCCCCCGATGCCCACTGTAACAAGGTCAATGCCCATAAAATGGAAACTATGCCCAGCATGGTTTAAAATGTGTTTCGAAAGGGCATTGTCACTTTTTTGTTCTTTATAGCATAATTATGCTGGTAAATATGGTCCCGTAATCTACGGTCCGTTTTACCAACATAAAATGCTTGGCAACAGTCACATAAGGCAACATAGATCACTGATTTGGTTATTCAACTAATTTTATGTTTTATAGTGTACTTCTTGCCTTTAATAGAAAATGAACTCCCGACCTTCAAGAGGCTACACCAATTGCAAGAACCACAAGTGAATGTCCCAGTTTGTCTTGATAAAGGATGCAAAGGTTCCGCTGTCTGTAGAAGTTCTTTTAGATTACTACCCCTCTTAAACACAAAGGAAGGATGTAGACCCAAAATATTTGATAAAAGGGCACTGTTTTGAATGAAATGCCAGTTCTTCTTAACAATGGAACATATGCCATCAACATGTTTATTATGAGTAATAATCAAGCTGGTCTTATAATCACAATTAAGTGATTGATGCAAAGACAAGGGGCCAACAATATCATGTTGGGCAAAATCAGGTTCTAAAAAAAGGGGAGTGCCAGAAGAAGGCCCTAGGGTGGCAATAATAGTCTGTTTACTACTCTGAAGGAAAGGTTGATAAAACCCATTGTCTCTTTTCAAAGAGACCTCTTCAATTAAATTATCTATTACCTCCATAGGATAACCCCTATTGAGAAACATATCCTTCAAGGTAGAACACTCGTGTTCAAAAGCCACACTTGTGCTGCACATACGTACAGCTCTAACCAGCTCCCTTTGACAATCGATTTCTTTTGTTTCCAGCGATGGTTGCTGGAAAAATGCAAGAAGCTGTTACAATAAGTTTGCTTCTAAAAATACTAGACAGAAATACATTGTTATCAGGGTCTTTGATCAATTTAACATCAAGATAGTCAATTTCACTAACCGAAAATTGGTAAGTGAATTTTAGAAATGTAGAAGAGGCATTCATGTAATCGATCAAGTCTGCACAAACATCTTCACCTCCCAGAATTAGTACAAATACATCATCTAAAAAGCGTGTGTAAAACTTGATGACATTTTTAAACTTAGGGTTGTTTAAGAGGAAAGTGTTCTCCCAGTAGGCAACAACTAAGTTTGCCACGCTACCCCCACAGGGGGAACCCATGGCAATACCTCTTTTCTGTAAGTAATAACAATTGTTGAAAATGAAAAAATTAGAGGACAGTATAATGTCCAAAAGAAGTGTAACAACAGCTATCTCATCCTTAGGGGCCTTTAAACTCAAAAGCATTAACTCAACCCATTCAACCGCCTCTTGATGTGGGATAGAGGTGTAAAGATCAATCACATCAATAGTTACAAAATTAAGAGACGGGTCAAATGGAATGTCATCAATGGACTTCAAGAAAGACCAAGAGTCTTTGCAAATTTGGGGTATCGAACCAAGGTATTTAGAAATAATACAATCAACAACTCTTGCACATGGGTGGGTAATGGAACATCTCCCGTCAACTAAGGCACGCATAGGTGGATCAGCCAGGTTTTTGTGAATTTTAGGGATCCCAAACATAACTGGAACCCTTGGGAAGGAAATGTTAATAAAGTTGAAGGTATCGATGTCAATCCTACCTTCAATAAACAAATCCCTAAAATACCCTTTAATCCTGTTATATTGCCCTGTCATCTCATTCAGAGATGAAATTTCATAGGCGGGAGAGTTCAGGACAAGTAACATCCTTTCGGTGTAGTCATCGTTATCTAGGATGAAAAAACCCCCACCCTTGTCTGGTTTGATAACCCTGATAGGAAGCCTACACATGTTTTTTAAGGCTAACCTTTGGTCATGTGAGGTATTGCTCTGATGATCAAACCACTTAACATTTTCAAAAAATTGTCTTAAGTCTAATTCACAGACGTTCTCAAAAATATGCAAAATGGGATGCAAGGGAGGGTTAAAACCACTCAACAACTTGAATAGAGGTCTTTCACTTGATGTTTCACCATTAAACAAAACTTTAAGGTTTAAACTATGGACAAAACTTTTAAAGTCTATCAATAATTTAGACAGGTGCAATTTCTGGTCAGGAACAAAAGAAAGACCAAACGCCAACAATTCAATCAAGTCACTTTCAATGTTAATTTGGGAAAAGTTATAAACTTTAAAGTCTCCCTTAATGTTAGTCAGGATAGTTGGTTTAGGGGAAGTGACAGTACTGGAACCAAAGAGTCTATTCATAGGCTCTATTTGTAGTTGTTCTTGTTGTTCTGTCGCTGGTGGTTCTTGCGCCCTAAAAAAGGCTTCTGTTGGCCTCTATAATTTGGACGGTTGCCTTGGTTGTCATAGTTAGTCCTGATTCTGCTACTCCTCCTTGGTTCCTGAGTAGAGGGACCTTCATCCCCATCATCAAAGCCATGGTCACCTTGATCGGGGGCAACATCACTAGGTATTGCACCTCGACTGTTAATGCTTTTGCTGTAAGCATCAGGAAAGTTGCTCCCTTTATTAATATTCTTATAGAGGTTAGGGTAAGCAGAGCAACTGGCATAAGCTTGCCTGCCTCTAGAAAGTTTTTTTGTTTTATTAGACTTAAGTTTGATTAATAACGCGTCAATGCTCTGAAATATGCGATTATAATCGTATTTATATCGTGCAAAGTTAGTGTCAATTTTAATTTTGTCATCTAACTCACTAGTTTCAACCAACAGAGACGCGATATAATTTGAGTAGTGTTTTACCATTAAGTCTAACAATTCCAAGCCTTGTTTGTTAAAAAGGCTAATAAGATCATCAGTGAACAGAGAGTCTTGGAAAAGCCCAGTTTGAACAAACGAGCTTCTTAGGCCCTTAGGCACAATTTTTTCTTTTAGGCACTGTTTGAAGTAAGAAACCTCTAATTGAAGTTTCTTTATTTCTAAGATTTTGTCATCAAGAGCTTTAAGATTCACTGCAATATTATCTGTACAATTACCTGAAGCATCTACTCCTGTAGCCGGTGGGCCCGATGGAAAAAGAGGGCCAAAATCAAGAGCCTCGAGATTCCCAGCCCATTCGGAAAAAATAGGCACACCAATAAGCCCAGAATTATTGTTAGGGTTAGTGTTCAAACCATTAGAAACAGTATTCTGCCCTGGAAGACCAGCCACGTTATCAGAATGTTGTCCACGGTTATTGCGGTCCTCTAAACCTACTACCGCACAGCTCCTTACACCGGAATGTACTTGTTCAGCATTAAAGTTCCCAGCTGTTAAAGGAAGCCGCTGGGGTTGGCCTGGTTAAATAACATCAGAGAGTCCACTCACCGGAACATTATGATTGAAAGCCGGTTGGCTTGAGTTAAAGTTCCGCAATACTGACGCTTCATTAGATTCAATCCTGTCCAAGCGCGAGTTTAACACCTCGAGCCGCTGAGTAAGTAAAAGCAAGAGTGCATCGGTACTCTTAGGGTCGTCCGTAGAAGGAGCATTGCCAGACCCAAATAAAACAGGTGTCCTAGGGCTCGTTGTACCACTGATAGACATACTAGTGAAATAAGGCCAAAAAACAAAAACTGGTAACCAAAGTAGCGTAAACGAGTAAAGGAACACCTCACAGAGCCAAAAAAATCCACGTAAACGTACTTTAATGAAATAACATTTTCGCCTCTGCTAACGCAGAAGCTTCATCAGACAAGAGAAGAAAGCGCCAAATGAACTCAATATAAAAACTTCAAGCCAGGCAACATGATGTCATTTCCTTGGCAACATTAAACAAATCAATTAATTATTTGCTTAAAAAACAATTATTTGTTTGTTTGAACAAGTTTACATACAACCAGTTTAAAATATTATCCTGTATTCTAATGATAAAATGTCAAGTATAGGTGTGCAGAAAAATTATTATACTACATACCCTAAAATAATATGTTTAAAAACACATCCTAACAACAATAACAAACAATAAGCCCTAGGACACCTGCTTTATTTGGGTCTGGCAATGCTCCTTCTACGGATGACCCTAAGAGTACCGATGCGCTCTTGCTTTTGCTTACTCAGCGGCTCGAGGTGTTAAACTTGTGCTTGGACAGGATTGAATCTAATGAAGCGTCAGTATTGCGGAACTTTAACTCAAGCCAACCGGCTTTCAATCATAATGTTCCGGTGAGTGGACTCTCTGATGTTATTCAACCAGGCCAACCCCAGCGGCTTCCTTTAACAGCTGGGAACTTTAATGCTGAACAAGTACATTCCGGTGTAAGGAGCTGTGCGGTAGTAGGGTTAGAGGACCGCAATAACCGTGGACAACATTCTGATAACGTGGCTGGTCTTCCAGGGCAGAATACTGTTTCTAATGGTTTGAACACTAACCCTAACAATAATTCTGGGCTTATTGGTGTGCCTATTTTTTCCGAATGGGCTGGGAATCTCGAGGCTCTTGATTTTGGCCCTCTTTTTCCATCGGGCCCACCGGCTACAGGAGTAGATGCTTCAGGTAATTGTACAGATAATATTGCAGTGAATCTTAAAGCTCTTGATGACAAAATGCTAAAAATAAAGAAACTTCAATTAGAGGTTTCTTACTTCAAACAGTGCCTAAAAGAAAAAAATTGTGCCTAAGGGCCTAAGAAGCTCGTTTGTTCCAACTGGGCTTTTCCAGGACTCTCTGTTCACTGATGATCTTATTAGCCTTTTTAACAAACAAGGCTTGGAATTGTTAGACTTAATGGTAAAACACTACTCAAATTATATCGCGTCTCTGTTGGTTGAAACTAGTGAGTTAGATGACAAAATTAAAATTGACACTAACTTTGCACGATATAAATACGATTATAATCGCATATTTCAGAGCATTGACGCGTTATTAATCAAACTTAAGTCTAATAAAACAAAAAAACTTTCTAGAGACAGGCAAGCTTATGCCAGTTGCTCTGCTTACCCTAACCTCTATAAGAATATTAATAAAGGGAGCAACTTGCCTGATGCTTACAGCAAAAGCGTTAACAATCGAGGTGCAATACCTAGTGATGTTGCCCCGGATCAAAGTGACCATGGCTTTGATGATGGGGATGAAGGTCCCTCTACTCAGGAACCAAGGAGGAGTAGCAGAATCAGGACTAACTATGACAACCAAGGCAACCGTCCAAATTATAGAGGCCAACAGAAGCCTTTTTTAGGGCGCAAGAACCACCAGTGACAGAACAACAAGAACAACTACAAATAGAGCCTATGAATAGACTCTTTGGTTCCAGTACTGTCACTTCCCCTAAACCAACTATCCTGACTAACATTAAGGGAGACTTTAAAGTTTATAACTTTTCCCAAATTAACATTGAAAGTGACTTGATTGAATTGTTGGCGTTTGGTCTTTCTTTTGTTCCTGACCAGAAATTGCACCTGTCTAAATTATTGATAGACTTTAAAAGTTTCGACCGTAGTTTAAACCTTAAAGTTTTGTTTAATGGTGAAATATCAAGTGAAAGACCTCTATTCAAGTTGTTGAGTGTTTTTAACCCTCCCTTGCATCCCATTTTGCATATTTTTGAGAACGTCTGTGAATTAGACTTAAGACAATTTTTTGAAAATGTTAAGTGGTTTGATCATCAGAGCAATACCTCACGTGACCAAAGGTTAGCCTTAAAAAACATGTGTAGGCTTCCTATCAGGGTTATCAAACCAGACAAGGGTGGGGGTTTAGTCATCCTAGATAACGATGACTACACCGAAAGGATGTTACTTGTCCTGAACTCTCCCACCTATGAAATTTCATCTCTGAATGAGATGACAGGGCAATATAACAGGATTAAAGGGTATTTTAGGGATTTGTTTATTGAAGGTAGGATTGACATCGATACCTTCAACTTTATTAACATTTCCTTCCCAAGGGTTCCAGTTATGTTTGGGATCCCTAAAATTCACAAAAACCTGGCTGATCCACCTATGCGTGCCTTAGTTGACGGGAGATGTTCCATTACCCACCCATGTGCAAGAGTTGTTGATTGTATTATTTCTAAATACCTTGGTTCGATACCCCAAATTTGCAAAGACTCTTGGTCTTTCTTGAAGTCCATTGATGACATTCCATTTGACCCGTTTCTTAATTTTTTAACTATTGATGTGATTGATCTTTACACCTCTATACCACATCAAGAGGCGGTTGAATGGGTTGAGTTAATGCTTTTGAGTTTAAAGGCCCCTAAGGATGAGATAGCTGTTGTTACACTTCTTTTGGACATTATACTGTCCTCTAATTTTTTCATTTTCAACAATTGTTATTACTTACAGAAAAGAGGTATTGCCATGGGTTCCCCCTGTGGGGGTAGCGTGGCAAACTTAGTTGTTGCCTACTGGGAGAACACTTTCCTCTTAAACAACCCTAAGTTTAAAAATGTCATCAAGTTTTACACACGCTTTTTAGATGATGTATTTGTACTAATTCTGGGAGGTGAAGATGTTTGTGCAGACTTGATCGATTACATGAATGCCTCTTCTACATTTCTAAAATTCACTTACCAATTTTCGGTTAGTGAAATTGACTATCTTGATGTTAAATTGATCAAAGACCCTGATAACAATGTATTTCTGTCTAGTATTTTTAGAAAGCAAACTTACTGTAACAGCTTTTTGCATTTTTCCAGCAACCACCCCTGGAAACAAAAGAAATCGATTGTCAAAGGGCAGCTGGTTAGAGCTGTACGTATGTGCAGCACAAGTGTGGCTTTTGAACACGAGTGTTCTACCTTGAAGGATATGTTTCTCAATAGGGGTTATCCTATGGAGTTAATAGATAATTTAATTGAAGAGGCCTCTTTGAAAAGAGACAATGGGTTTTATCAACCTTTCCTTCAGAGTAGTAAACAGACTATTATTGCCACCCTAGGGCCTTCTTCTGGCACTCCCCTTTTTTTAGAACCTGATTTTGCCCAACATAATATTGTTGGCCCCTTGTCTTTGCATCAATCACTTAATTGTGATTATAAGACCAGCTTGATTATTACTCATAATAAACATGTTGATGGCATATGTTCCATTGTTAAGAAGAACTGGCATTTCATTCAAAACAGTGCCCTTTTATCAAATATTTTGGGTCTACATCCTTCCTTTGTGTTTAAGAGGGGTAGTAATCTAAAAGAACTTCTACAGACAGCGGAACCTTTGCATCCTTTATCAAGACAAACTGGGACATTCACTTGTGGTTCTTGCAATTGGTGTAGCCTCTTGAAGGTCGGGAGTTCATTTACTATTAAAGGCAAGAAGTACACTATAAAACATAAAATTAGTTGTATAACCAAATCAGTGATCTATGTTGCCTTATGTGACTGTTGCCAAGCATTTTATGTTGGTAAAACGGACCGTAGATTACGGGACCGTATTTACCAGCATAATTATGCTATAAAGAACAAAAAAAGTGACAATGCCCTTTCGAAACACATTTTAAACCATGCTGGGCATAGTTTCCATTTTATGGGCATTGACCTTGTTAGAGTGGGCATCAGGGGGGGTCCTCAGTCCCTTTTACTTGAAACAAGAGAATTGGAATGGCAACTTTTATTAGATGCTTTCTCTGTCCCTGGGCTGAACGAAGCTTGTAATATTTCTGTCATTCTAAAATATAAAAGCTATCTGAGGTAGCAATGCGTGTCCTCCTAGGAGTAGCTTTTATATGAAATTAAATTTCTATCCTTTTAGTAAGGTTTATTTAGGCATTGAGTTATAAATAACATTCTAAAATTTTTTCATCATATTTTATGAATGTATTGTTGTTAGGATGTGTTTTTAAACATATTATTTTAGGGTATGTAGTATAATAATTTTTCTGCACACCTATACTTGGCATTTTATCATTAGAATACAGGATAATATTTTAAACTGGTTGTATGTAAACTTGTTCAAACAAACAAATAATTGTTTTTTAAGCAAATAATTAATTGATTTGTTTAATGTTGCCAAGGAAATGACATCATGTTGCCTGGCTTGAAGTTTTTATATTGAGTTCATTTGGCGCTTTCTTCTCTTGTCTGATGAAGCTTCTGCGTTAGCAGAGGCAAAAACGTTATTTCATTAAAGTACGTTTACGTGGATTTTTTTGGCTCTGTGAGGTGTTCCTTTACTCGTTTACGCTACTTTGGTTACCAGTTTTTGTTTTTTGGCCTTATTTCACTAAGTTAAGGGAATAGGTAACCACAGTGTACAGACAGAACAGAGACCAACCACCCTAAAGTGCCATTAGAACCATAATAATACACTATCTAGTTTGTATTATTTTGTCATCTATTGTACAAATGAGGTGCCCATTGGTGCCTGTCATTGTGTGAAGGCTGAAACATTAGAGGAATCATTTGGGCACCAATTCCCAGCCATTTTTTCTAAGATCTTTGAGGGTGAGATAACTATAGCTGAAGAAGGTGCTGTTCCTTTGAAAGCACAGTGGTGATGTGAGGAGGAGTGCAAGATTTTTCTGGATGTCCCTCATAAGCAGCTCAAGCAGAGGCTCCTGCAGGAGGGCTCTACTTGGTCACAGTATAAGGCTGATACCGGGAATAGCTTGGCCAGAGCTGCTCCCACAGCTACTGGCATCCCACTCATGGGGAAGCAGTACTGCCACCACAAGCCTGATCCTTTGGGCTATAAGGGAAACTAAAGTTATAGCACAGTCATCTCCTCACTATTGTAAGTATATTATCTTATAGCTAAGCACACAACCTGCCAAGACATGCCATCAACAAGTCTGTCACAAAGGCTTCTTTATATCTCCAGCCCCTACAAACATTAATAGGAAAAAGGAGACGCATAGAGACAGAATAGCACATGTAAGAATGTAAGTACAGCTTCTGTTGTGAAAGATGTGTCTGTTTAATGAAAGGTAGCATTCAAAAACATTGCAAATTGCATTTATAGAGAAGGACAACATCTGCCACTATTGGCATTCCTTACTGGAATTAGTATGAGTGTGTGAAGTTAGACTTTTGATTCTGCATGCCACCCCCTATATAGCTGGAGAAGTGAAGGTCATGTTAAGTCTATATACACTGAGATTGTTAGGATGTCTGTGAGCTCACCCCCCCCCCATGTTACCTGTCAAATTAGTTAAACTGATAGAAATTTGAAATAAAATGGTTAACATGTTAAAATAACTGTGTAGGTCCTAGCAATAAACGATTAGTCTCCTTAACTATTTTATGATTATGAAGAAATAATTAAGAATGCACTTTTGCTGTGCTTGTATGTCTCTTCCTCCACCCTCTTGCCCCTATTTTTCCATTTCTGTTACTATTATATGCAGCAGTACAGAGACCAGGACTGACCAATCTGGCATGGCCTGTCATCCTCCATGGGTGGTAGCAGCAATAGCAGTGCAACCACCACCGCTAGAGGCACACAGCACCTCTGGGTTACATCTTACCAAGGTTGCCTCCATACCTCTTGCCCTACCTGCACCATATGAGTCAGGTAGCACTGGACCAGATGCTGGTTCACTAGTACCTACAGACAGCAGTGTAAATGGAGGAGACAGTTATGTCACCCATCAGGAAATGGCAGAATTTGTGGAGGAGATACTGGACAGGTGAATCAATGCTCATATCAGCAGTATAGAGAACACACTCCAGCAATTTGTCGAGTTGTGTCCCTGCCCAGCATTGCCTCCATGTCCTGAGGTAGAACCCAAAGGTGATGGCTCCTAGGGTGAGTAGCAGTCCTTAACTGTCAAAGTTGGCAGAGACTGCATCTCAGAACATTCATTCCTGTCGGAAAACATGATGTCCCTCTTTCTTTTGTGATTCTGATGTACAATCTTCCCATTACCATTGCCTTTCCTCTGTTTGTCTGATATCTCCTTTACATAGTATTCCTTGTCACTCATTGTGTTACCCTACATCCCCTCAGTAATGTCTGTCTTCCTTTGTTACCTACTCTTTTCCTCATGTATACCTCTGACTTCCCCGGCATCCTTCCCTAACTTTCCCCATAAAACAAATAAATAAATAAATAAATAAAAGGGTACCCATTCTGCAAAAATACTCCCACCTATAACTCTCAGCTTCACAGACCTACGGTAAACAGTGGTGGCTGCTATAGTTTATCATCGAAAGTGCATCTGTCTAAAATCATTGGACATACTGGCACGTGGACTGAATTACTGGACTGACTCCCTTCAGGGTAACATATATTCCTGGTTTAATGATATTCACGGTATAGTACAGGTCCACTGCTGACAGTCCAGTGTTGTCAGGTCTGGTGCAGGTTAGTACATCGTGTTACTTTATTATATAACACCTCTCCTGTATATTCTTCACATTCTTAAAAACTGCCTTATTGTTATAGCACCTTCATCAATCTACTTTTCCATCAATTGTTTTCCAACTCTGTTAGTGCTTTTATGTTGCCCATCTCTGTGGATTCTGTTATTATGGTGTAATCTCTGCTGTGGTACATTAATTTCCTTTACACATTTTTTCCTATGTTACATCTACATTATACATCTGTGTGTGCACACTCACATCCCTACTGCAGTGCTTGTACACCATCATTGTTTACATCAGCTGCTTGCATTTCTATGTGGCAGTGAACTAGTTTACCACAATCTGCCCACAGGTCTGTGCTGTAGCCACAGTGAGGGGCTCCTCAGCATGGACAATGGCCTGGCTGCATACATATCTGATTAGCATTGCTGCTTATCATGCATACACTGTAAACAGTGTTTCCTTGGCTGTGATCACAGCTTTGGTGTCTATAAATCCCCAGGAATTTTTGGAACTCCAGAACAATTTGTTGTTACTTTAAATAACAGCCTTTATTTTTATTTTTATTTTTTGTCATTTTTTGAGGCAAACATAAAAATGTACCTCATGATCTTTGGTGATGATAGCAGTAGTAAGCATATGCCAAGAATTACAGCATATGATATTATAATTTTATAAAACAAGTAATGGAGGCTGCTGCTATGCTGGTAAACGCTCGTGCAAGCAGTATAAATCAAAGTTATAGTAAATCAAAATGGCAGGACTGAGCGAAAACAAGTGTAACACTTAAAGTTCAAAGTACTTTATTATCAATAATTAATAAGATAAGCGCTTTCGCTGTGTAGCTTCATCAGATCTTACATTCATTCTAAGATTCCACATCTTATATATACACAGGTTTTAAACAATTAATCAATCAAGTAAGTTAATTGGTATGATTATTTAAAGAAGCAGGCAGACATCAAAGACCCAGCTTAATATACAAATCTGATAAAGATAAAACCATTTAAAAACAATCTCATATATAAAGTATACATAGGAAACACATATATAAAAAAGTTATATATAAAAAATATATATAAAAAACATATCAGTTAGTACATATATATTTGTAATTAAAATAGATATTAGTGTGAGAAAGATTCTATAGACAAGTATGCTTAATGTCTAACATATAAAATTTCATATATATGTATGTATAAATTAATATATATTTCACTGTAATTTCTGTTGTTACATAGACAGTAAGACAGAATTCTTTCATCCTGATCAACAGAAAGTTTTTAATATAAGAGCTGAAGCCAACTGCATGACTTCTCATGTGATATACCTAGCTGTTTGTCAATTACATTCATCCTTCTATGTTGGTAAAACAACTCGACCACTGAGGGATAGGATAAGGGAACATGTATATCACATAAGGAAAGGTACATTACATAATGCCCTTGCCAAGCATGTAGCATTAAATGACGACACACATAGATTTTTGTTCAAGGTACTTGAAGTAATTACTCCCAACTCTAGAGGGGGTGACATTAAGATATATACAGAGAGTAAAGAAACTGAATGGATAATTCTACTAAGATCAGATAAAGGATTAGGCCTCAATGATAGGGCCTCTATCAAGCCAAAATTAAGACAGCGTAGAAACATTAGATAAACCCCCTAGAAATAGGTATTCTATCTCTCTGTAAACGAATTGTCTTTTATATCACTACCATGTCATTACGTCATAGATTTAGTTACCACATGTAGTGTGGTTACTTTATTTTATAAGACATTATATTAATTTATACATACATATATATGTTTTTTATATATATTTTTTATATATAACTTTTTTATATATGTGTTTCCTATGTATACTTTATATATGAGATTGTCTTTAAATGGTTTTATCTTTATCAGATTTGTATATTAAGCTGGGTCTTTGATGTCTGCCTGCTTCTTTAAATAATCATACCAATTAACTTACTTGATTGATTAATTGTTTAAAACCTGTGTATATATAAGATGTGGAATCTTAGAATGAATGTAAGATCTGATGAAGCTACACAGCGAAAGTGCTTATCTTATTAATTATTGATAATAAAGTACTTTGAACTTTAAGTGTTACACTTGTTTTCGCTCAGTCCTGCCATTTTGATTTACTATAACTTTGATTTATACTGCTTGCACGAGCGTTTACCAGCATAGCAGCAGCCTCCATTACTTGTTTTATACATTATATTTCTTGCTTTGCTGCTAACTGGGACAAGTGTTTTGCGTAATATGACTGACATCGAATTGGACTACATCCCAAGAGGTGAAGACTGAGGGAGTGAGGTAATGCGACCAAGAGGTGAAGACCGTGGGGGTGAGGTACTGCAACGCAGATTTAAACAATACCTCAATGAAGTTACTAACGCTTCGTGCTTCTTTGAGAATGTGACTGCTACTGATGACGTGAATGAAGGTGCAGTTGACTCGGAAAGGCTGCATATACTACTAGAGGGGACTGAAAAGGATTTCATGAAGCTGAAACGCCTGCAAACACAGAGAATACATTTTCAGTTTTGCCTCGATCAAAACATTATTCCAAGAGGCTTAAGGGTTTTTACGATGCCTAGCCAGGGCAAGGATTACCCCGAATTGCTAGCGAAATGGCAGAGACTTAATATAGAGGTGAGTCGGAATTATCTTAGACTTTTAATATCCAAATCCAAGTGTGTGACCCTCCAGTGGCAATGAAACGAAAAGCAGAGATTCAAAGGAACTTCAAATAAGATGTATTCATAAAAAATAATAAAGTTTATTCCAATGAGTGGCTTTTTTAAGCAAAGGCTTCTCCAGAGTCTTAAAACAAGGAATAAAACTGTTTGAATCATTTTAAACCATCCTATTACAAATTGATATGTCACATGTTATCTTGTCTTAAAGGAACAGATACTCAAAAAGTTAGGATAGTTAAATGCAACAATAAAATATACAATTAATGATCAGAATGTCCATGCAAATAAGTAAAAATATGCATATACCCTGATACATTCTAAAAATAAAGAGCATTGTGCTTGGTCCTATATCATTCTACAATCATTAAAAACTGTTCCCTGAACATTCTCTCTCCTCATGGTGTTAAAAACATTAAAATCCTTAGATAAACAGCAAGTTTTATACGTTTCAATATCTAGCATCTCTACTAAGATAGTGGTGTGTCGAATGCAACTTTGTATATCAGGTTAAAAATAGCGAGAACTCTGTACTAAAAATGTAAGCGTACCTTTACCACAAAACAACATAGCGAATGTAATGTATTTTGTGATGTGCCTCATCAAGGAGTCAGACCTCATCATATAGGTGAAAGGCTGTTGTCCAAGATTAAAAATTCCACAAATAGGAACCTCTTAGATTCCACGTAAAACAAACTGTTTACAAGTTGTAAAGTGCGTGTGCTATAGGAACTCTGAATGCAATTGAGTACAACATAACTTCATATTATGGTAACTCAACGTAGCGTGAGTGAGCTCTAAGCATCTAAGTACTGAACAACAACAGAAACAATGTTTAAATTTCTAAGAAAAAGGTGAGCCTATCAGTGCTGTCCCAGCTCAAAATAGACAGTATTTGTAAGCACGATTATGCCCTAGAAGCATATATTGATCACAAAGTGTCACTATTTAAAACAATGAAACGTGTACATATTAATGAGTACACTTATTAAAGTGTTCGCTGAACATGGCAGAGATGGCATTAACTAATACAAAATAATTTTGTATTTTTTAATCTTGGACAACAGCCTTTCACCTATATGATGAGGTCTGACTCCTTGATGAGGCACATCGCGAAATACATTACATTCGCTATGTTGTTTTGTGGTAAAGGTAGCTTACATTTTAGTACAGAGTTCTCGCTATATTAGTTTTTAACCTGATATATGCAAAGTTGCATTACTATCTTAGTAGAGATGCTAGATATTGCTTGCTGTTTATCTAAGGATTTTAATGTTTTAACACCATGAGGAGAGAGAATGTTCAGGGTTTTTAATGAATGTAGCAACAGTTTTAATGATTGTAGAATGATATAGGACCAAGCACAATGCTCCTTTATTTTTAGAATGTATCATCAGTATATATATATTTTTACTTATTTGCATGGACATTCTGATCATTAATTCTAAATATTGTTGCATTTAACTATGTTAACTTGAGTATCTGTTCAAGATAACATGTTACATATATCAATTGTAATGTGTAATGGAAGTTTAAGGAAGCTTAAAAATGGTTTAATTCAATTCAAACTATTCATCATTGTTTTTTAACTGAAAGCCTTTGCTAAAAAGCTACCACTCATTGGAATAAACTTTATTATTTTTTATGAATACATCTTTTTGAATCTCTGCTTTTTTTTACTTTACTGGAGGGTCACACACTTGGATTTGGATTGCTCTCTTTTATGTTTACGTGAGTCTCCTGCCTCAACTGATAGCAGCACTGCATTTGGCTTTTTGAGTTAGACTTTTAATAGACTTTTTTATACCAGAAGAAAGTAAATTGATAGAAAGCATAAATGCGAAGCAACAAATGTTATATAGAGACTTTGCTGATGTTCTGGTTCAACCACTACTGGAGAACTTACTGGACTGTGTTTTAGCATTTGAAAGGAAGCTACTACAACAAAAAAGGAATAAAGCTAAGAGAGACATTAATGATTTTAGACAAAGCCATGTCTTTACTTGGCCCAGACCAGGGCATGGACAGAATGAACGTAATGCAATGGTGAACAATGATAATGCTATGAATAGTTCACAATATGTGAATAAAAGGAATGTAGAGAATGTTATCTTATGTGACAATATTAGTAATGAAGTTAAGAAGAATATGTGTACTTTAAATGCTCCAAACAATAATGCTGGGAATAGTAATATGTCGACTTTAAATGTTCAGAGTATACCTTCTGCTGATGAGATTACAGAATTAAATGATGATGTTTGTATAGAGAATGTAGCAATCGATGTAACTGATAAACCCCACTGTAAAGATTCAATAGATGTTATACACATCATACACCCCAGTGTGAACTTAGACACTAATCTATATCCTAATGTTCACATAGTTAAAGACAAGACACCTCATATGAATAGAGACTCTGAGGCTGTAGTGAGACCAAAGGTTAAAACCACAGAAAAATCTAGCAATAAAACAAATGCTGAATTGTTTTTTCCTCTACCGATACGTATGGACAAAGGCCCACAGAGGTCGAGGTCTGTGAGTCGTGGGAGGCAGAAGAGGAAATTTTCAGGAGACATTCCATCCAACCAAACTTTAAAGAAAATGTGGATGCACAAGAATTAGTGCACAATATATCAAGTAAGACACTAACTTATGAAGATATTCAATTGTTAAGCAAGGGTCTAAACTTTATCAAAGAAGTCACAGTAAACTAACAGACACAGTCACTAACTTGAAAATATTTTGCAGAAATGTCATGCTAAAATTGTTATATAAAACCCAAACTAGCAATACTTCTAAAACAGAAGCATTCACATTTAAGAGACTAAGTGATTTCGTGCCAACCCATCACCCACTCGTTGAGGCATATTTGAAGTTAACTGAAGATGAGTTACATGTATACTATGCAGATAGAGAAGAGCAAAAAAGATGTAAAAGGAGAGATAATTTAACTTATAAAGAAAGAGTAAGTCTAAAACAATTACAGGAAGACCCTACTATAGTTATTAGACCAGCTGACAAAGGAGGCAGCATTGTTGTTATGGATATGCAAAATTAGAGTACAAAAAGCAAGTGTAGTATCAAAACGCGTAGGAACATCCAAAAACACAGCAATTCAGTTGAATACCAAGCGAGACAACACTAGCAGCACTTGTAAAGGACAAATCTTTTATTTGGAGACAAAAATGAGCGCTTTCGCGTGGACACCCACGCTTCATCAGATATGCAAAATTATATCGGAGCAATGACAGAATTGATGCAGGACAAATTCTATGATTTAATAACAAAAGACGATGTTATAGAAACTATAAGATATGTGAAGAATACGCTAGAGGATATTTTCAAAAGTAAACTGATTGACAAGGAATTATTTGACTATCTTAATATTCTAACACCTACTATACCAGTTATTCAAGGACAGCCGAAAATACACAAGGATAATAAGAACCCACCCATGAGACCAATAGTTTCTGGACGAGGTTGGGTCACAGAACATCTATCAGTATTTGTAGAAAAACATCTGAGGGCTGTACTAAATAAAAATAAAATAGTAGTAATAGACACTAAACAATTCCTTACAGAATTTTATGATTGTATTCAAGACAAAACAATCACTAAAGACTATTTATTTGTCACATTTGACATACAGTCACTGTTCACAGTAATTCCCAATGAACTGGGCTTGAATTATACATTACAGTACCTGAAAAATCATAGTGACTATACCAATGTACTTATTGACTTAATAGTTCACTTTTTGGAATTAGTCTTAGAAAATAATGTCTTTATGTTCAAGGATAACATCTATAGACAGAAAGATGGCGTAGCCATGGGTACATCTTGTGCCAACAGCTACGCCAATATGTTTCTTGCACATTGGGAAGAACATACATTATTTCTACAAAATTTCTTTGAGAAACATGTGATATTTTACAGACGTTTTGTGGATGATGTCTTTATTCTTTGGAAAGGGACACCCCAACAACTTGAATCCACATACCAAATCATGAACAATTTAATACCATGTCTTAAGTTTACCATGAAGTTTTCAGAGGATAGAATTGAGTTTCTAGACTTATATATAGAGAGGCTACATAATAATTTAATTAACACTGGAGTTCGTCGTAAAACATGTTATGTTAACTCATTGCTTCTAAGATCCAGTATGCACCCTCCTTTTGTCTTTAGAAATATTGTGAAAGGACAAGCTATTAGAGCTTCCAGACTGAATCCAATGGAAGAGGGATTTCACACTGAGATAAATGATTTGAAATATAGACTATTAAACAGAGGATATAAAGTCGAGGAAATACATTCTGAGATAGACGAAGTGTAAAATTTACGCTCCACTTCAGCTATGCCATACTTTGGATCCAACAGTGCTAGCTATAATGAGAAACAAAATATGAGTGAATCTTTCACTAAATTCTCCACCTTCTTTTCATCTGATCATATAGAGATTAAGCAGATTATAGACAAACACTGGGGTATATTACAGATAGATGAAGAAATTAAACAGATAGTAGGAGAAACCCCGAGGTTTATCTTTAAGAATAAACACAACTTAAAAAGAATGTTATGCCATCCTAAATTTGATAGGAAATCTATACAGAATGGATGCACAAGACGCTGTGGTCGCTGTAATTTCTGTTGTTACATAGACAGTAAGACAGAATTCTTTCATCCTGATCAACAGAAAGTTTTTAATATAAGAGCTGAAGCCAACTGCATGACTTCTCATGTGATATACCTAGCTGTTTGTCAATTACATTCATCCTTCTATGTTGGTAAAACAACTCGACCACTGAGGGATAGGATAAGGGAACATGTATATCACATAAGGAAAGGTACATTACATAATGCCCTTGCCAAGCATGTAGCATTAAATGACGACACACATAGATTTTTGTTCAAGGTACTTGAAGTAATTACTCCCAACTCTAGAGGGGGTGACATTAAGATATATACAGAGAGTAAAGAAACTGAATGGATAATTCTACTAAGATCAGATAAAGGATTAGGCCTCAATGATAGGGCCTCTATCAAGCCAAAATTAAGACAGCGTAGAAACATTAGATAAACCCCCTAGAAATAGGTATTCTATCTCTCTGTAAATGAATTGTCTTTTATATCACTACCATGTCATTACGTCATAGATTTAGTTACCACATGTAGTGGTGTTACTTTATTTTATAAGACATTATATTAATTTATACATACATATATATGAAATTTTATATGTTAGACATTAAGCATACTTGTCTATAGAATCTTTCTCACACTGATATCTATTTTAATTACAAATATATATGTACTAACTGATATGTTTTTTATATATATTTTTATATATAACTTTTTTATATATGTGTTTCCTATGTATACTTTATATATGAGATTGTTTTTAAGTGGTTTTATCTTTATCAGATTTGTATATTAAGCTGGGTCTTTGATGTCTGCCTGCTTCTTTAAATAATCATACCAATTAACTTACTTGATTGATTAATTGTTTAAAACCTGTGTATATATAAGATGTGGAATCTTAGAATGAATGTAAGATCTGATGAAGCTACACAGCGAAAGCGCTTATCTTATTAATTATTGATAATAAAGTACTTTGAACTTTAAGTGTTACACTTGTTTTCGCTCAGTCCTGCCATTTTGATTTATTATAATTTTATAGTCTACTTTGTCCAATGGCAGAATGTTTTTTCTATGAGGAAAATGTGTTGTAATTTTCCTCTGAACTGTGTCACCTTGGTAATGGGCAGGATGTAAGCGAAGTATGTTCTTAAACTTGGTAATATACCTATGCACTATTCATCTTGAGTAGCCAAAAGTAATTTTGGCGAGTGACAATATCAGAAAATGACAAAATGGTATCACTGAAAACCACTTTCAGTGAACCAGAGTTTATTTTGGGGGGAGCAAGGAGACACTACCAACATCAACAAACTATTATATACCAACTCCACAGTCACACCAGTAGGGTGAGGCAAAGTCAATCAATGAAAAAATGTGGTTGTCAATGAAATTACTGCATGATACTGGCAAATGCAGAAAAAGCCATTGTACACCTCTCACTTTGCAAACTCTGAACAGTAGCCAACTTTTCAGACTGAGAATGTAGCTAGGAAGAAATGTTGGTAGAAAAAGGATAAAAATCACAATGGTGAAAACTTTTGCAATATATTACTTTTCCTTCATTTAGTAATAAAAGTAGTTTCTGAAAAAAGTTGACCTATCACAGCTTGAATGGTCATTTTCTAATATATTTCTACATGCCTGTGCAGAGTTTTCATCAGTATGCAACCAGATCATCGATTTCAAGGAATGCCATACCCTTTGCAAAAGACAAGCATTAGTAGCTGGTATTGACTGAATTTCTGAAGTAAGGGGCTCACAATATACAGTCCAGCCTTTCTTACCTTTCCCAGAGCTCCTGTAGTGAGCCTTTGATCTGCCAGGTTCAGATGGGTCTACTAACTCATCCTTGACCATTTCCTCTAGCATATAACCCACTTTCCTGTATTCCTACACTATCATCTTTGTATTTGTATTCCTACCCTTTCCCTAACCTAAAACAATCACAGTGGTATGGTGATTTTTCACAAGCAGTGCTTTATTCTGGATTTCCATAACCCCGCTCTCCATTGGTTATGGCTGTGTCTAAAATACTTTCTTTTTAGCACAGTCCTGCAACAGCTGGCTGAACTTTTATTGTCTGAGATCTTGATCAACTTGCACACTTTGTCTCTAATGAAGCTTAGATTCTCTCACTCCTGAAAGAGTTTAATCCCCCATGAATATTACCCTCTTTCTCATATTCCAATCCTTTTTTCTCTCCTCTAGTATCTCTTTTTCCGCCCTTAATGCATCTAGGGGACTGTACTCTGTACAAAAATATCATCTCTACCCACTTTCATCTACATTAACTGCTGAAGCACTTCACTTAGGTTTTGAGCCTGTCTGTTCCCTTGTCCCATTCATGGTTTGTTGTTGTGTATGTGATGTGTCTGTAGTGTGTGTGGTTTCGACAACCTGATGTGGACTTGTATGCAAGAGTTTAGCCTCCAGTGTCATTGTGTAATTAACCCTCTCAAATACTGTGTCTGATTCTTTAAGCATTAAGTGGTTGCCAGTAAACATGAGACAATTTCTACATTGTCTCAAGATACCCATATCTACCAAGCTGGTTATAATGAAGTTAGGAAACTGCATATACATACTGTCCAGTCCTTTGATTTGTGAGCTACAAGGGAGTGGAGTAATGGTGTTAGAAGGCTATTAATGGTGCTTTGTTTGTGCAGACTAATAATGGTGCTTTCTTGGGGCAGATTAAGCTAAACAGTACACCTCATGTCACAAGATTAATAAACCCAGTCTTCTTGATGTAAAAACATAGTAGAAGAAATGGCTAGCTGGAAATCCCTTGCTGAAAATAATTTCAAGACAGTAACTGAGTGGAAGAGCAATTAAAAAAAAATCAGTGGAATGTGCACTTAAAAGCAGGGAACAGAAGCGATCACACAAAATAACTTAAATGTGCTTTAACAATCAAAGTTACTTAACTTTGTCTGGATGGCAGTGGATACAAGTATAACACTTCTGGAATGCAGGCTAGGAATATAAGGTTTGCTGAGCTCCAGGAAAATGACCAGGAGAAAGTATGATTTGCTAGGTGGGCACTCAGTATTATGGTAAAACGGTGGGTGGGAAGAGTACATAAATAGTTTATTCAACAATCAATAGCATGAAGGGGGGGGACTTTGGAATGCAGATAATGAAAAGGGGTGGAGGGCAGAGACACAGCCTTATAAATCAGGCAACAGCAGAAGGGTGTGAGGTTTGGGAAATTAAATTTTCAAGGAACAAGCAGGCTAACTACAGAGGCTAGCAATCAAATAAAGGCAATCACTGGAACTGTTTCAGAAACTTTAGCTTAATGGGTTAGTGAGGCAGACACTGAATGCAAGTAGATACATGATAAGCAGAATATAAAAACATGGAAGCACAAACTGGAGCAGAGCCAATTCTCTCAATATTGAACTTCTAGTACAGTTTAAGGCACCAGAATATGTAGAAAGTTTCCAGTAATACTGTTTATGGAAAAAGCACAGTAATAAATGATGAAGGCACAAATCTGATAGCAGTATGCAATTCTGCTACAACTGAATTAATCTACAAGATGTTGGTCCAACAGGATTTAAAATACAAACAGATAGCTTTTAGAAGTAATTCTACTTGTGGAAATAGGAGTGCAGAACAATACAGAAACACAATTTTCCCACAACTGTTAATTAAATACAAGGCTTAGGTCCCAGAGCAAACTAAAAAATGCAATCCAATGGAAAGGAGTAGAAAAGTACAAAGCAATATCACCACACAGGTCACAAGTGCACTTAAATATTAAAAAAATGAAATAATTACACTTACTGATTTTTTCCCTTTTTTGGAAAGCTAATTACTCATAGTGCTACACCTCTCCGTGTTATATAAAAGATCATGCACAAGCATGAATGGGTCAAGAGCACAGAACAAGGGTTATAACATATCATGACATCATGTTATTGGTTTGATTCAAATACAGTCATGCTAAATCATGTGATTAGCATAATGGGTGTGTTATGTGCCCTGTTTTACCAATGATAAAAACTCTGATCATTTTGTGGGAGAGTGTGTTATAGAGAGAGATATAGAGAATCAGAGTAAAATGGATATGAGAGCATGCTGCCATATAGGGAAACTGATAGCTGACTGGATAACTGGTAATAGACTCCCATCACTACATAAGGGGGCATGGCAGTGCCAGATAATAGTGGAGAGTATGTGTTTGTGCATGTCTGTGTGTGTGTGTGTGTGTGTGTGTGTGTGTGTGTGTGTGTGTGTGTGTGTGTGTGTGTGTGTGTGTGTGTGTGTGTGTGTGTGGTAACACAGCACAGGCCATAACAGAGGACTGACAGACTGAAGGACTCAACTTTTCTAAGCACCAGGGAAAGACACAACAGGTTTCAGTTCTATGGGGTCCTCAAAATGTCAGTGAACATGAAAATAGCAGAGCAGGTTGCAGTCCTCTTAGGGGTGGCATCAACATGACAGGAAACAGGAAACTGGAAAGGTAAGTTGCAGTGGGGGGGCTAAAAAGGACAGAGAACAGCTAACTGTCAGGGCAGGCTGTATCCCTATGGAGGTTCATCTTGACAGGGCACAGGAAGCTGTCAGGACAGGCTGCAATCCTGTGGTGGGCCTCATCTGAACAGGATGCAGAGAACACAGGCAGGCTCAATTACAGTTCTGACTTGTAGGTGTTGACACACTGTGCCCAACCACACATATTCTCACAACAAAACATGTTACAGAGAATGGTGGACCACCCATAGTCCAGGCACATACTGTGCTAATGGCAAATTTATAAAAACAGCAAGCAAGGCTCACATATCCACAGCTACTAGACTATTGCACAATGTAAGAGCAGATACCCAATAACAAGCACAAAACAAAAAGAGATACTATTACAAGCTCTTCAGACAAACACACACATGGCATGCATATCCTTCAGGATGGTAAAGCTAACAATATCTTCTAGGAATAGGTATACAAGGGTTGGCTGTAGGATATTAATGCAGTCAGTAGCCATAATAAGACAATACAACAAGTGTATCATGGAGTCACTAATATGTTACATACAGCATGACAGGACCAAGCAGCAGGAAATGTCAGAGACAGGCTGACCTCTTGCTGTGGACCACCACTGCAGAGGAACCTCCCAGAGATGGAGAAATTCCTGGTATACTTCACTAAGAAAAGTGAGAGAACTCATAAACCTGGCAGTGGCTTGGATGTGGGAGGTGAGCTGTTTATGACAGCCTGTCAGCCCTAGGTGAGTTGTAGCAGATATAAGACACTGATGTGTACCTGTGTTGTTTTATTAAGTTAAATACATGAATGTATGTTATCCAGGGACATCAAGACTGCAATAGCAAAACTCTGTATCACAGTGTATGTACATATCTATATGTGTATGTATGTATGTATGTGTCCAGAGCCTCTGTATAAATTATCATGTAGAAGTCTGTGTGCTACACAGTGTTAGGAATCACATATATGTACCAGCATTGGCACAGGTTTGTTATCTGTATGTAGTCGCAGGTTCTACTGGAAGATGACCCAGTACAGCAGGTTAGCACATGCCTGGTATCAGAAGGTCTCCAGAGGCTGATGATTATGGCACCATATACATGGCATGGTGTGACAACACAGTGGCACTGTACAAAATGCCAACAATGAAAGAAACACTCACATCATCTACAGCTGTGCTGACTATGGAGTGTTAAGATTAATCTCTGGCATCACATTTGTTTAACAAATGTCATCCTGTCCATGTCAGCCCTACCTTTGCTACACAGGTCTCACTACCACAGAGAACATCAGAAGGCCACATTGCCTCCAAAGTGCATGTACAGATCACAGGAGAAAGGAATGTACATGGTTGTCACTGCCATAACTGAAGGGCATTCTTTGACCCAGGTGTTAACTTTGACATCTATTATCAGATGTGTAGGTCAGTGAACCAGGTGCAGGCAGCCACTAATCACACTATATCAGAGAAGTTCAGTGTCTTGCATGGCCTGCAGGAACCAGAGGATATTCTGCAATGCATGCAGAGTTTCACAGCATATAGGGACCTGCAGCAGATGTTCATGGTGAGGACAGTAGTGGATCAGTTGTTATCTACTGGCACATCCATGCAAATTTGAGGAACTTGCCACATGGTAACGCTAGGGCATAGACGCTCATTGCATGATAACATGGTAGGCTTACACAGATAGTGCACACTGTTTAAGCAACAGCTTCACTGTCTACAAAATCCATAGCTACCTCTGCCCCTGGTTGTGGGCAATCCTAGGAAGATGGCTGATGTGTGACCAGATTTTTTGTGGGCACACCCCATTAGGCAAGACAATCAATGTCTCACATTTCAAGACCATCATGCTCCCATGTAGCCCTACTATAATTGACACTCACCAATGCCCACTTATAGAGTCATGTATGCTAACATTCTGCTAAAGTGGGGGCTATGGCAAGGTTCCCAAGCATGCACTTGATGCACTACTCGATCCTTTGGCCATCCAGGATGTCTCTAGTCATGACTCTGAGGGGCCTTGAGTATACTCAGACAGTGTACCACTCATGGAAGTTCCACCCCATTTCTCAAGAATGTCATCCTGACCCAACCTCTGAATCATTTGCTTGGCTACCACATAGCCAACCCACTATGTCTCCACCTATGCCAGCATTGCTGTGCCCTATCCATGTGCCATACCCCACCCATGAAAATGATAATTGCTGTGTCCTGATCACCTCTTTGGCCTTTATGGTTATGGTACCATCATATGGCCAGACAGTGTACTTGTAATACAAAGCCTGGGTGTGTTACTGCATGCATTATTTTTATTCTATGTAAATATAGTTGTGGGCCAAATATTACTTTATTGCCAATGCCATGATATACTATGCCCACCTCTGTCTCATATGAGGGCTCTCTTCAGCCAGTTCAATGGCCATCTACTTATCCAGCTCCTCTGCTACTGCTGCCATGGGTAGTGCTATGGTCTCTCCATCCATCCATTGAGGCTTACAAGTCATGTCCAACTTTTGAGCCACTCCATGAACATCCTTTGCCATCCATGGAGTTTACTACGCTAGGGGGAATGGAAGTAGATTGTCAGCCTTTTCTTCCACATCACACACACACACACACACACACACACACACACACACACACACACACACACACACACACACACACACACACACACACTCACAAATACACATAAACACACACCAACCTTACGCCCAGGGAGAATTTAGAGTCACCAATCAACCTATTGCATATCTTTTGAGATGCGAGGAAAGCTGAGTATCCATAGAAAACCCTCACAAAAACAGGGAGGACATGTAGACTTCACACAGAAAGAACTCCAGCAAAAAGCTGAACAGCAGAACCTCTTGCTCTGACGTGCTAATGCTATCCACTACATCACTGCACCACCAAGGTCTTTCCATATTGTATCAGATTGGTTAGCACCATCTTCCCTGGGCCTCCACAGAAATTGGGCTCTTCTTGGCCCAGTGGACTTCCCCAGTCATCATCAACCTTATGAAGCATGGGGCTTGATTTGAGTCTCTGGAGCATACAGCAGTATGACACCAAACATATCCAGGTAGTGGGAACAGACCATCAGCAGTTCAAACGCATGTTCAATGATGTTATAGACCTGTGATAGTGTGATGTTATGTGCCATCTTCTCAATTCACTCGGGGCTATGGATGGAAGTTATCCACCATGGTTTCAAGGCATATACAGCATCTCCTCCAACACACAACAATGGGCACCATTATAATTGATCTACTACCTACATTTATCTGACCAAGCTGTCATGGCCTCTATGGGTGGCAATATGTGAACCTGTCAACTAGAGGATCCTGTGGAAAGTCAAACTGCATTAAACACTTGTCTTAGGTTGCATTTGTGAGAGCTGTTAGAATTACTTGAAATGCCTGGTAGATGCACAAATACATTGTTTATAGTACTATGTGCACTGTATACCAACTGACTGTTGATGGAATAGAAGCTCTTTTGTTTGATGTATCCAACCCTTTGTGGAGCAGGTAGGACCTTGATAGCAATATGGGTTCAGGCAATGGCCCATAAGACCACAGGGAAATGGCCTATGGCACAGAATGCCCACATAGTGGTGATTCATTCCTTGTTCTCTGTGGAAACCAAATATGTTCCTCTGCATGTAGTAGCATCATGTTAAGGAACCGGTGTAAAATTTGTAAGGCCAATGCCTACAAAATGCCTAATATGCTCCAAGTATTTTCAAACAGGGTGGACTTCCTATTGCAGCATTTATGGCCCAGATGTGGTGACATTTCTTGAATGCTTGAGTGCTGTCAAGAGAATAAGGGATAAATTCTTTTTAAATACAACCCACCTTCCATTTTTGTTATAAGTACACACTTTATAAATGTACAGGGTTAGGTCCATGTTGATGATTGGTACATTTTTTTTTTCAGTGCACTAGTTAACCACCTGGATTTCCAACAACAGACCAATTAAGAAGTGCTATATTATCTTACAATAACCAAACAACAGTTATTATAACAAAAAACCTTATTCACTGCATTTAATATAAATAGACGGTTTATTTTAGGCAGTATGAGGACTTCAGCACTGTCATAGTACTGAGTATTTTGTATAGTTCTTGACATAATTTAGCAGTTAAATAAGCACATCTGTCTTTTTATTTTAATTTAAATTCCTTAATTTACTTTTTTACTCTATTAGCCACCATACGCCTATGGCATTTTTCAGGGGAAGCCCAAAGTGATATTTATGCAAATTACAACATGTCTGGCCAGAACACTTAGAAAGTATCCAGCTTATTTTCTAGCTGATTTCATGGACTCATTGACACCTTTATAAACTATCACCAACTTATGTAGATGAGACAAGGGGTAGCATGAGTTACTATATAGTTTGAAAGATAACACCACAGGATTAAGTAACTTCCCACATGATGCAGTGTGGTTACAGTATTAATACATCAAACTGCCAACTTCTGTCAGGATCAAACACATGCACTCCTTAGCTGCTTGACCCCAAAGGTGGGCATACTGTCTGCTGAGTCACCGATTAGGTAAAACTACATGCTATAACATGTAGTTAATTTTTGTTCTAGGTGTTTTTTGCAGCTCCCTGTTGAAATCACTCAAAATGCAGAATGCCAAAAGTCAAAAAAAAGGCTGAAAACCAGGAGAGGAGTGAATCTCAAAAATCGCTCTTCTCCTTAAAACTTCTTTTTGCAGGGGTTACCTCGACTCCACCCCCCAACTTATAAATGCCAACTCCAAGTTCACCATACCTGAAAGAAAACGGAATATGGCATCTCAGACTTAGTATACGTAAGTTCGTTCTTTCAGCCATTCAGTCTACACATTTTTGAACATGCTCCAGCAGGTCTCTACATTTCGAATGAATACCCTTTTTTGCTATTCCTATATGCCACATTTGGCTTCTAGTCCTAATGGCTGATTATTTCATAGCATGTTTAGGGTCTGGAGGGGCACTACCACTGCCACCACTATAATGAACCCATATAGATTTGTAAATATGTACTAGAAATCAACACACAATTATGCTTAATTCAAAAAGTGATATCCTACTGATGTTTTAGCTCAGAAGCCAGTGTATTTCTTATCTGTTTCCACTGTATCACTCAAGCACTATATGGTATACAAGTTTTGTTTTTTGCTCTCTTTGCCCTCACTATCTGTAAATCATCAGATCTCCCCCAGACACTCAGTTCATTCATGGCCCATCACATAAGTGAGGACCAACCAGAAGGGGCCATCATTCAAACAGCCATCAGCATGGTTTGAGATTTTTATGTTTTTATGCCCTAGATCCTGTGCATTCATTTCATCAGCCACTAGGTAGGGGTGTACAATGGGCAGAAAGTGAAAGAAGACCCTTTTCTTCAAAAGTGTGTCCACTCCGTGCAATCCTGTACCTCCTTCTCAAGCAAGGGGTATGGTCTCTCTGGTCTCCAGAAGGGAGATCACATTGCCCAGTGTGTTTTCAAGTGCATGTTACCCTTCCCCATTCCCCAAAATGAGGTGAACAGGCCATGATTCTTCACTCCTCTCCCTACCTGCCAGGTCCTCCACTGATGGAACTGCTGATCGAACCTCTTTCATGTGGGTTGCAGTCAGGGCTCCATCCTTCTGCCCCCAGAGAATGTCCAAACAGACTGCGTAGATGCATACAAGTTCTTTATTATCAGAATACTTTTTCACTCAAAGTAGTCCATATGCAAATATTTAATGTCTTTGCTTCAGCTTTGAGGAAAAGCAATAGTTCCAGCAAAAATTGTCCGCAGCTATATTTAACCAGGAAGCATTCATTTCTTGCAGAGTCTGGTCTTGTTCACCCTCCTGTAACCTATATACACACATAAACACACACACACACACACACACACACACACACACACACAACAGGAGCATTTCACCTTATGTGTTTAATTATAGGGTTGTTTAACTTTGTTCTTTGTGTCAGCGCATGTGTGATCGTTTGTGAGTGTGTATTTACATTTGCACATATGTTGCCCCTTTGAACTTCTCATCGCTTTCTTCCAGTTGTAGTTATTTTCCTTGCTACAGGGTTTTTCACATTCTCCTAGATTCCTGATTTATAAACTTGAATGTGTGTTCATTGGTTTGTATTAAGTATTTTTCAAGCCTTGCTTCAGTAAAAAAAAGTTACTCTGCAGTTTTGCTGATGCAGGTTTATGTGCAGCAGACTAATTCTGGTTGCCGATATATATATATATATATATATATATATATATATATATATATATATATATATATATATATATTTATTTACTTGTTACTGTTGTAAAAATAGGCCTTGCTTATGGAGGACTCACAACTGTTCATGGCCTGCAGATTCCTTACTATGACTTAAAAGAGCATGCTAAGGTGTTAGACATGTCTTCTGCCTGTGTCAAGCGCAGTCTGTACTTGAACTGAAATACCTTCCCTTCATTTCCTCTTCTGTATAAAGGAGTTGGAAAGGGCACAGTCACTTTTTATCAAACCATATTGTTTTGTTGGACAACAGATACCTGTGGCTGTAAAAGAGTTTCTTAGACTAAGGGGCTTGATCTGCACGTTTTTTGTTATTTTGTGTAACAGTCCTTGTTTCAGAAGAACATGAACTCATATTTTACAGTCCTCAGTTTTGACACAAGAACAGACATTTGAAGGCTATTTTGATACAGAATTCCACCTCCTGTAGTGAACTTTTAATGTAGCATTTCCACTAAAGGAGGTTATGTAACCTGTTTTGATGGCAGTGGGTTTCACCACCTTCTGTGAGAAAAATGAATTTCATGATTCCACTGCCTGTGACATATGAATAATAGGGGTGTTTGTTCTTACTCTCTACTGAGAACAATAACTAACATAGCAGGCTGATGGTTTGAATGTTAGGAAAAAAAATGGTAGAAGCAAGATAAAAATTGAGAAGGTGGTAATTTTATAATACGTTGCTTTTCCTTTGGATAGTGATGGTCAGTTATTAAGCACTATGACATTTTGTATGTTTATTGTTTGACTACTTTTAAAACCTCTTACAAGGTGTCTCTTCAGGGTTTTCATCAGTTTGTAACCTAGTCACTCATTTTAAGAGCTGAGGCAGTAGATTTTTCTGCCATACCATTAAAGTTTACTGAGACACAAACAGGTGTAGTCTGAGACTGGCTAAGGTATTCTAGGGAAGTCAAGAACAAACGGATGACCAGGTAGGCTGCCTTAATAAAGGTACAGTGGGATGTCGGTGATGAAGCTGGGCTACCGGTAAAGCCTTGAGAAAGGCTGTGCGTACCCGACCACAAGCGCTCGGGTACGCACAGCTTTTCTCAAGGCTTTACCGGTAGCCCAGCTTCTTCACCAACATCCCACCATACCTTTATTAAGGCAGCCTACCTGGCCATCCATTTGTTCTTGGCTTCCCTAGGGTATTTTATACGTGGACATTTTTCCTCCTCTGCATAGGAGCTTAAATACCCAGGTCCCACAGACAATCATTTTCCAGACTGGCTAAGGTAGGAAAGACAAGCTAACGGGGCATTAAAACCTTCCCTCACATTAGTCAATTTTCCAAGTACTGTACCTTAGATAATTAAGGTACACAATTATTTCTTCTGTTTATAAAAGTATGTGTTATAGTCTATCAAGACTTTTCCTTTTTAGCCATATCCAAGTGAAAAAAAAAATAAAATACATAGTCAGTCAAGCAAGATGCTAATTATAATAAAATGGGAGTATGTAAGAATTTTACAAAATGGACATACACTCATACGCAAACACACACACACACACACACACACACACACACACACACACACAAACACACACACATGCACACGCACCCATGCATATGCAGACACACACAGGCGAGCGCATGTGCAATCAAGCACACACGCATGTGCACACACACACACACACACACACACACACACACACACACACACACGCACACATACACACACACACACTAAATGCATTTTATTAAACCATTTAATTTTTTTAATAAAAATAAAGTCCTTTTATTGAGAATGCAATGATTTCCAAAATAGTGCCCAGCCTACACTTTTGTGCATTCCTCTCTTAGTCTTCACATTAAGCAGCTGAAGACCACTTACGTCAGTTAAGCACAGGCATTGCCAATACATAACATAAAATGGTATTGATCTCAGCAGATGTCTATACATGAATGTTTGGTAATTGTTTATCAGTACAGCTCTTATATTATTTCAAAGATGAATCACAATATTCAGGCTGCAACATTAGAGCAGTTTCCTAATACAAAGATGACAAATGTCATAAGATTTGCTTCAGATAGCATCAGTCGCTCTCATTTTTGTGCATGGCCTAATCTGTCAGTATCCAGGCTCTGTGTGTTCTTTTATCTGCCATCCTTTATTATACATGGCATCCTGCCTGTCAGCGGCACCTCCTTCTGCATACATTAATGATTGTCAGCAGTATTCCTACTGCACTGCATCTGATCTGCCATTTCTCTCCTCTTGCAAGCTTTCCTGATTGTCAGCCTCCATTTCATGCCATCCTAAATACCACCCCTTTCTTGCATGTATTCCTGTCACTCCACATCCGTCAAATATTTATATACACATCATGGTAGCCCCTTCCTTCAACATATCCATCTTCTGTCATGTAGTGCTGTGCATGCATTCATTCTAGCCCACTCCTTCTGCATGCTTTACTCTCTGCCAGATCTGTCTTAATGTATTTCATTATGTCTGCCTTCTACCTCTTAATGCAATTCGGTCTGTCACTCCTTCTGCGTGAACGTGTTTCATTCCCTTTTTCAGCATGCTATCTTGTGTTTCAGCCCCTTTTTCTACATGGTCTCCTGTCTGGTAGGCCCCTCAATTATAATGCTGTCCTTTTAGCTAATCTTCCTCCTTCTGCATGTTGTTTTGTCTGTCAGCTCCCACTTCCTGCTTGTTTTCTGTCCTTCAGGATCTCCCTTAACATCATGTTCTGTTTTCAGTGCTTCCTGCATATCATCTAACCTGCCATCCCCCTCCTTTTTGCAGTTTGTCCTGTTGTCTGCTTACTTTGTTTGCATACTATACTGTCTGCCACCTCTTTTCTTCTGTATGTATTCCTGAGATCTGAAAGCCCATGTTTTGCATGCCTTTCTGTGTGCATCATCCCTCATTCTACATGCCTTCTTATGAAGCATCCTTTCTCATGCATTTCCTCTTGTTTAAAGCTCCCACTTATGAGTCATACTATCCCATGTATCTTTAGCATCTTTTTGCATGTGACATACCATAGTCTTCTGTTCCTTATCCTGCCTTTTTAAAGTTCACACCAAGAATAATACATGATTTATTTCATGGGAGATATTTATTATATTTTTCTATTTTAGTTTAGCATGATTTATTAATTGTGTATAATTATGTTTAAAACATATTTTACAGCATTCTTTAGACTGCAGAAATGCACAAACACAGCGGCTGCATAAAGTTCACATGGGTTTTAGGATCATTACTTTTAAAAAGACTGTATGCATGTGCACACTAACCCACATGCACGTATGTGTGATTATATCATCTAAAGTTGAATAAAAAACACAATAAGGATAAGCACAAAATCCCAAATACACAGAACATCAACCACTCCCCAGCCCCACACACGCAATTCAATCAATAAACACCAAAAACCTACAAAAACAAAACAAAAAAATGTGTT